>NC_080633.1:93837545-94157352 GCF_027579445.1 Ammospiza nelsoni
TCCTCAGATATATTGAGCATTTCCACTTCTTTGTGCACACGCATTTCTGCTGGCTCTTGGGTTGAGCTTCAGCTTTGCTGATCCCATTAAAAGCCAGCCTCGTTCCAAAGGTGTATCAGCCACAAAGGTGCCCCAGCCACCTGCACCAAGTACTTTCCCCTCCTGTGCAACAAGAGTAAAAATGTGAGCCATAAACTCCGCCCCAGAGCTGACTTCATGAGAAGTGCCCTCCATAGCACAAAAAGTGAGTTTGTTTCTAATGCTCTTCACATAGTGTAAACTCCTACTTTGCTTAACCAATTGCAGACATTCAATCTGAAGAGGGAAGTGAGATTTTGGACATCAGGCATGTTGTGTTTTCTAGGAAGTTTATACCAGGAAACTTATACTGTACCTGTACCACTTCCATCCATTTGTTCTGAGCTTGTTGTAGTGTCAAAAGACTCTCTGGGAGTTGTGTCATTCCCAAGTTTCTGAAAGAGCGAGTAAAACTCTCAGATTAGTAATATATCTGAAATTAATACAACTCAGTGATCCTGTTAAGTAAAACCCTCTAATTTGGAAGCCACGAGGCAGAGAAATCAGTGGCAACAAGAAATGGTGCACTCTCTCTCTTTGTTTCAGAGTTTGGAGATGTAAGTGGGAAGGAAACTACCTTGATTTGCACCTAACACTGCCACATTCCTATCAGAGCTGCAATGACACACTGCCTCCTATGTAACAGGTCTCCTGGCATAGCTCTGCATCTAAAAACTTCTTGTTTGAAATTAAACCTTTTTCTGAAGATCTAGATTTTGAATATGACTACTAAATTGATCTTATGCTCTTCTACACAGAAGTATAACTTCTTATTTTAGATAAAACTGCAACTACAGAAGTAGCATTGCTTTCATATTTATAGGATTCCTCTAAAAACCTACAGACCTTATTTACTGAAAAGTTTTTAAAGCTACTTATCACCAGCACTACTGGGTGCTCAGCACCTCAAAAGAAAAGGGACTTCTGGTTTATGTGCTGATATTTTGCCTTTCTTCTATTGTAAATAATAGGTTTCCTAACATCTTGGTCTCAAAAAAACCCACAAACTCTCAAGGCTTTTGTCATGTTATAGCTAAGTGAGGTTGAAACCCATGGATTTATCAGGAGAAGTTTAGATATGCAGCACTTGTAAGAGAACCAGCCTCCTTTTACTGCCTTACCTGCTACCAAAGCATAGTGAGAAGGACAAATGAGAGGATTCAAAAAAAGCACAGAGAAGTAGGCGCAGGATAGGACTAAGAGAGAAAGCCTTAGAAAGATAAGATTAGGGACAGAAGTGAGGTTTTTTTGTTTTTTTTTTTTTTTTTTTTTTTTTAACTATAAAAGTAGGGATAGACTTCTGCAGCCAGGTAGCTTCAATCGTGATCTTTATTTGCTATTTCAAGACAGTCAGTGTGGCAAATGGCTTAAAGCAAATGATTTGTTCTGGTGAGCTTTGCATTTGGTTATATACCCATGCATAAGTAACATTGATGTGTTTAGGCCACTGCTACTGCTCCAACACCAACTCTGACTGTCCCTCTCATTGCATTTAGAAATCTCAAACATGTGCCACACTGTACAAACTTGATCACTGCCTTTTGGGGGTTATGACCTGGAAGACTGCTACGTATAGCATTAGTTTAAAATGGGACAACAGGAAACACAGGAAGAAAATGGCTACAAGTAGCAGAAGTACATGCCTACTACAGAAAAACTGATGTGTTTAGAGTGGAATCAGTATTTCAAATACAAGCATCAAGAAATGATCTCTAAATATCTGTGCTGGCTGTGTGCCTTTCTCATGCACTTCAAGAGAAGATGATTTTGGGGAGTGATGCAGAGGACAGTGTAGCTGGCCATACAGATTTACTGATACCTCCACTTTGCTCGTATAATTTCACAGCTCTTTAAACAAAGCCTCTCTTCAATACAACAAAGAGAATGGAGATGCTGAGTGTTTGCTATACCTGTGTAAGTTCTGGCAGGGTGATGCTATCTCCCAGCATCTCCTCTAAGAACAGGTGAACACTTAGAATGGCACACTGCATTAAGGAGGGTGCTATTAAAATAACCATTAAGCTTCCTGTGCTGTAAAACTACCCTGATACAATGAAGTCCTCTGGACAGATGAACTCTAGAAATGCTGTGACTGGTAGGGCCAGATTATTTAGCTACGGTGTCCATACGGACAAAACAAAGTCACTTCCAAAGACAGAAACATTAGGGCTTTGTGCCACTGGGCAGAAACTCAGTTTTTGTTCCCATTTCTTGACTGACACTGATATTTTGCCTAAATTCTCACCTGTTCACCTCCTACGGCTACACGTTTTTCTATAAGAGTGTCTTGGCTATATATATTTTTTAAGGGAATACCACTCTCCTTCTGCTGGATTTTTCTTCTGTACCTGGGAAAAACTACCATTTTTTGCAAAAATCTTTTCATGGAATGTCAATTCTCTTGAATTCTCACTTTCACTGAGAAACTAACTTTCTTATGCAAATACTGAAGAAAGAATGCATAACACTTAAGTACAGTAAATGACTTAGGAGAGCAGCATGACTGCATGAAACTAATTTCACTGTAGTTCCTTCCTCCCTCTCTAGTTATGGGACAGCTGGGGAAACATGACCATGTACCACGACAAGCAGAAAAGCCACTGCTGGCACCTATTAGTGTAGTACTTAAAAATGCAATTAGGATGTGAGCATGTTTGGCTACCAACTGTACACACATTACAAACAGCTTATGGTCCCCAAACAACACTAAACACTGGCAGCAAAAATTTACCCAGAGAAGTCAGATCAATGCAGGTGAATTCATCATGTAGATAAATAATGCCCGGGCTGTATTTTTAATAGGAATTTGTGCAAGGCTGGGAAACACTCCAGAGCTGGATGACACTGAGAGGGAATAAACAGGCTATGAGCGATGGTTTCCTCGTGGGCCTTGCTCAGGTATTTAAAAATCCAGTGTGTAACACTAGATGGAGCTGAAAGATCTATTTATGTGTGCCCTGAGGCAACACTGATCTCCAAACACTTGACTCTACCATTAGTGCCAATTCCCTCCTTGTATTCTAAGCACAAGAAAACAAAAATGCATTTACCATCTTTCCATCTACTCTGCACCTGCTCATCACTTTTATCTGTAACAAGACTGTGGTAGGGTTTGAATGAAATAGTAAATTCCTTCTGGCTTTGTTTTCATGTAAAATAGCTTAGATTATAAGCAGCCATCTGTACCTTATAGGAAAACACAATTTTCTATCATATTGAAATTCTGATAAATTTGAAGATGTTACAGAACTTGATATGATAACCATCCTAAACAATGTAGCAGTGGGATGCTGTCTTCTGCAGCTCAGGTGTCAGGATACTGTATGATTCCCATCTTTCATGAGTATCATGAATAAAAGTGCAAACCTAAATTATTTGATATTGTGATGGAAGTATGTGAAAAATGCTTTTGAACAGCAGTTCAAATTTGTGTCCTCTGAGAAACATTAGGGATAGATAACTCAGTACTCTGCTGTGTACAGATTCCTATTTCAGTTCAGTTTTATTGTCACTGTATATGTATGTACTTTTGCATTCCATAAATATAAGACTGTACAAAAAATAAGATAGATAACATTATTTTCTTGTCATTTAAACCTGAAATAAGAGGGCTGACCTTTCCAGTCAGTAAATAGGTTAAGTGTGGTAAAAAAAACCCACTCCAAAACCTTGGAATAGGCATCAACAACTTTTACTTCTGAAGGATGGAATTAAAGTTTCCAATTAATGTTATGAAAGCTCACCAGCTGAAGAGGACTTTTACTTTCCCCACTTATAAAAAGATTACACATGCTAATATTCTACCTCAGTCATGTCCTTCCAGATTTTACTCACTTGACTCAGATTTGACTTGTAGATAACAAATGTTAAGAACCCAAAGACCACGAAGCATACACAATTATGTGCTTGTAAAAATTCATATAATCTGGAACAGCTTGGTATTTTATAAATTACAGGCAGGGAATAATACTCTTATTTAAAATCATATGGCACTTTATTTGAAAACTTGGTGCTTTAGAAGTCAATGAGACTATTCATGGGCATTACTTAATACCAAGGAGAAAGGAAGGAATTGGTCATTCTTTAGAAAAATAATTTCTGCACTGGGGATCCCTTTAATGATCCATACACAACTGAATTAATTCAAATCTGCTTGTGATAAGACTCAAGCACTGTAAGGCTATGAAAAAAACGTAGAAATGGACTTTGGGTGCCTTGCTTGGCCACAGCAAGACAACTCTATATGTGTCAAAGGAAGGAAAACACAACAAAGCACAAGATGAGCTTTGTTGTAAAGTAACACCTTTTAAATGACAGGGGACAGTGACGGCAAATGGAGATCATCTGAGTGCCCTGCACATGGAAGAAGAGGAGAGAAGTGCAAAAAGGCTGATTCTTTGGTATTTGTGAAATATGCCAACGGCAGCTGGCAGGAAGCAGAAGATAATAATGGGGAAGAACAATGGCAAATGGACATCAGGCAAAATAGGCCAGCACAGAATACTTTGGAGGAACACAAGGATTTTCCACTCTGTACATTTGCAGAATGAAGCAGAGTTCCTGCCCAGGATCAGCACTTCACAGAAGAGAAAATTACAGAGAGCAAAGAGAATCTGGACAGACAATTAGAAATAATTTTTTAACAGGTGATTTTCTTTCATTGTTAGTATTTAAAATACATAAATCAAAAGCATAAAAATAATTAGGTGTGGTACAAAAGGACATAAAAATCAAAAAGTGCAACAAGAAAAGTATATGCCAAATATTGTAAATAGTGACTGGTAGCCAGATTTACTTCTCTGCATGGAATATATAATTTAAGACACAGAAGACCTCTCCATCTGTCTACATCATTTTCTGAAAGAGAAGAGTACAGCCAGTCACCACTGTAGTTTGCCACATACCTGAGGTATTTGTGTGCAAGGGGCACACAGTAGGAAGCCTGTCCTAGTTTTACCTTTTCTGAAGCAATTTCAGTATGCACTGTGAACAAGCCACACATCATATAGAATGGAGATATTGAGCTGGGCTTACTAGCTGGCTCCAAGTTATTCTGTGATTATGTGCAAACAATTACATGTCCCCTTCTGTGTTTGTGATGGTCTGACACCAAGTGCAAGGGCAGGTGTCACTCCCTCCCCAAGGAGGGCAAAAGTGCAGGATTAAGGGTGCAACTCCTGCACCACACGTGCAGCCTGTGCCTTGGCCAGGCTGTTTGTGCTCAACCACCACAGCAGAGAGCAGTCCTCTTGCAGGAACACCACAATGCCTGCTGGAAACCAGGACTGATGTGTCAAGCCCCAGCCACCAACCCTTGCAGTCCCAAACCACCTCTCCTGAAGACACACAGTTTGGCTCTCTTTTTAACAACTCAATAGAAATCAAATTGCCTTCACCTTTTGAGCAGAGGCAGCTCTCTTCTCCTGCTTGGCTTTCATTTCTGCGAGCAGTCCACTGCCCATCACTTGCACACCGTACCTCCGGCCTCCCTGGGGGCTTCCCTTGCTGTCACCCCTCTCAGCTTTTGCCATATCATCTGTCTGCACCTCCTCCAGGGAGTCTGGAGTCTTTAATTCCTCGGATCGCTCTGCGCCACCATTCTGCTCCGCAGGCTTTGCCTCCTTCTTGCTTGTGTCTAAAGCTGGGCTTTTTGTAGCAACCTTGGGTGAGGAGGGCTCCTCAGCCACCGACACAGTCTGGGGGCGTTCGGATTTGGAGCCTCTTGATTTGATTAAGTTAAGGAAACCACTCTTCCTCGAGTCTCTTTTCTTCTTCTCATCACCTGCTTCACTGTGCTCGCTGCTGTCTGAACTTTTAGTTGATGGTCTCCTAAAAAAGACACAGACATTTCAATCTTTTCTTCACTCCCCTTCTCCCTTTTTAAAATAGTATCAAATGACTTCTTCCAGGCAAAGCTAATCTTTCATACGATCCATATGTTGCCCTAGGCCCAATCATTACCTGGTGAATCTACATTAAAAACAGGACAACTAGCATTGATCATATCCTTCAGGATTCTTGTGCTGCTTTGTGCAGTTGTTTCATCTGCACTGGGCATCCAGCTGTTTCTAACACCAGCCAGCTCTAACCAAGCTGTCTACACACACAGATACTGGGTTTGCATGGCCAGGTTTTGGTAACAGGGCGTGCACAGGAGTGGCTTCTGTGTAAGGAGTCCTCCTGCTGAAGAGGAAGGAGCAGCAGAGAATGTGTGCTGAACTGATTTCAGCCACCATTCCCTGTCCCCTGTGCCACCGGGGAGGAGAGGGTAGAGAAAAATCAGGAGTGAAGTTGAGCCCTGGAAAGAAAGAGTGGTGGAGAGAGATATTTTAAAGATACGGTTTATTTCTCATTATCATAGTCTGATTTGATTTGCAATATATTAAATTTATTTTCCTCCAAGCTGAGTCTGTTTTGTCCATGACATTAACTGGCAAGACATCTCTCCCTGCCCTTATCTCAACCCAAAAGCCTCTCATTATATTTTCTCTCCTCTATCCAGCAGGAGGGGAGTGATAGAGCAGTGATGGTGGGTACAGGGTCAACCCACCACAACATACAATTTCACTCTGCTCTGTTTCCAGAATGCACTTCCTGTGGCTTGCACCTGCCTATTAGTAAAAGGAGAAGAACTGATCTAGGCACACCCTTGCTTTCTCATGTTTAACACAGCTTTTGGGAGATCTTGTTCCTTAAGGGCTTGAAATAGGAACTAGCTGGCAGCTGGCACAGCCACTTTCTCTCAGTAAGGAGTACAGACGTCACTTTTACAGTGCAGATGTTCATCTTAAAAAAAAAAAAAGGAAGCCCCCGAACCCAAAAGAAGAAAAAACCAAAACCAATCCCTAAAGAGCCCACCTCCCACTAAGGTTTTCTAGAGGCATCTTCTGAGCAGAGTATTCACACTTAAGGGCAAAGCTGAGCACATGCACATTCACATAAAAGCACCCCAACTGGAAAGAGAGCCACTGGCACCCCAAATAAAGATCCTCAGCAAAGAGCACGGCCAGGGATGGGCAAACAGGGATGTGCAAGTTCACAGGGAGATTTGAAATGAGCAGCTGGCAGGCACCCAAAGAAAGCACAGGAGAATGAAGCCTGTGAGCACCCTGATCTTGACCTGCTTAGGACATTTTTCAAAGCTACCATAATTTCATGCCTCCACAAAGTATATCACACATGGCTTCACATGTCACTACAGATATCTATAACTCATGGTGACTTTAGAAGATTTGCTTTTCCTGGCACAGCTATCAACCAGTCACACTTACTCTTTTCCTTAATGGAAAACACAGAAAGGGTCATTCCAAGTTGCCTGGAAATCACCCCTGTTTTCTCATTTAGTTATGGAAATACTCTGTGTGTGCATGTGCACAAACATGTATAAATTCAAGAACCTCTACATGCATGCTTCTGTAAATATACACCCAGCTCCAAAGCAACTGCATAAGCTCATATATATATATATATATATATATATATCCCTTATATAAAGAAGGAGACATCTTTCAGATTAATGTTTTGCTTAAACCTGGAATACTACAAACTGGTGAAACACATCTTTAACGTATTTCAAAACCAGCATAAATCTACTGTCATCTATGAAAACGCTGTACCCAACAGCACTCCTCACTAAAGAGAAATACCACGTGTACAATGAGCACTGGGGAGACTCTCAACCAATATAAAGCTCCCCTTCAGCTCTAATGAGCTTCACTGAAGGGTGAAATGAAGTCAACTGAAATATAAAAATATACACTAGTCATTAATCCCCTCAATATGGTATAGTAAAGCAATTCATTTCAAAGTAGCCACTTTTAAGGGCAGGTAATTGAATTCACAATGTCTTGACTACTAAGGTATTTTCCGACTTTGACAACTGCAACCCTGGATATTGGGAACAGGAGTCAAATACAGCTTGAAAGTGCTGCTTGCTTAGTTATCAAGATGGACTTTTTAAAAAAATAACTTCTAAAAATTTTTTTAAACTTACTTTGAATCCATTTTTGTCACTTTCTTAGTGAAAAATTCATCCACACCTTCATCCACTCTCCCCATGAGGCCATTCTGATCCCCTTCTGGCGTTACTCCAGCAGACACCTGACAGAAGAAAAAACTCTCTCTGTTATACAATAATCTAAGCATGTTTGCTCCAGTGATAATAATTAAGAATTAAGACATATAATTTTTATGTGCCAACCAGAACTCAGTGCAGACGACAGAATCACCACTGGAATTCCCCCTCTAGTAGTCAGGCCAGCTGATGCATTACATCAAATGCAAAATAACCCAAAACACCAGTGACAAACTGGATGCTGCAATGCATGAGGCCAGGAATCAAATGCCTTGGGCTTGAGAGAATAGAGGTCAGTCAGACAAGCAACAAAACACATAAAAAATAAATCCTGATCAGGTGGTGACCTGAAGAGAAAGCATTTTCAACAGACAGTTGTTTCCCTATTTGGAGAAAAACCTGGATTTTGGACTTAGAGATTTAGAAATAGAGCTCCAACAGGCTAACAGAGCCTTTTATAATTCATTCAGTCTAGCACTTCTAAAAGCAGAGACTGTAAATACAGAATCAGGTGTTCCATTTTAGGAACCAAACACAGACTTTTGCTCAATGTCTGAAAACAACAAACTTGCTCCCCATCTTTGATTTCAATGCCCACATTTTGAATATGGGTGACCTCAGGCATATAAACCAGGCTGGCTTTGAAATACCTCCCGACCACAAAGGCCCTGTGAAGATGAGCTGATGACTCTGCAGCCTCCTGAAGATGAAACAAGCAGCCTCCTAGGAGGACTTCTCATGTGGTCTAGCTCCTGTACCTGGCTTTGATGTGGAAAAGCTCTATTACCAGTAAAGAGACTTCCTTTAATTCAAATGCCACATGGAAACCTTTTAGATGACTACAGAGGACTCCCCAAGACCCAACCCATTTGTACTCTTGGTAGTGCTAAGGATCAGGACACAAAATAACAGGGGTTGTAATTTGAAACAATTCAAATCAAGGAATCTCCTAGTTGCCACTATAACTCAAGAGTAAACCCACCTTCTCTTCTGATGTGGAATACAAACTTTCTATGCTTCAATACTCTTAAAAGCTGCTATTAATATCAAACCCAGTCTCATTAAGTCAGGCAAGTGGGTTTCATATGAACCATGCTTTGACAGAGCCATGAAACTTTTAACTTTCCATTCCTGAACCCTGTTATTTTTGTTATCAAAGATAACAGTTAATATTTTATTGACACCTGCTGTAGCAATCTAATAGTGATGTCTAAGGAGCCCACCCGGTAATGACTGCTTTGTTGCCAGTCAAACTGGCAACAGATTTTCTATGAAGAACAGTTCTAGACTAAATTAGCAAAATGATTTATCAGATTTCCAACTTTGGTATGCTCTGTAGCCAGCCTGCTGAACTGGAACATCTCATAGTAGGCAGGGGTGCACACGCCTTCATCTGGGTTGGTCTTTGTGACAAACCCCTTATCACAAACCCCTTATCACCGGTGTCTCAACCGAAACACAAAATAAAAGCGAATGACGCATTTTAGCAGAAATGAGAAACCACTGTACATTGATACTGTAGGCCGCCAGGTAGCAGGGATAAACATGAAAGTATCAAAAGCAAGAGGATCTCCTTAAGGGGAGCTAATTCCAGGATCCAATGATCTACAGCAAATGAGAAGATCTACCTCATAAAGAGAAAATAATTTGCATCTGAAACAGCAGCAAGTTCCTAAAAATTAATGAAAGATGTACAGAAATATTGAGGGTCTAATAAGGTCCTCAAGGTACAGGATATTCTTACAGCTGTTATTGTAACACCTTCTGGTACCAGCATTAACTGTAAGACTGAGCTCTGGTTTATTTTGTGTTTTACCCTCCTAACTCTTAAAAAAAAAAAAGTGTTAAGTCTTCATTTGTCCTTTTTTATCTCTTTTCTAAGCTTAAGTTTAAAAGCAAGCATGCTTCTTTGTTAAGGAAAAAAATGGCTTTGAAGCAGAAATAAGTAAGATGAATCACAATTGCTTTCATACATTAGAGATTCACCTCCTTTGCTGTACTAAATCTTCACACATGAAGGAAGAACTCGTGAGGTTAAGATCTCACAAAAATCTAAATTATAAACAACTGTTTTATCATTTTGCTTCAAAGTTAAAGCTACTTGAGACTGAATGGCTTTGAGTTTTTCTTTTTTTCCCCCTCTCTAAACATTCATTCCAGTAGAAACTCTGTCAAAACTATAAATCTTTCTTCTGCCTACCCACTCAACTCAAGTTAAAAGTTTGTTTCTCTTTTTTCTCCATTTTCTCCTTTCTTTTCTTACATTTTTCAGCTTCCAAATAACAAATCTGTTTTGCAGCAAAACCAGAGAAGTACAGCTATGATCATCTGAGACCCCTGGAATTACTAAATACAAATAATGGGAACAGCAAACAACCCAACAGAGCTGCTTTAAGTGGCAGGAAAGGTCAAGATTTTGCCTCTCACATTTCAAGTGCTTTCCCTAAGCATTGCTTTCTGTATTCTTGAAGTGGCAAAGCCAGCAGCAAATCAACCCTGCAAGCAATGTCACAGTCCACTCATGACTCTGACCTCCAAAATCTGGCTGTTTTATTTTCAGAAGCATCAAAACAAACATCTTAAGTCTTTCAAATATTTGTTTGGACTCAGTTTGAGAACTAGTAAGGAACTAAGTGGTACATAAAAACAAGACAGGGACATATGAGTTTAACTAAAAAAATCTCCTTTCAATTTCTGCAACTAAATTAACTCCCAGTTTCCTAATTAATTCAATATGGATGAGCATTCCACAACGCTGCACTATCATGGGAAGTAAGACTTGTCTACAAGGAGTGACCTTTTTGCTGCTGTTGAAGAAGACACTGCATGTGCTAGTTCCATGCCTGATAGTGAAGCACTTGCCCCTCCCACGCCCCCACTCCTTGCACCTCCTTGTGCTGATGGCACAGGACATGCTGAGCTTGGAAGCCACTGGGAAAACACGTGTGTTCTGCAGCAGTAGTGGAACTGGGAGAGTAAACACAGATGTGTTTTCACTACATGGAGACAAATCCATTCTTCTGCAACCTCTAACCTTCCCAGCGAAGCACAAGGGAATGGAAAGCTGGCTTGAATGTTCCCTTTGCTTTAATGTTTCTCCCTTTCCATGTGGTACAAAAAGCACTCCACTGTCTTTCCCAGCATTAGGGAAATTTTCAAGGATCCTCCCAATTGGAAATCCTCAGGAAGCAGAAGAGGCCACAGGCATTTATTGTGAGGCAGCCTAACGCAGAGAGGAAACGGCTGCCCCTTGATGGGGCTACTTATCATATCAGCTGTGCCCTGTTGCTGTGAGATAACTCTGTAACTCCTCCTGATCTGTCCTCACATACCCTGAGGACACACCATCATAGAAATAAATCTTTACTGATGCCGTATGCCAAGGAAATGGAGCTGTGGGAACTCCACGCACGTATATTGAGTTCACACCAATGCCTTTCGTGAACAGACAGTGCTCTCTTCTGTTTTGCCTTTCTAAGGCAGGCTCCAGCATGAAAAGCAGATCTGTGACTATGCAGATTTGCTGGCCCAAACACCATCTTCAGTTTAGGAGCTGTGGGAAGCTGGGTGTCACAGAGCAGCTCCTCTGAGAGCTGAGAGAAAGAAGAATTCATGCCAAGTTACCACATCTTAATGCAGGCAGAAAAAAGGATTAAGACTTAACAAACCCTTGCAATGTAATTGAAAAGTCTCATGATATTTTGTGCTTTGTAAAAGCTCCAAGCACCTCCAGAAACTGCCTCCATGAAAAAAAATCAAAAGCAAAATAAAAAAGGATAAAACATATCCTGGATTTAGGCTGTGTCAAACAAGACAAAAAAACTTGTAATAGGGATAGCACACTGAAAGACATGAATACCAGAAGAAAAATTAAGTAGTCGTTTATGGCTTTATACCTTCAGCCATTGTCCTCATTACACTGCAAGACCTGATTCATGGCAAAAAGCAATCAACACAGGACATTGCCAGCAATATTTTAATGTAGACTCACTGCTGCTTGGCTGGGTTGCTGCTTTTTATTCCTTTTGGGCCTTAATTTTGTAAAGTGTTCCAGTTTCCTTCCTTCTTCTGATGGCAGTTCTGAAATGAATCCAGAAGTTCGTTTGTCTGGCCTGCTGGAAGGAAATGGTGGGTCTTCTATATGGATAGGTACTTCTTCCAGTGCTTTATCTAGATCAAATTCCATTTCTAAGAAAAATCAAAACTTTCTAATTAGATTTAACATGATATTTAAAACAAAAGATGATGCCATTCCTCTTTTTGGTGGCAAATAATTATAAGCACATTCAGGGAACTTAGCCACAACATTTCTGTGAGCAGAGAGCACTGTGAGCCACTATTTACTATAAAACAGCAGAGTCCCAAAACAAAGCAGCCAGTGTGGGCCACAAATGCAATCCAGAGGGAGGGAGAATCACCTGTGTTATTCAACCAAGAACCATCTAGAACCACCTCAGGCAAGCAAAGAAACAAAATGGTTTTAAGGAATTCTCACTTACCAAAAGCTCTGGACACTGGCCGGAGCATTCTACTGTGGATGCTTTTCCTTTTTGATTTAGGAGTCATCTATCAACACAAAACAAAATAACAATTACTTTAGGGGACAAAAGAAATTACAACAACAAAACAGTTTTTCAAGCCTATGAACCATTTAAAGATCTGATTTGATTTAACACCAGAAGGGAATGGTTTCCCTTCCTCTCTCATACATTCAGAACTTTTTCTAAATTTGTATTTTAACTGACTTTGAACACAACCAGGGAGGTAGTTCATTTTTCCCACTAAAAGTGCAGGCTGCACACAGGATGATTACTGCAATTGTCCAAGCATTAACTGTTTGATCTCCAACTGTAAGACAAGGAAACTATTAAAATCTCACCTCTGCAGAGATCACGAGGGACTCATTTAAGACTTAATTACTTTGTCCAACACTGCAGTTAATGACAATACCAGGAATAATCTACTCCTTGTTCTGGCTTTTATTTTTGATACAAAACACGCTTCCTCAGTTCATTTGTTAGTGGTATGTCACTGGGAATCAATGCATCTGGACATCACCACACAGCTCACCAAACTTCCCTAGGAAAATGAGCCTTGGAGAATACAGCCCTTCTTCGAAAAACAAAACCACCATGTTGGCAGTATCTGTAGCAAACACATGACTTCCTTGGACTTAACACACATTGAGAAGAGGTGGAAAGTTCAGCATATGTTCAACACAGTTACTGAATTACTGCTACCAGCCTTCTGATCTTCACGTTGCCAAAAAAAGTAATACAATGCCTTCAGAGCGTAAACACCCAGACTTAAGACTCAAGTTTGCTCTTTTTGGAAGAAAGTTGTCTGTCTTGTCTTGACTGAAGCCTTCTGAAAGTTTGCATGATGAGAAAAACAGTTTTGCTATAGGAAATGGATGCATCACCAATTCCAAACCTCTTAACATAGTTCGGCATTGTCAGACTTTTTGTTTAAAAGTTGAACTGCGGGTTTTCTCAAGAGTTAATTTAAAATCACTCAGGTTCTATAAAGATGGGCTCCTTTTGTGGTAGAGTTGTACATGGTGGCTTTAGTGATACCCATGTATTTCCATTGACCTGCTAGTCTTGAAGCCTAGGGACTTTAAATCTAGTGGCTTCAAATTCTGGAGTATTCGTCAGCTAGCTGTTATCAATTAATGTTACTCATTAACAGAATTGTTAATGAAGGTTAGGAGTATCAATTTTATATCAGCCAGAAAAAAAAACAGTTGGCATTAACATTTCAGACAAATCACGAAATGTTTAAGGCAAACATTTGCTAGTTTTTATGTATGGAAAATTCAGCGCACAGACTCGCATGTGCCGAATTCATATTCCCAAAGTAGTCCCGAGGATCATTACACCACTACTCACATGCTCAGGGTTATGACAGATCTTTTTGTGATGGGACAGCTATTACCCATGTTCTCAAGACCAGAAAAGGACTTGAAGAGTGGGCAGTGATAGCACTGCCTGGGCAACAAATAAATAGATAAATAAACCAGAACTCTAGTTTTATGGACATGTACATTGTTGGGGGAAAAAAGACACCTTCAGCTGTTGCAGGTTTCCACTTCCACATTTGACAAAAATTGGTAAATGACACCACAGTTTCAAGACGAGCCAGGAGTAGTTTGCCACCTGAGCAAACTCACAATGACACTAATGAGCAGGCAAAGTGTTGCTGCATCAAAAGGTCAGACACTACTTTCAGAGTTACCAATAAGTTAAATGCAATGGATCGGATGGCGAGTGGCTGGAGAGGTGCTGAATTTTTTCAGCCACAACTGCAGTGGACTGTGCAAGAGGTAGGCAGCTGGGCAGCCCCTGAACTGCACACCTCAGCAGCTGTCCATCCATCCCCCAAGCATTCACATCTCATGTAAGAAAGAGTTGAAGCAGCTCAGCATTTTGGGGGACAGCAATCACAAGTCACTATCAGTAGTCCTGGTTTCATTTCCAGACACAGCCCATTTCTCTTGTGAAGGTACATTCACATGCATTTTAGTCTGCTTCCTGATTTTTTGGGGTGGTGTGACTGGAAGTTACATTTAGTAGATACAGCAACTCCTGTGCTAAGGACAACCAGAAGGGAGGACAGAAAACACAGCTGATGGAAGAGCTCTGGTCACCCAGCAGCTGCACAGCCACAGGCAATGTTCTGAGTGCACAAACACAGACAAGCTGAGAGCTGCCTCAGCCCAGGGCACCAATGCAAAACAGCACAGGGAAAGTTTTGAGGTTCCTGTGCAAGGACTGGAATGCTCCACATACTTCTCCAACAGCCAGGAACAGAATGATTTCATTTTCCTTCCCAGACAAGAAGGTGCCCCCAGATGACCCTGCAGAGCTTGTGCTGATGACAATAAGCCAGTCTCTGCTGTAACTTACTGTCAACTTGGCATGAGCCATCAGCAGCTTGGTTGCTGGGGATAAAGGCAGAGGGATAGAGATGCTTCCCATTTGCTTTAACAGCATGAAAAACAGCTCCACATACACTTTTATTTGAAAACCTTCTGTTTTCTAGCCTGTTTAGGAAGTGCACAGATGAAAGGCTTCTTGCCAAGTGAACTTTCTAGATCACACGCAGAGCAAAATGGGTCATAGCATTAATTTAAATAGGCCAGTGTGCTCTTTTACAAAATATTAAGCTTAATCTCTGCTTAACATCTCAGCCACCACACAGTCTGCTACAGCAGCAGTGCACATGTCATTGCTAGAGGAGATATCTGAACTCCCCAGCCTGACTCCCACTTCCTACATTTCATGGAAGCAGTTCAGTTTTGGTAGAAGCACATCTTCTGCCTTCTCACCACCTCTGGCCCCACAAGCACAACGTGGCTCTCTGGCCTTATGCTTGCTTCCCTTGTGGCCTTTACAGAGGAATAGCTGTTAGTGTCACCTCCTCTCATACACAACCCCCACAGACTTTCCATTCTAGCACACCACCTTCTGAATTCTTCCTTGTTTTGCCTACTTTTCCATAAGCACATTGTAGGCTGCTTGGCAGAACAGATAGAAATATTAACTGCATCTCTGGAATTTGAGAGGATCTCAGGAGATGGCTCCATGAATGTGCCCTTCTGCAGTAAATGTGGGCCAGCAGATCTCTACCACACTTCCAAATAAGGGCTTATTAACACACTGTCATGTGTCCTTGCTAACTTTAAGCTCCCAGGATCTCTTCCCATGATCACTTTTCCAGATTCCTCCCTTCTGACTGCCTTCCTCACAAAACTGTCTGAGTTCTCTGGAGTTTTCTGAAATTGTATTACCAGCTGTGGAAGAACACTAGTACCTTGGGAATTAAAAACAACAACTGAAATTGTTCTGTTTTGAATGTTAGAAAACAATGTACTTTCAGAAACAGGATCTCAGATATTCTCTTTGTTTATACAGATAATTGAAATTACTCTAAATGCTGAGGGATATGCTTATTTCCATGTTTTTCTCCTCCTACTTCACAGTAATTTATATTCAATCCTATTAGATACAGAGATGCTCTGTGACCCTCCTGTCACTTCCCTTTCAGAAGATTTCAAAAAAATTAATGAACAACTTGCTGCTCCCTCTTGAAATTTATCTCCCTAACCAGACTCCCTTCAACATATGGGTTTTCAGCTTTGAGAACATGTTTCATTAAGCTGTATGATGGTTGAATATAAAACCAACTCCACAGATTTTCCTTCTGAGCAGTAATATTTGTGCTTATACCTTCAACATCAGCATTCTGCTTTGGTTTGGTCTTAAAAGCAAGGGATCCCTTAAATTCAGATGCTACATTAGCTGAACCTTTTTGTAAATCCAACCCATTCCTGAATCACTGCCTATTTCACTTGTAGGTGCAGATGGATGGCACTACAGTCTCCCAGGAGACTCTCAAGGCAGTACAGAGGCAAATGGAGCACAAAAACATAAACAAGTAGGCCAGAAACAGCAGAGCTAAAAAAATACTTACACTTGTACAGCAGAGAGTCTCCATGCAGCAAAAAAGAAAGAAAAAAGAATATGAATGGGGAAGACAAAGCAATAGCAGTTCTCAGGAAAGGAGGCAAAACCAGGAATCACCAAAATAAAGAAAACTAAAGCCAAAACACTTGGAAGTCTTAGCAGGAAAGGTGACATGCAAGAATGAGGTAAAAATCCCTTGTATTTGGAAGTGCTATTCAAATTTGTCTTTCCAGAGGATAACCAGAGAAATATGTGCTCTCTCGTTTTATCTACATTGGGACAAATTAAGGTTTTCTGACATTTGTTTCCAATATAAGGCACTCGCCAATGGTGCCAACCTGCCACCTGCTGTCCCAATTTTTCCGTTTTGCTGGCACCAGTAGCAAAAAAACCCCAAGTAATTCTCCTACTTCCTAGTCTGAAAGAAGATTCTGAATTAAAAATTGCCAGTTTGTTGTGGTATGCAAGCAAGCAAGGAAAATAAAACAAAGCTTCTCTTGAAGGAATGAAAAAGGATGGAAGTCTGTTCTCCTGAGGTTTAAATAAATCTAAACTAAAGGCAACAGTATATCTCCTTCCCATAAGGAGGTTTAGAGGCACAGACTTCAAGCACTTTTGGCGCATGAGAAAGATGCTATTTCATGACTGAAGCAAAACCTTTTCTCTTCCCTTCAAAAATTATAAGCAAAAAAAGGAAGCAGCACAGCCATCGCAGGAAATGAAGCAATCCCAAATGCCATACCCCATCTCTTCCATGGCTCAAGACCAACCATGCTCCTCCCAAATTTAGGGTTAGAAAAAACAATTATTAGAAGTGTGCTTCTGTTTTCAAGTTGAATGGGAAACTGCTGCTATTACAACATATTGCAGGTGTTAGCAGAATGTGGCAGGAGTAGTCATGGTCTGGATTAAGCATCTTGTCAACAAAGTGCTGCATGTTCTCGCACCCAGCTCCTCTCCTTTATTTTCCTGCTGTCCTCAGGGTCAGTTGTTTGTTTTGGTGGGGTTTTGCCTCTGGGTTTTGGTGTTTTGTTTTTTTTTTTTTTTTTTGTCTTTATTTTCTTTTACCTTCAGAAACTTTGGTTTTATGTAAGAGTTCTCAGCTAGTAGTGATTCAGGCAAACCACCTCATTACTCTCCATGCACACACATACTCTGACTCAATTTCTCTGTCAGAATCTAAGTTCTGCCTTCTCTTGCCCATCTTCTACACTACCAATCACTACAGCTGCTCTGAGATTGCTGGAGAGACTGCAAAATCCATTGACAAACATCTCAAATACTGAAACAATCTTAACAAAAGGCGCTCCGGCACACTTCAAAAAATAAACCTGGAACACTGATTCTCTTTCAGACAGCATTTGTGGCAGTAGTCCAGCATTTTCTGTGTATTTAATGCACAGACAGGAAAGTTATTTGTATTATGTATGCAGCTGGAAATGTGACTAGGACCAAAGTGCAAAGTAACATACACAAATGGAAGCAGTCCCAGGATTTGAGGGAGTTTACAGTCTATGGTCCTGATCCAACAAGGGCTTATGGAAACTCCAACCTTCCACACTTCAGTGATCTCCCGACTACTGAGGCACTTAAAAGGTGCCAAACACCTTGTGGGTGGGGAGTCAGGAGGGAGAAAGAGGCGCACAGCAGGCAACAGGTTAGAGGAGGAAGCACCGTTAAGCAAAGCAAAGACCAAGGGACTTGCCTGAAGCCACCAAGGAATCTGGCTGCTCTTCAGGGAACCTAACGCCAGTGTCCAGACCCCTGAAGCACTAGAGACCATGAGGCCTCTCAACCTTCCCCCCTTTGTTTGCTCTCAGCAAAATTCCAATATGAAGTGCTCTGCCTCGCAGTGTACATGGACCATCCCCAAAGATGAAATATCAACCCACAACCAAAAATCCCAAGAAAATTAAGCCCAAACAAAATCAGAAACTGCATTCTAAAAATGTGCCAATGAGGTTTGAGACGTCATAAAAATATTTTACAGAACATATTTATCCAATGCTATACCATTTCAGCTGTATGCATTTTGTGGGGTATGCCTTTTTAAGAAAGAGGTATAAGAAAACAAGGCATTTTATCACAAGTCCTGTTGTTTACTTTTGCTGTAAGGAATTCTGACCTGTAAAGCTGCCATGACACCAGTTCAGTCAATCAACATTTGCCACGCTTCCTTTAGCCTCCTAACTACCTCTGATAGTGTCACATATCTGTTGTCTCATAAAAAAAAAATTTAAAAAAAAATTTCTTAACAAAGCAGAGCAGCAAATTGACCAGTTCTGGGTTTTGCACATGACATCTTTGGACATGCAGGTAGCTCACCATCTGCATAGAAAACCTTAGGAACTAGGAAGTTGCTATTGCTTACGTCAACTACAAAAGATTTTGTGATGTGATTTCCAGGGTGAAAGCCCCCATGTGGCTTCTGAAAACCAGTGATGCACTTCTTACTTGCAGTGACAATAACCTGAGCCACTGTCTTTAGAATCTGCCCCATGAGTGCCATTGTCCTTGGAAAGTTAAATGCAATGCTAAAATCTGTGACACCTAATGGACTATTTTTCAGTAGCCAGAAGAGCAAAGCCCCTCACAGTCCTGAATGTAGGGGCCATGATCTTTTGTATCAGCACGTTAGTCCTTACCTTCATATTTCAGAGTTCTGTACTCTAAATATGACAGATAGATAGATAGATAGATAGATAGATAGATAGATAGATAGAGGAAATAGTGTAAATAAATATGGCATACAAATAACCCATATGTGAGTTTCAGGAGTATGTTTACTTGTCTTCCCTCCCTGAAGAGCTGAATTTCTAGAGAAGGAGCTATGGGTTCAGTATTAATTCAATTAGTCTCATATAAAGCACCCTGACCTTTAGAATTACTTTGTACAGAAATATATTCTGAAAGAAAAGGAGCAGCACTGCAGTAAGATAAGCTCAGTAGATTTGCCCTTGAGCTTGTTATATTTTACTAGGCAAGGAACCTTTGCTTTTCTGCTGGTTGAGATGTGGCACATGTACTCTGATATTTCATCAAGCATTTCAGTATTTCCTTTTAATTAATAATTCTGCACTTGCATCTTTTGAGTCATGTAAAATTCCTGCTAATAAACATTCCTGCATAAAACCAACCAAAGCTTTCACTACGAAGAGTGAAAAATCAGACACAAACTGAGTGGTTCCTAAAATTACTAAACCAAATGTTTAATTCCATGTTCTGAATTAGTATCCTGCAAGGAATTCATGCCTGCAATTACCACCTGCAAAACAAAAAGCAATTCTCCATAGCATCAGTTTTGCTTTCTATTTGTTCATAAAGAGGTTAACATCTTCTACAGTACCTGGGCTTCAAGATGGTCCAAGAGGATGGCTCCAACTACATTACTTTTGCTTTTATAGTTATTTTAGTTAAAAAACTAAGTGCAGGGCAGAGAATAAAAAGTTCTTAAACTTGGCAAACATGCATGGGTGGACAGCTATTCAAGATAGCCTTAGGCAGTCCTTTAACAGCTACCATATGTATCAGATGCCCTGGGCAAGAACATCATTAAAGCAGCTCAGAGGCAATGTACTCCTGAATGGGCGTTCAAGCCAGGAAAAAAAAGGGCTTAGGGCAACTTCACCTAGCAAAGGGTGCTCCTGCCCATGGCAGGAACTTGGATCTAGTGAATCTTTAAAGGTCTCTTCCAACAGAAACCATTTGATGATTTTATGAAAAGAACTGTTGCACCTGTCCGCCCTAGAGCTTGCAGCACTGAGAACCAGCACAACTTCTGAATCTCTCCTTCCATCCAACAACCTGAAGTGAACAGCTACCAAAAGGATTAGCAGTCATCCAGACAAAAAACTACCAGTCATCTTTCCACTGTTGCCAGGCCCTGTGTGGGCAGATGATGCATTGCTTGTGGTGGCATTTGACAGGGGAAATGCCCCAGAGGGGCAAGTAGACTCCATGATCAGAATTATGATAGGAAGTTTTACTCTTGAAAACCCAGGCACACTTGAGCTGTTGTTATTTTCTCACAGAAAATACTGCTCCAGACATCTCTCCAGCATGCACAATAAATCTTTGTACTCCTCAGACATTTCGAAATATACTTTATGAACTAAAACATTAAAAAAAACTCTCAACTTTCTGAATTTTAAGTCTTTATCAAGTTATCTTCCTTTCCTATTGAAAACAGGAAATCTCTTGACAGGCAACTAGCAAATATTCTAAGAGCCTGCATAAGAAACTGAAATACCTGAATAGAATATTTGACTTTCTTCTATAAAACAAACTGATAGAAAATGTCAATCATTATTTACCCAAGAGAGGATGGCAAAACTCAAAAGCTGACCTATGCAGTGATGACACTAAAGTATGATCTAATTTAAATAATGCTGCTTGGTCAGACAGTCATGGGGCAGCACACGAGCCTAGGAGGGACAGAAACATAATGGAAGATGCCTACCCTGCAAAGCAGGGCTGCTCACCACAAGCATGGAATGAAATGCTGATTGTATAGACACAAACTTCCCAGGAGTATCTAAATACCATGGTATTGGAAATGACTCATAGATTAACTGTAGCAGATAAAATGAGGTTCTGATCAGCTTTGAGTGAAACCAACCTGATTTTTCTATCACTTTGTTCTTCTCTCATTTTTTTCTTTTCATTTTCTTTAATGTCTGCATGCTTGAACATTCTTTCACCTGTTTAAGTGCTTTTGGTTTCAAATTAGTATTCCAGTCCTGCCACTACTGACCTCAAAAATTCACACTAACTTGATCTAACATGAGATACAATCTCACTGCCAAGATAGATGCACCACTTTGTAATGAGGCTTTAGTTGACCTGAATAACATCCAAAGAAAGTATGTTTTCCTCTAAGTTCTCCTCTAGTCTAACAAAAGATGTTTTGAGAGGAAGCCTGATAGATTTATGAATAAGGCTGTGTGATGCAGTTGTCAATGACAGCAGTGATGAGACTTGATGACTTGGAGGCTGTCTTCTGACCTTCTGGCAGTATGCATGCTTGATTTTATTAATTTATTTATTTTGAAGTTCCTATTCTGGTAACCCAGCTCATCCTAACCTACTTTTCCTTGACAAAATATAGCAAAGCCTAATGGTACTCTGTAACTGCCTACCCTGACATAGACTTTATCTCCTCTCTTCCTGTGAGGAACTTTCTTTATCCCTGCAATATGAACTATCAGTGTTGCAGAGCAAAACGTGGCAAGCCTCATGTTCTTCTGGGTGAAGCAAGAAGCATGAAGCACTCTTAGTGAGACAGACTCATGCTTGTGCTATTTTCAGTAAGCTCTCCAGATTTCAAAGTAAACAAGATTTCCCCAGACAACACAGATTAAGTACCTCATGCCAACTTGTTCATCTGAGATGCTGGAAGAATCAAAAAAGCAGCAGAAAGGACCACACAGCCTATACAGAAAACTCCTCAGCCATTTGAGAAGGTCAGCTTGCCAGATGCTAATCGAATTGTGATACATCATGGCTGCAGAGAAACGTGTGCTACAGAAATAGCATTATCACAGGTTATTCTCATGCTGCTTGCTGTAGTGCCTCTGCCAAAGGCTCCAGAGGAAAGATTTTGGCAAGAACTACTCCAAAGGAGCTCCTGCTGATCTTCCAGAGAAATAACAAGAAGATTCTTATGAGCAGAGGCTGTGGGAAGAGGATTCTGTATCTGTTTGTGCTGAGCATCAACTGACTCCATGGTTCTGCTGGCAAAAGGGATCACATGAGTGCTCCCTGACCCAACCTGTGCAAAAGGGCTTTGCCCTCATAACCTGTTAACTCTACCTGAAGCAGGTGGGTGAGTTCTGGGGTGATTCAGCTGCTGGCTGAATGAGCAAGCAAATGCAGGCAGGCACAGTCACCTCTGGACAAAGTGGTGGCCGAGTGTCCATCAGCAGGCTGTGACAGCCTATGACAGCCAGCTGGTGCCTGCTGAGATGCCTGTGCTGGCAGCCTGGGCATTCAAATTATTGCCTGCAGAGTGGCAAATGGTTGCATTGAGCAGCCAGGAGTGGCACTACCCACAGGCTGCACAGCTGCACATTCAAGACCTTCCTGTCCACCACAGACAAACTTCTTAGTAGTAGAAGAACTTAAAATCCCTGCAGGGAAGTTCAGCTCTCAAGACCAGTGTTTTAGTGAGTGGTTTGTTACTGAACTCTCCTCTCCATGTGGCTTTTTCATGACACGTGAAGTAAACCAATGGACGGACACTCAGCATCAGTATGACAATTACTGCCACAAAGGATGTAAATGCTGGGAACAAGTTAATTTTCTTCCTAGCATCTAGTACAGTGCTCTGTTTTGGGATTTAACATAGAACAGTGTTGATAAAATGATGGTGCTTTTAAATGTTGCTGAGCAGTGCTCACACTAAATTGAGGACTTTTCAGCTTCTCATGCAGCCCTGCCAGCAAGGAGAGTGGGGGTGCGCAAGAAGTTGTGAGGGGGCAAAAGCAGGAGAGCTGACCCCAGCTAACCAAAGGGACATTCCAGACCGTATGGCATCATGCTCAGCTTATAAAGCTGGGGGAATTGGACAGGGGGTGGTGGCTGCTCCTCAGGGTCTGTCTGGGCATCAGTCAGCAGGTGTTGAACTACTGCATCATGTGGCACTTGTTTTGTAGATTTTTTCGTCATTATTACTATACCCCCTTCCTTTTCTGCTCCACTTGTTTTTCTTCTCAAACCATGAGTTTTTTACTTTTTTTCTGATTCTCTCAGGCATCCTACTGTGGGGGAGGTGAGCGTGATGTTCAGCTGCCTGCCAGATGAAATCACAACAACCACACGCCCTCCTCTCCACCCCCAGCACAAATCTGGGTCTGCTAAGGCACCAGTACTGCAGGAAAACAAGTGCCTGGTACAGGTGTCACCACCCAAACAGAATACCCAGCAGCTGCATTGAACAGCTCCTCCTATAACCAAGGCAGAAAGCAATCTCCAAATTTATACTACTTTTTTTCTTAAACATGAATGCAGTGCTGTTAAGCAGTTTGCCACATTTTTCATTTACTTCATATTGTGCCAGTAATAAACCCTAGATTATGAGAAACGGCTTTGAACTCTAAGAAATCTCAGCTGGTTTAAGAAAGAAAACCTACCTATAAATTATCCATTGCCTCCTTCCATTTAGAGACCCAAGAAAAGACATTGAAAGCAAGTTTTCTTTTGGAGTGTTTCAGCTGGGAACATGTAACCCCTCACAAGCCTGTACTCTGTAGTCTATACATGTATCAAGTACTGAATAAACATGGGTAAGGGCAGTGAGGATGTTGCGAAATTATATACAGAGGAAATCAGGAAAAGACAGGTAATAAATATTCACTATTAAAATTAATGTATTCAAAATTCTAATGAGGATAACACATAAATTGGAAATAAACAAGACATTCTGCAAGGTGATCCCACTGATTCCCTTTGTATGGCACATTCTCAGCCACAGTACTGCATGTGTAGGGAAAGGCTTAAGGAAGGAGGGCTCTGGCACTGTGCTTTGCTCCTCCTGGTGACATTTCCATAAACTGTCCTAGTTTGGGGTGAGTCAGAAATATGACTGGACTCCCACTGCACTAGATTTGCTCACATGCCTGTGAGCCTTTTCAGAAGCCAAGAACACTCTCACATACCATAATGCCAGTTTCTAGCTTCCCACAGAGTGCTGTATGTACTGCACATCAAAGGCCCATTTCTGCTAATGCATACAAGAGAGAAACTCAAGTGTCACAATCAATTTAATCCAGCATTCATCCAGGCTGCTGCCTTTGCCCTCATCCCTGTCTGCTTGTTTCTGCCACTCAGGATTTGTTATGTGGGCTCAACCAGGGGACTAGTTGGTCTGTAAACTAACCTGGGAAAGAAATCCTCTGTGAAAAGCTGAACTGTCAGTTGAATCAATTCCCAGACCCAGTTTGTTGTGAGGTTGTGGGCAGGAAAGTGCCAACTGTGTATGGGGGAAAGTGGAAATGCTCATTTCAGCAAAAAGAAGACTTTTGCTGGATTAAGTCAGTCACAGAACTGGAGTTTTATTTATAGCACAGGAGAATATAGAGTCCAACAGGAAACTGGGTTTATTTGCAGGAGGTGTTCAGTCTTTCATCCAAAAAGCTGAGTCTATGCTTGAGACAATTCTGTTGCAGGTAAATAGAGAGCAGTAGGAATCAGATGTGGTAGTAAGTCAGGGCATACCAGAGAATCTGTGCTTTGGTTTTCCTTCTTACAGCAGCAGTGCACATGTTCCTGAGTGTGCACCATGATCCCCTCCTTCTGCCAGTGAAAGCAACTGAAGAGGTTTCTGTTGTTTTAATTCAAATTTGCGTTGATGGGAAGAGGGGCAGGGTTGGGGGTGGGCCAGGGGAGAAAAGCTTACAGGTGGTGCTTTATGAGTTTGGCGTGGTCCTTTTGTCATGTTTGTTTGTTTTCAATAATTTTATTCTTGGTGAGTGCCATTTTTTCCTTTTCTCTGAAAACACTGAGGTCCATACACACCTTGTCATTCAGAACACACAAGGTCATAAATTTTCATGTGAATACAGGACTCATCTGCTAATCTTTGACAATGGCTAGCCAGGAAAAACATACACCACCAATCTACAAGTGTTCTGCTATTTCTGCAAATTTTCTTCTCTACTCTACAGGTTAAATATATTGTTCAATAAAGAACTTTAATATATTGCTAATGAGATTTTTTTTTTAAACTTTCCTTCATTGAAATCACAGAACAATTTCTGTGGTTAAAATTAGAAATAGATGAAAAATGGCTAGTACTCAATATTCATCACAGGCAGTCCTGTCCCATTAGCCACTAGCATTTTTTCAAACACAATTTACCATCCAAGTGTTTCAATCTTTCACTGAAATGCTTTAAAGAAGAGTTACAGGCAAACTTCTGTACTGCAACCTACAATTGCTTTACATGTTTCAAACAACTTCCAATCATACCTCTTCATAAAATAAATAACCTCTACTTTGCTCTAAAAACAATACTTATCCTGGCTGTATGCTCATTACTACCTATAGTAATAAAGTTATATTGCTGAAAGAGATATTTTAAAAAGATGGGTACATGGATTGTTAGTAAAAGAAAAGCTGTTTCTCTCAAAACATCTTTAAATAGTGTCTCAACTCTATTGAGCTCTATTTAGTACTTTAGAAGCCAAAATAATATTCAAATAAAAAAAAGACTTAAGAAAATAACTGTTAAACACAATCTGATAAAGATGCTCCACTATCTTTTGGTGGGGAATGAGCATTATTTAGTTCTTCTTACTTGTGCAAAGTACTAATGCACATGACAACTAGAAGCATTATGCAAATCAAAATCAGATAGTACCTACCTACATGATCACACATACCAGGACACACAATATTCAGTCTCAGTGAAAAAAAGGTGCATTATTTAAAGGTAGTTTTAAAATGCATGCATGAGTTGAATTTGTGTCACACGCATCATATACACACAAACCATACTATTTTATGAACTTAATTCATGATTGAGTCTAAGCTCTGAAAAGCAGGCCATGGGTTTTCCTTTCATCTGAGAAAAGCAAGTCATTTTCTGCATAAAGATTTTTCTTTCCATCTTAGTTGCAAACAACTTTTATCTAATGACTCATTACCATCAGTGCAGTTCTAATCAAATGTAGACAACTAAGACAGCTGTAGATTAGGGAAGCATCAATTTACTGTAGTGCAGCCCAGGGAGATCAGAAACTCTTGGATGTGTAATGTTCCAGCAATCTCATCCTATGCTGGACCACTCAATTGCTCCCAGTGTTACTCACAACTCATTTAACAGACTGGCAAATACTGGCATGACTGACAAGTCTTTCATATTATGGGCTCTCAGGCCGCTGTTAAAGGCTGGATAAGAAATTTACCCTAAACTGAAGCTAATAAATGTTAATGCAGAGTTTGCTATTTAGGAAATCCTAATTCCCACAACAGAAAATACTAGCAATAACATCTAAGAGCCTATTTTTCAGTGATGCATTTTGTGAGTCCATTTGTGATATTTCATTCTGTCTTGTCTGTGTTGTTTATACGTATCTAAATTTCTTCTCTGTCAGGGAAATCCTCCCAGCCACATCCACTCTGGTTGAGAATAGGTGGGCAGGCTCTGAAATAGTGCCTGTTTGTTCCCTCTATCACCAGCAATGGAGGTTTCAGATCCCTTTGCTGCCACTCAAAGCATTTCAAAATTTTCTGTATTCGGCTTTTAATCCACACATTTAAAAAAATAGCTCATAAACATTTTATTACCAATACATGCACCTCACTCCCAGTCATTCATATAGCTTCAGTGATATACAATCTACCTACAACCATAGTCAAATGTGAATCCAGACCCAGTGTTCCCCCACATTGTTGAAATCTAGCTTCAAGGAAAGCTGGTAAATAACAACACGAGGCTGTATGGTTTACCCCAGACAAAATACTGATCATAAATAGCCTTGCTGAAGAAAACAAGAACAAAGAATTGATGAAGATAATGGGGGTTTGCAAAACAAGTTCTGTTTTGCAAATGAGAAACAGCTTCCCCCAAAAGGTGATCCAAGCTCAGTGCCTCACCTTCATGACCAAAATCTCTTCCCAAAACATCTTGACAGCCAGCTGGAGCAAGGCTGGGCTTAGGATAGGCGAGTTTTCTCTGGCATCCCAGTAACATAATCAGCCTTATCTTACTTTCCAAATACTTTTGGCTATAGGAGATTAGGCTCCCAAACAAGCACAATACCAAGCTGCAATTCAAGGTTTCAGGCTTGAGCTTTGCCTAGCACACTAATGCCAGGTGCATTTAATCAAAAGGCTAAGATCTGCTTAAGGATTTCCAATGACCAAGCAAGGCAGAGTCCTGGACTAATGCCACTTTGGAAGTAATTAATAAACATCTATTTTGCATTTAAGATTCAAAATATTCAAAATAAATTAGGTTCCCAATTATAGTTCATAAAACCATATGCTTCTCTTTCTAGCAAAATCCCTCAGCAACGTATCTGTGTCCTGCACTGATCAGCTCATAAAGCATTCTTTGATGCCCCTTACAGAGGGTTCCTTGTTTCCACACAAATACCTGTGGGACACTTAAAAGCTGCCACAAATAAGGTTATGTTTATCAAGAGAATATCTGAACTCTGTAGGATTTTCCCATGGCTAAAATGAATCACTTGGAAAGTGCTCTCTTTGAAGTTACTAACTCCACACAGAAGATGCATTCTTAGAGTGCTTTTAGTTGCAAGAAACTCAGTGCAAACACTAGCTCAGTAAAAATCCCTGTATTGCTCAGCCTTGTGGAGCTGTGTCATTGTGTCAATGTCAAAGCTCAACAAAGCCAAGTGCTAAGTCCTGCACGTGGGTTGGGGCAATCCTAAGCACAAACACAGGCTGGGCAGAGACTGGACTGAGAGCAGCCCTGAGGAGAAGGACCTGGGGGTGTTCATGAATGCGAAGCTCAACAAGATCTGACAATGTGCAGTCACATCCCAGAAAGCCAATTGTATCCTGGGCTGTACCAAAAGCAGAGTGGACAGCAGAGTGAGGGAGGGGATTCAGTCCCTCTACTCTTATCCTGTGAGAATCCACCAGGAGGGCTGTGTTCCAGCTCTGAGGCCCCCAATTTAAGGACATGGACCTGCTGGAATGAGTCCAGATGAGGCCATGAGGATGATCAGAGGGCTGGAGCACCTCCCCTATGAAGACAGGTTGAATGAGCTGGGGTTGTTCAGCCTGGAGAAGTGAGGGCTCCAAGGAGACCTTACAACAGTACCTAAAGGAGACCTACAAAAAGGCAGGACTTTCTACAAGGGCATGTAGTGATAGAAAAAAGGATAAATGTCTTCAACTGAAAGAGGGTGTATTTTGGTAAGAATATTAGGAAGAAAATCTTCACTGTGCGAGTGATGAGGCACTGGAACAGGTTGCCCAGAGAAGCTGTGGATGCCCTGTCCCTGAAAGTGTCCAAGGCCAAACTGGATTATGCTCTGAGCAACCAGGTCTAATAGAAGATGTCCCTGCCCACAGAACATGATCTTTCATGTCCCTTCTGACCCAAACTGTTCTATTAATTCATCTATTTATCTGTGTATTTTTACAGCAGCAAGCAACATCATTTGCAGTCAGGATGCAAAAAGCAGCTCCCAAATATGGATTACAGTTTTTAATAAATGAATTACTTAGCACTGACTAAGATTACTGTCTCATGCTTATTTGATGCTTCATTCTCTTCAGAAATTAGATACTGATGAGAATCTGGGTCACAAAGGTATTTGAATCTCTGTGCAAGATGAGGGTGAATGAAGACATATAAACACCTCTGAAGATAAGTACAGTTAGCATCTAATGCATTTTTTAGAGAGTGTAAGCAGCATCACATTTCCATTATTTTAATATGGCCAAAGTGAAGGATAACAGTGGAGTGATATGATGCTGTCATATAACCATGGTGATATGAGATAAAGACAGAAGCTATTTTTTACATTTCCAGTTTAGCTATCCAAACAGGCTACAAGAATAAATTTAAAGGCAGAGTGTGGGGTGTCAAAACAAGCCTTTAGTTTAGTTTTCTATATATGAAGCCAGCATGCAAAAACTAACTTACAGGTACAGTGTTTAGATGCCACATATTTTACTGGGATCTCTCTCCCATAGGATCTAGGGCTCAAAATGATTACTGAATGTTGGCCACAGAAAGCCTCTGGAACGTGATAGTACCAGTGATGAATGAGATGATGTAATCAACACCACAAACCTCACAGGGATTTGTGATGCTCAGACAAATATTGCCTCAAACCAGCTCTCAGTGAAACAGGAGATTTGGAAGGTAGAGAACCTATTTTAAGGTGGTATTTGCAATGAATGTGTGCTTTTGTTTTACAGATAAATGAGACCAACAGCTGCTGGAGACAGCAGCAGCCCTGCTGCTCCTTCTCCTGTGCTGACTGCAGTACAATTATTCAGGGAGATGAATCAACAAACCTTCTACAAAAAGCTGCAATCAGTTTTTCTGCCATCTTAGCTTCTGGTGAAAGCACATGGCCAAGGAATCAGGTAGGAAGGTAGAGAAGAAAGCTCATCCCTTGCAGGAGTGACCACCTATTAGACTGACTAATTTGTAGTAGAGAAACACATCCTAAAATTCCTGTCCACAGTAAAGCTCCCCAACAGACTGAGCTGGGTGGAGGGGAATTTGAGATTGAGAACAGTTATATTTGCAATCATGTGGGTTCACATCTTGTAAGGATGATGATATGGCGCAGAGCCATCTTTATAATAAAGTCACACATAAATCAACTTCTGTTCATGGTCAGTAACATAACTTTCAGGCAGAAATATTTTTTGTCATAGGTGAAAGAAACCTAATTTTAAGAAAGACAAAGGCAGAAAGCAACATGTTGTCAAAGGATAGCATGGCCCAACTTATTACCTCAGCTGAAGCTCTGTGAGACTGTGCCCCACGAAAGAGGTGTTTACTGCACTAGCTGTGTATGCAAGGGAAAGGCCCCTGAACAGGCACGAGGAAAGAAGTGAAGAAAAGGGAAAAGCTTTTCTTCTGCTGAACAACAAGATGCAGTTCAGGAAAAATCTTCCACGCTAACATTTACTTTTTTTAGAAGCTAATTCCTAACTTCAGTTTCCTGATACCACAAATTTGCTAAATTATATTCTGAAAAGCATCTTCCATCGTTACCTGTGTGGTTAAGCACACAAGATGTGGAATTACCATTACAAGATGTGTCTTACCATACAAGTGTCCAGATCCTCCAAACGCTCTATCTCTGTCAACTCCTCCACCGTGATCATGGAGCGTTTAGTGGGCTTTTCTTCAGCTAACTCAATCTCCAGTGATTCCTGCTGTGGAAGTGGCTTGCCACGTCTGGTCAAATGGTCAGCCTGGAGACAACGACAGGAACACACCAGTCAAACTTAAAAAAAACAAAGAGAACCCAACCAGAAAGTTTACAGAATTTCAGCGATCAGAAATCCTGGAAGACCAAGCACAAAAGGAAAGCTCAGTTATGTTGGTGAGTCCTCACACTGGGTTTGTCATATAAAGGAAATAGAAGTGTGGAGAGGAAGCTTTTTCTTGAATCCTTTTTAAATTAACAAAGACATGTACAATATCAGCCAGTATAATTTTCATAATTATTCAGTGACCAAAAATGTTATAATCTGCTATTCACAAAAAGCCCACAGTTTTAAATACCTCTGTTCTGTTTCACTGAAGAAATAGATAGGGAAAAGCTGTAACAAGAGTAAAGTCTGTTTTTAGACCTGCATAACAAAAACTGCCACTAGGACCACAGAGAATGTTACAGAAACCACCCTGGGTTGTATTTGGGATGGAGTGGGCTCATGATGTCATGAAAATAATGAAGTACTTTCTAGTTCTTTTGATAACTGAAGAGAATATTAAACAAACATCTGCTAAAAGCAAATATTTGAAGATCATCTGTCCCAAATCAGTTGGTCACAGAAGTCTTCAAAGACGCAGCTAAGAAGAACAATAGTCCACTGCTTCACATCAGCACAACGCAGCACAACCAGTGGATTGCTGTTTAGTTAACTATCAAAAAAGGTCAACAGATGACCTAAGTTAATTATAGCGCATTTAGTATGGTGCCTACTTAGGAAAAGCAACTGGAGAGCTGCTATGAATTTATCTTCAAGCATACTAAAATAGCTGCAATAATAATTAATGCTAATCATTGTCTCATTAGGAAAACTGAGGTCTTGTCAAACAAGGTTTATTTTTCAAAGTTGCCTCAAACACTACTACTATGCCAATGCAACAAACACAGACATCTGTGGGTGGCTGAATTAGTAGAACATGACACTCCAATTTAAGGAGCTGGCTGAGAACTGCATCAGTGCATTTAATCTTTGCTGTACGAAGAACTAGCTGCCAGCTTTCAGATTGCAGCTGTCAGTTGAAGATTAACAGTGTCAAATTAGTCAGGAGTTTCTCTAGCAGCATTTTTGAGATCAGTATTCCTCAAGGTTCTCATCAGTGCTATACCATCTCAACCTAGAGCTAACAGAAACACAGCAGAGTTAAATGGTGAAAGGGATATTTTAGTCATGTAGCCAAAATGGATCACAAAGCAAATCAGCCCAACCTAAAATGCACAGTCATTCCTTAGAAACCAAGAGCACTGACAATTAGCCAATTCCACAATCCTGAAAAGCAACAAGTATCCAGAAGCCTTTAGTGGGAGGGAGGTCGAGCAAACCTTGTCCTAAAATTAAGCTGCCACTGAAACTCTGACAAAAGGAACGAATTCTTATATTATTGACTATGTAAATGCAACGGAATAAGGAATATCAGGAGAAAAACAATTTCATTCCTGTAAACACTTAAATAGTCTGTATGGTTCTGGAAACCACAGTTTTAAAAGTGCCTTCTTAAAAGCTGGAAAAATTGCAGAGGATTTTCAGTGGAGTGACTCAAAGGCTGGAGAAAATGATGTACTGTGCAGGAACCTGGGCATGTCCAGGTTGTGCAATACCACTGGACAGACACAGCCCAGTCACCACTCATTCCAGCTGAGCCTCCTCCAGGACAAACTGGAGCTCATTCATGTGGTCTCTCCCACAGCAGGCTGCTAATGCATAGCTCCAGATACCAGAGGTTGTACCTTTACACAATGCTGCTCTGTATTACCAAGATGCATGCTCAAGTAACTCAGTCTCCCATTAAAAAAAAGGGGGGAGGGGGGGCAGAAAGAGTGATTTGTTTTATGCATGTGAGGACTTTCACAGAGAGGAAATAAAGAGAATATATAGTTCCCTTATCTTGGTGAAAAAACATCTTGAGAAAAAAATCATGACTGCAAATTGAAGCCAGAGAAATTTCAATTAGAACTGAAGAGCAACTTTAATCAGAACAACCACCCACTAAGTTCCTTAAAAAAAGAGTTCTGGATTGTCCTTACAAAGCCTCATTGCATTAGAAGCAAAAAAATTTTTCTGTGGATACACAGTTGTTTATTTCTTCTACTCTTGATGAGGCAAGTACACCTCTATAATAAATATTTGTGCCTCCCAACAGCTCAGGACCTTCAAGTAAGAGGGCCTCCCCTCCTACCTTCAGACTCATTTCTCTTCAAACTTGATACCTCCATTTCTGAGGTAACCTCAAAACATACTCATTCAGGGAACAAGGTCCCAGCAGTACCTGAAGAACTCTAAAGAATGAAATCTTACCTCTCATTTCATGAGCAACCAAGCCTTATACTCTCACCTTGATAAATACTAGGACTGCTCTTAACTAACAACTCAATACTGCATTCTGATGGCATTTTTAGTTCTAGATCTGACATCAGCTCAAAAGATAATAGGACAAGTATATAACACAGTCTCTGCCAAGGTTACATCTTTCTTACAGCAAAGAGGCAAGAGTCCCAGAATTATATTTCAAAAGACATCAGTATGTCAACAGAAATAAGACTGATTTCAAAATAGAGCTGTCAAAGGAGAAACTGAACAAGTTATAAATATAAATGGCATTGTTGAGATCTGACATATTAGATATCAACCAAGAAAAAACTCACCAGTTTGTGGTGGCAATGGGAAAGTGCATCCAGGATTTCATCTACAACTCGGTCAGACAGGAAAGAAGCCACTGTCAGCTTTACTTCACTGTATGAGGATTAGAAATGAGAGAACTTCTTAATTCACGCTGGAGATTTTCGTCTTTATTACACATTCAACAGTGTGATGATTATCCACTGTGCTGTCATTTTATTTGAAGTAAAACATTAGAGGGTGTCAGGATACATGACTGCAGGTTTCAGAAATAAACTCATGAATCACACAATAAACACAGGAGCCTCTGTACCATATTTAACCTGCTTCTCACAGTTTCCCATGAGATGAAATGAAAACATCTGGGTAAGAGAGCTGAATAAAAATAAGAAATGAAACTCAAAGGAATACTTCACCACTAAAATCAGACAAACACACATCCTAGATGAATGGGATTAGGACAGTGCTGCCTATAGAACGCTACTCCACTGAACAACTACAATCCATTCCTTTCCTCAATTATTTTTTGTGTTGATCAGCTGGTAAGGATAAGCGTACAATGTGTAAAATGCTGTTTCTTCAGCCAATGCCTTCAGAAATTTGCTTCCTCTTTTGCTCTAGGTAACCACTTTCTGTCTCAAGAACTTCTTGTCAGCCATTTTTCCACTGCACAGACATATGTGGAACATCACCACCCTGCACACTGAGCTTAGGTTGCCCTAGTAACTCCCTCTCAAGGAAATATGTACCTTGAATAGCTCCCTTGGGGTCTCATCTTTGGTGACAGCACCAAATACTCTGACTGTGGAGGGCAGCTGATGTGGAGCCAACATGCACGACTGCCTGAGCTACAGCCCAAAGCTCCACCTCTGCTGCCTCTGCTTTCAACACCAACTCTTTCAACTGGCATTTGCCAGCAAGTGACATGATTTTGGTTTATGGTTTGTATATGTAGCCTGAGCTGTATTGGATTAACAAAGCTATTTCTGTCTGGGGCTAGAATTACTGCTGCAGAGAGCCTGGAGAAAAAGGTAAGGAATTCATTGGAAAGGCAATGCAATTCATAGGGAGGTAAAATGGTGGCCAAGCCACAGTGGGAAGAGAATGGGAGTGAAGGAATCTCCCTCAGCTACCAAAATTAATTTCAAATAATATAAGGCAGGACAGATCACAGTGTGACACCCTCATCTCACTGACAGCTCCAGCTTCTACAAGTAGAAGAGGCAGTATTATTGTCCTGGGGCCAAGATTAATTTGATAGGACTGAAGTGAAGAAAACTTACTCCCTGAACCATTTTAAGCACTCTGAAGGTATAACTAAAGTCTTTAAAACCTTTTCCTGACTATTTTGCTGTACTCCGCAAAACTGTTTCTTTCCTCCTCAAAGATATTAGCATCTCAATGCAAAATGTCATGCTTTTCAAGCATCAGGCAGAAAGGAACTGAAAAGGTTTAAGTACAGGTTAACCACATTATACTGTGCAAATATATTCTCTGATATACATTCAGTATGGAAAAAAAAAAGCAATAAAAGGTAAAGGTAAAAGCCACTATTTTTCTTTTTTTTATTACAGGACAAACTAAGAGTTATTTAGGGTAATGGTTTCTGCTCCAGGTTTGTGGTTTGAATATCCAAGTTTCCATTTTTTAAGTACGTCTGTCTGCTGTGCACAGCTCCCACACAAAGTCTTAAAGTGATTGCTCCAGCTATAGGACAAGACCAAATGTAACAACAGACAAAGCACCATTACCACTCAAAGTAAATAGTGTAATTTCCTTCTATTACATTAATCCAGTGTTAAGTGAGAAAATACAGGTTTTTTTTAAAAGTATTAGTCATGAAAGTGTTATTTGCATACCACAAACCAAATCTTTCACTAAATAAGAGAGCATATGAATTCATGATCTTAGTTAACATCCCTAGAGATTCCAAATATATGAATCTAAGTTCCCAGACCTGCAGGACAATTTCCTGCTCTTTGAATGCCACAATATACTTCCTTGTGAGTCACAAAAGCATTCCAAAATTCTTCTACTACACAAACACACAACCCAAAATCCAAATTCCAATTTTGTTAGATTAGCGTCCTAAAGTACCTAATTTTATTGAGGATATCAATTCCAGACTGCTCCAAGAGGACATTTTTTACAAAAGTGCGTGGGATGGAAATCTTCTCAGTGCTGGCCTCAATGAGGTCCTCCCGGATGCGAGCTTTCTTCATTACATTTGGGCAGAGGTTTTCTGCTGCATCCACCATAGACTCAAGGAGTGTCTGCAGCATAGTAAGCAAAAAACAACATCAGATACTGGCATTCACTTCAGCTGGGAGGCGACAGCATTATTCTGTCAAATATGACACTTTTAGACTCGTATTTTTTACAATTCTTCTGCTTTCCAATCTATTTTGCATCCAGCTGCAATATAAGACATTTTACAAAATATAGCTTTGAGAATCAAAACACTTGTTCTGAAAATGACCCGCGACTGCACTTGTTTGCCTTTTCAAATATGAAACATTTACATCTCTGTGTGTTGAACTGTCAGAACAAATTAGCTTCCCTTGTGCACCCACCACTGCAGTGGATGCTCTGCTGCAGCTGCCTTCCCTCTAAACTGTGCCCTGAATCACCAATTTTCATCAGTGCTCCAGACCTGCCAATTTGTAAGAAGCATCAGTAAATGAGGAAGAGAGATCCTGAGAACTCAGCAGGCTGTAGATGGCTGGAATATACCAGCTGCATATTAAGAAGCAGCTACAAGCAAGATCTGCAGTTGGCATGCAAACCTTTATTATATGGCTCTCATTTATGTACACGTAAATCTACAGCAAACTTTAGATATAGCCAACAATTTTTATTCACACAGAACCACAGAATGGGTGAAAGCTTGGAAGGGACCACTGAACATCACCTAGGCCAACCTCCCTGCTCCAGGTTTCCCTACAGCACATGGCACAGAATTGTGTGCAGTTTTCGAGTATCTCCAGTGGGGGAGACTTCACACCCTCTTCAGGCAGCCTGTTGCAGTGCATGGCCACCCACACAGGAAAAATCCAAAAGAGGGTGGGAAAAAAACCAAGGAACAGGCCAGAGTCCAGTTTACTGAAATGGGCCTACTTGTCTCTGATAAGAGTGAGGGTTGTGAAGCAAACAGAAAAAGGTACTTACAAATAATAAAAGAAACAACATTTCTGTGGAATGGTAAGCCTAGATCTTACCTAGGCATTTGTAAATTGTACAAAAACAAGAACTGCACTCCTTGAAAATGCTAGTGATTTCCTTTTTCTTCTCAACCCCGTAGCACAAGTGAGTGACTGCAAATTCAACTCCATTGTATCAGAGCTTTTTTCTCTTTGCACAGCCCTACCATAACTAGTAATTTCCTTATGCAGACAATGAGCAAAAAAAAAAAAACCACCATTGCTGCATAAAAATTTCAGTGATTCAAAGCAGCATCTTTCAGTCTGTAGCTTTTACAGTCTGGAAAAAACCAACAAAGCAACACGAAGCGGCCACAGTGTACAGGAACATCCAATCTTTGCAGCATTTGATTTAGAGTTACAAGGGAAAACTGCCATTATGGCTAATAATATATCTTGTTGCTGGGTTCTCAAGATGCCCTTTAATAACTCTTCCTACACTCCCTCCTTCAGTCCTCGAGCAGATTCTGGGGCAGCATGACTAATGAAGAGACTTTCAAGCCTCTATGGCCATATCCCCATGGGGGATGAAGAACTTGAATGTTAGAGAACACAGAGCCAAGTAAACTACTAATGAGAGTTCCTGACACATCCATTTTTTCCATAGCATCTATTCATTGGTGCAATTGTGTAGTTTATTGTGAAAAAATTGCCTGGCCTCTCAAGAGTTACTGATGAATCACAATCATAAAAGTGATAGACTTGCTATGCTGAATTACAATTGCAGTCTAAGCAGGGTCTTTCAAAATGGATCATGTGAAAAAATGCTGTGAGAAGGCATAGCAGGAAAAACTAGATCTTTTCTGAATTTTCCAAAATCAATTTTTACTCAAAAAAACTGAGAGAATTTGCAATTTAAGTCAAACAGAGTTTGGATCTTATCTTCAATTGCGCAGCTCAACACAATTTCTTTACTGGTGGATTTTAGCTGTTGATTTCACATGACCATTATCTATAGAAGGTATCTACAGAAACCTTTCCTCACCTCCTAATTCCATGCCCAAATCTTTCACTGATGGAATGCCATAGTTACCAATATTGACTGTGAAAGTGCACACATTTCAGTTACAGGGCTGCAAGTACCAGTCACCAGGTGAAAGAAAAGAACAAATTACTACCCACAATTAAAGAATCTTAGCATTCAGGGGAAAGATACAGTGAGGAAAAGGACTGAAGAATGATGATATCAAAATAAAACAATGGAACAGGTGATCCATTTTTGTCCTTTGCTCCAGGACAAAATTTAGGAAGACTATTTTGAGCACTTCTGTCATTACAAAACAATTGTTTTTGTAAAGTTCCACTTGTCTTGCTTATTTTCCCTTGGGCTTTTACTGACTGAATAACACATCTCCAGGTACTGTGTGTCCACAGTGACACCAGCAGGAGAAGAAAAAGGCAAGGGTCTTGCTATAATTTCTCCTCTGGTCAACTCAACTCATTCCAATATATTGTTTTTTCTTACTCTAACTCCTTTTCTCACCCCTCTTCCTTTCCTTTAGTTAAAAAAAAAAAGAAAAAAAAAATCTTATTTACTTAAAATATGTTCATTGCCTATAACCAATTTCCAAACTTCTTTTTAGAATCACACTCCAGTTGCTATGGAAACAAAAAATCAAAACTCCTCTTACAGCACACAGGATTTTTTTCCCCCCAACAATTACAAAAAGAATTGTCTTTATGTGAGCTCCCTTATCTATTTTTACAAATAATAAACTGCTTACAATGTTTTGAATTGATCTAAACAACTGGGGGGAAAAAATAATTCTAATCCATGTTCATCAGTTCTTCCTCCATGCATAGGACTTAAAAGAAAATCCTTCCACCTTAAGTGAAAATTAATAAAAATGAGTGTTGGAGTATACAAAGAGCATTATGACTTTATAGTTTTTTGTAAGCCACTTAAATGTGAATGCCACACAGATCAAATGTAAATGTAAGAGTTAGAATGGTTGAGCTAAAGTGCCTTTTGTTGTAAATGCGTAAAAGTGTAAATGGAAAACACATTAATTCAGGAACATTTCAAATGCTGAAGAGGTTTTTTTTTCCACCCTCTATAAGACTCTCCAAGATGAACTTATTTAAGTGCGTAAGCCCAGCATGAAGGGCTGACCTGACTACTCTTGTCCCAGTAATACCCCAGAGGTTCCACTGGGAAGAATCTTATGGATAAATCATGTCTGCAGAAATTCTCACTGTATTTCATATTATGGGGAAAGGGAGAAACATACTAAAAATAGAGCACTATTTTCCTCCTCATTAACTTTTTAATTTCAAAAAAGTAATTAGTAATATGGCATTATTATTGTTCTTCATTATATTTCCACTGACTGAAGCATTTTCATGTTTCAGTTGAAGGATCAAAGAATCTGAAGATGAAGGTTGTAAAGTGTTTAAATACACAGACAAAGCAGCTTGGTCACAAACAGAAGTTGATCTGAGCTGCCCCAGAGCCAGATTTTTAAATTCATCAGCTTCCATACAGATCCCTACTGTTATTAAAATTTTTCCACCTTGTCTTCTTCCAGGACTGATACCTGTGCACATGCTGTATGGATGGCTCTTTGCTTGTTGCACAGGAAGAGCAAACATAACTGAAGATGCAAGTTTCTAAGCAGGAGCTGGCTGAGCACACAGGTGAGAACACTGACAGATCAATAACATCTGTTTCAAGAGTTGAGGTTTGGCAGGCAATTTCTGAGATGATTTCATGTAAAGCTGCCTGTACCACTTGTAGGTATTGGGCACTCTCAATACCTACAACTTACCCAAATCAAGCAGTAAAGTGGAAATCCTGCATAAGGTTCAAAAGTGACCACTGAGGAAAAAAAATTTGCCATGGAGCCTATAAAACAGCAGCTTTCACTCTACTAGGACTCCTTAACTACCAAGCACTTTCCTCCAGGGCATGAGGTTTCTTAGGGTGCTTGAGAAATGCCTTTACAAAAGGCCGAAGGAGCAATTGATCAGTCTTCCCCTTCTAGCAGCTGAGAAAAGATGATAATAAACAGTATATGCTCCCTCTGCCCACTGAAAACATACAGGCAACTTTTTATTTTATTCCAACTGGGAATAAAAATCCAAATTACATGGCCCACAGTTATAAGAAACTAATAATGGAAAGACAGCTAGCTTACAAACAAATCTACTGAGAAGAAAAATCAAGTGTTGCATTTAGCAACAGAAAACCTCAGATTTAGTTATTTCTGCATGTGAGAGATGGTAACATATCTATCCACAGACCTTAAGTTGCTCGTCCACTACCCTTGTGACTTCTCCAGCCATGGATTCAAGTGTCTCTTGGATTGGATTGGAGAGTGCACCATTTGCTCCTGCCCAAGAAGCTCCACCGAGGTGATACAGATTTGGTAAGAGCTGTAAGACAGGAAGAGTATCCTCAGAAAACACGCTCATCACTGTCTTCAGGACAAACAGCAGGAAATTTCTTTGGCTGAAACAAAGTCTTCATAAATTAGAATTATGACTTCAAATACTCGCTATAGTTGGTCATCAGAAGGAAATACTCTTTTGTGACACATATTATTATTTTCACTGCCTAAAACCAGAAAAGCTGCAAGCACACACAGAACTGCTCTCAGCACTGCCAGCATGCTGGGAAAGGCTTACTGTTTTGGAGTTCTTAGCATCCCGCATCAGCCGTTCCGCACATTTGACATCCTCCTGTACAGCATCCACACCGCAGTTTCTTAAAGAGTTGAGATGATCTTGCACTTTTACACATATTCTGTCAATCATCTACTTGAACAAAAGGAATACAAAAGATAAAACATCAGGACGTCGGTCAAACACAACCTTAATCCAGTCCAGGTAGAAAATCAATAGCAGCATGATAAGATTTGCAGTGACAATATAACAACCTGGAAAGGCATGACAAAACCTTGGCAGTATGTCGATACTATAGAAGGAAAGAACTACATCTCATAAAGACACCCCTAAGCATTGCAAAATAAATAAAACTTGACCATCAGGAAAAATAAATGCTGTGGAATATTTCCCCCACAGAAACCTCCAGGATAACTGCAAATAATTAACAAGTTATCCTATTTAAGTGTTACTCTGGTTTTTGGATCAAATTTAATGCTGAAAATGCTTTTGATATACCTACGACTATAGTCTAAAGCTCTCTGAATTGTTAAGAAGTTCAGACAGTAAAAGAAAGCTCTGTTCATTCAACAAATACTAACAGTGATTTCTCCAGTCTAAGCAAAACGCAACTGCGCAGGCTTCTGCAGCATTCTTTTAAAATGTAAATATTCCTAGTTGCAAGGGAATTAAAACTATCAAAGCAGAAGTTTCCATCAGACATTTCACAGTGGGATAAATTGGACTTAATCTGTACCCACAAGACAGTTCATTCAACACGCTACAAATGCAGGGCAGGTGGTATATGTGTATCTTACAGGACAAATCACTAAGAATGCCTGACACATAGTCAGCTTTGATTAAGATATATGAGGCAGGGACATATAATAGTTAAAAGTCTTTATCAGCCCACTTAGCATACATCAGAACCAGCTATTTGACATTTTGAAGCAACATCTGAGTGCCTGCACCATCATATAAAGCCTACAGTTCCAGCATCTTATATCATTAGCAATGAGAACTGAAATAATTTCACAGCATGCTCCTTTTGAGATCCACATGAATCTTTCTCTTCAAAGGGTTTTGGGTGGCTATTTTTTTTACTAGTACAAAAAGCTAATTAATTATTAGACAGTAGAATGTCTCATTGGGACATCTGGACAGGAACAAAAACCACTCTGGGAATAATAATGCAATTCTATCATCCTAGAGAGTCTTTTTCAATTCTCTTTTAAAACTGTTTTTAAAATCCATTCCTACTGTACACAATTTAGTACAGAAATCAGTAACTTTATTTCAAAATAACAATAAATTACATTTCCTGAAACTTGATGTGTATGTGGTGTTGGAGAAAAGCACAACTAAAACTATAAAAAAAAGCTATAAAAAAATCTAAACTTATATGATATAGAGATTATTTATTTCAGGGGGGAAAGTGGCATTGGAACAGAAAAATTACTAGAATAGAACAACTGGTCTTACAGCTTCTAGTTCCAGTATATCTCCATATACCATTTTCTCTCTCAAGAGTTAGAGTACACTTTCAGCTTCCAGTAACAAAACACTGTCCCATTAAATTTTAATAACACAGGTAGAGCACAAGCAAACCAAACTGTTCCTGGTTTCAACAGTAGTTTACTTGGTAATACCCTGAGTCTTTCTCTACATGGTACTGCTGTATAGAAGACCATCATCTCACACATGCTTTGCTTCCAAATACCTTGTCACTGATAATTAATATTTCTTGGAAAACAGTATAACCCACGAGGCACATCTTAAAAGTACTCAGAATGAGAGAGCACTTCCTCCCCAAGCAGATTTTAGGCCCTGAGGTGTCCATTAAGTATGAAATTCTCACCTGCTGAGTGGTGCTAGTGACAATGCCTTGCTGCAGCCGATATGCTTGCTCCTGTAGGTACTTCCTGGTCTCATGGTTACGAAGCAAGTAGTTTTCTATCTAAAAAAAAGAAAAAACAAAAGCAGAAAAAAAGTCAGATTAGGAAACTGATTTGACTCCTCACATTGTAATTTGTTTTCAGTTTTGTGTTTTCAATTTTTCAATTCTGCTGCGTCAGAATTGGGGACTGACAAGAAAAGAGCTGCCTAATTATTTATTTATCATCTGCAAACTTTATTTTGTGTGCCTCAGGGCTTAATAACCACATTGGCAAATACAAATTCACTCACAAACTAGTGAAACATAGTTAAACATTGTGGTTTTGCCAATATTTTCTGAAAGAGTGTTCCATTTTGAACAATTTAGCAAGTTATGCTGACAAAGGATTAGATCCTGGTTTGAGAAATATTTAAAGGGACTCTTAACTGTTGGGTGCTGTAGATATCATGATGACTCAAGATATTTGATTCATTTCTTTCAGATGTCTTTGGCCTGCTGCAAAGACAGATTTGAAGAGCAGTATGTCTGAAGACAAAATAACTATCTAAAAGTGCCTAAGTGATAGTGAAGCCTCAGTTCATCTGTTGGTTAATTAAAGCTAAGCAGTACAGAAGTGCTCTTTAGAGACAAATGATTCCTGCTGACAGGCCATCACAGTGGTCACAGTTGCTGCTTCATAGTTAGAGTAACCCCCTAACCCTGCTCTATCAAATTTGGTGAAGCCAAAAACACCTATTAACAAACTGTTCAAGGTTCATCAAAGGTGATGGACCTGGTCTGAAAGAGAGAGGGGAGGAAAGATGAGTGGAGTAGCCAGCAGGTTGTGAGGCTGAGATCAGGAGGGCCAGTCACCTCTAAGGTGGCAGCAGCAGCAGCAACAACTGCAACATCTGACCACAGCCCAGAGCAAATCCCTGGATTTATTCACTTTGCCCAGCCAAGCCAAGTGTGCTGCAGAGACACCAGAGCTCAGGAGGGTGGCTGCTGTGTCCATCAGTCAATCAGTGCAGTTGTCCCAGCACCAGACTCAGTCCATGCAGGAAGGCTTGCATCCCCACCTGCAGGAATAACCTGTAGTGTTCACAGCACCACTCCTGACACTGATACCTTTTCTAGGAGGTAACTTCCTCATGTTGTGTGAAGAAAGCCTAATCCACACATTAAAACAAACTCAGGGTCTAACAGTTTTAGCAACCTTGATATGAAAAAAAGGAAACGCTCTTTGTACATAGTGCCTAATTAACACACAGAATTTAAATCCCCATGGCCAGAAGCTTCCCTGTACTTTTTTCAGAAATGCATCTACCAGTCTAGATGTGAACCAGGCCAATTAGATTAAATGAGATGTAAGAAATATGTCCATCCCCCATGAATGAGATTTTTAAAAGCAGAATTGAGAGAATTTTCATGCATCAAAGAAAAAAATACTAACTACCAGCACTTCTCCCTGTGATGCTCAAATTACAGAAAGCAAGGATCATAGACATTTGCTTTTTAATCACAGTTATCTGTAAGAACTATTTATAACGTTTTTATGGCCTTACCCTGGCTGAAGGAAAACTGCTCATTAAAGAGATGTCAAATGTGTGCTTCCTGACTGAGCAGGAGGCTTGTTTGGAGCTCGCAAGATTTACCATATTAAAACTCAGCTGGGAGTTTTATAAGTCAGGCAAGTGGAACACTACAGATACTGTCAACACCTTTTCATCCAAAAGAACATGCTGGTGCAGTTGCTTACTTAGGGCAACACAGTGTGTGAATTTTATATGTACAATATAAAACACAGGCAGTAAATGTTTTCATCCTCCCTCAAATTGAAGAGCACCCTTTGTCCTGTACAGAGCTGACTGCATTTTTTTATGCCACTATAAAAAGCCTGCACCAGTAATTCTAAACATTTAGTAATACTCACAGGCACAAATATAACAAACATGCAGTTTCCAACTCTCTTTCATAGTCAGGCACACAGTAATACCAGGTCTAGTTTGCATTTTTTTAGTTATGATATTTTGACACCACTGCATTCCATCAGCCTTCACTTCCAGCATTCTGCGGAATAAAAAGCTCTTGCGGCACTTGATTACCATGTCTGTCTCTGCAAACCAAATAATCCTTGAATCCAGTACAGAATTCTTATTCAGCCAAGCATGAAGTCTCAGAAACTTAAAATTACTATATTTTTGCTGGCTTGATTTCTGTTCATTGGTGGCATATGCAATACCTTTTGCAGAGCCTCTTCTGTTTTCTCAGGGTTCGTTTTGAGTGCTTGGGAGGCATCATTCATCGGTATAGGCATGAATCTCAATGTATAATTCCTAAAGAAAAAAAAATTGATGGTGAAAGTTAATCTAATTACTGTATCTCTTTAGAATCGCTGTAATTTTTTTTATGAAGAATAACCTAGAAGGGAGAAATAAATGCATCCAGCTTGTCCATGGACGGTACTAAGAATGTATTTTTCACATTTTTAAGTGAAGTAGTTGGAAGTATATATGCTCTTTTTTGCTGCTAATTCTTCTTTACTACTAGAAAGAGAGGTAGATTTTGAAAAGCAGTTACATGGTCAATGCCCAGTGGTTGCTGATTAAAAGCCTATCAGCCCTCTGTACCTCTGTGCACAAGGCTAGATTGTTTTTGTGTATCTAAACAGAACAGGGAGAATCAGTGCCTGCTGGAAACTGTATCAGATCTAAGACTAAGTGGAAATACTCAGTAATAGACAGACAGCAACTAAGAGACTGAGTTTTAGAAATTTACTATTTAATAACTTCTCATGTTTACAACAATTTGAAGACACTTGCTGCATTTTTAATAAAAAGCTGACAAAACAAGCATAGCATCTCCACGTTGCTTTATGCAAACAGTTGCTCCCTGCATTTTCCTTATTTGCTTGCAAAATGTTTCTGCAGCTTAGTCCATCTGCTGCAATAAGAAATTAAGGACAGGAGTTTGGTCCTGAGTCAAAATTACATTTAAACTCTGAGAACATAAACTGACTATCATAATACAGTTATACTTAAAATGCCACCTACAGTGGTATGTCCACACAACTTCAGACTTGAATAAATGGGGGGGGGAGGAAAAAAAACAGCAGGAAGTTTTTAAAACCTGGAAAGGAAATTAGTCTTTCTATTTTCAATTAATCCTTTATTTCCTGCAAACATTTCTTTCTCCTCCTTCTGCAAACATCCCACTAACCGTCTGTTCCTATTCCATCCAGAGCTACACAAATATGTTTGGAACCCTCTATTCTTGAGCGCTTTGAAGTTGGCAATTTCAGTTGAGTCACCACCATTGATGACAGCAGACCACGCTACTCCCAACAGCAGACACCTTAAATAGTGCGAAACTCCAAGCTTCTTTTCCTCCTTCTCCCACCAGGTGTTGGACATGTGCAACACCATTCTCTGAAGGGCAGTGTCCTCCTGAACTGCAAACACACCGATTCCTCACTGATACCATCCAATATTTTACTTTAAATGATAATGGAAGGCTTTTATGTTTCTTCCTCAGCGCAAACATGGTGATGTATAGTGGCAGGCAAAGTCCCTGTCCTTCCACAGTGTCCAACTGTCTAGTGCATCAGACAGAAAAATACCTCTTCTTTTTAGCTGACTTGTCCTTCAAAAGAACATTGCAAACTATACAGACCCTGATATGTGTCCTCATGTAATACTAACCAGTGTCCACCACCATGGGGAGAATTTTTAAATGTCAAAGATGCTGAGCTCAAAGACAGAGAATTACAGAACTTGCTGATTGCCTGACAGGTGGGGTATTTATTTAGTTTAAAAAAAAAAAAAAGAAGGTAGTTTTCTAAGGATCTCTGCAGCTGTTTGACATTTAATACATCCCATTCATTGAAATCTGTAATTGCCAGCTCTCATGCTAGCAGGTATATGCTAAATTCAATTTAGTCAAAGACTTGGTGCACCCTCCCTCACACATATGGACACACAGAGCTGGAGGAGGGCAAATGAAAGGCAAGGAGATTTTCATGGACACACAATCACAGAGGCAAAACTTTCTTTCCTACCCTAAGGGAGGAAGGAAATCCTCAGTACTTGGGTCGCTTTCAGACACACAGTATTATTTTCATCTAAGAATTTACCAGCCCTTAGGGGAAAATATCAAGAATTTAAAGCTCACTTTTCAACTTTATTATGCTTTTTTTTCTCTGTTTCCTTGAAGTCTAAAATATTCCCCCATTCTTCTTTTTATTAACACTCCACTTGTCTCTTGTAAAGGAGTGCATTTTGCTACAAACTCAATAATCCAGTAATTTCCTAAGACATCAATATACTCAGCAAAATACCTATATTTAAAAGATGTTAAATTTCAGAGAGGTGCTCAAAGACTGTAGAGGATGTCCCAAAAGAGGTACCGAAAACTTCTTGTTCTAGATACAACATGTGTGACAACAGTCCTACATTTCATCACATTATTTCCCCTGTAGTAACTTCTGATCCACACACTACATATGCTCTGTGCTGCACTGGAGATTTTACTTACAGGAATAAGATTATCTGGTTTTCAGGTCAGGGTGTGTGAATTTCACATCACTGCTAAGGGAAGAATTCATAGCCCTCTGACAGACTCCAGCATTTCTCCTGAGATATTAGAACTTCACCTGTTTCTTCAGTCAGTCCATATAGAAAAAAAATATTTCAGAAATGAACATGAGACAATGCTGCAGAGTCCTGTGACAGAGGGGCTCTAGGCTGCAAATCACACATTTATCTTCATATTAAAATTACAGAGATACAAAACTCTGCTTAATGGCCAAGCTGAATAGGATGCCCACTGCTCTCAAATACACTCCTGAACTGACACCTGTAAGACACTGCAGAAAACCTTCTCAGAACTTCACACTACCTCTCTGGGACACCCCTGGAGCAAAATCTGCCAACAGCCATGGCCCTGGAATTCTCTTGCAGGAATATCATTTTCAAACAGCAACAAGCAGATGAACAAAAGTTGGAGATTAGGAAAGAAAAAACCTTCCAATTACTTCAGCCTGTTTTGAAGTCTGCTACAAATCACCTCAGCTTCCTGCCTATGCAACTAAAGTCTACCTTTCTTCTTGTTTTGTGGTTTAGTAGATGAATATTTTTCGTAAAATCAAAATAAGACATAGAACACATGTCCTCAAACATCTTCAGTACATTTAATTCCATTTTGAGCAATGGTTTGTTTTCTACAGAATATTGATGGCTTCAGGTATTTTTAGGAAACATATGGTGAAGAATGTTCTCAAAATGTCTTCAAGATGGATTGTTTACAGCCTAATTGTTTTCAGCCAGTACTGACAGACCCTCTCTTCATGTTTAAACCTTTGTTGCTTGTGGCTTAGTGTGTGATGTTATCAATGTTTTTGACAATTTAAAAATCTTTAAGGCAACATAAAATGACCTCAGCTTCCAAGTTAAATAAATGAGATGTCACCCGGAAAAAGTACAGTGCCACATAATCAACTGTGGCATTCCGGGGGTGTTTTTGTTTAGATTACTTGCTTTTGCCTCAGGATTTCCACCCCTTCTCTATTTACTCATCCAAACACTTTGGAACAGAGAAATAAAGCTGATGTTTTACCAGAAAACAAGTGCATTTCTTTTTCTACCAGACTTCCCTATGCTATTGCCCTTTAACAGAGAAATGTCTGCAAGTTGACAAATAACCTTTGCAAATTCTTACTCACTACAATCAATGGAATCACTGCAAGATGATTTGCTTAATTATACATAATTTATCTCATTTCCCACATCAGTGCAACTGAACTCATTTCAAAACTGAGTATATAGACTACAATAGTTTCACAAACCAAGTAACTTTATAAGCTCTAGCCTCATGACCCCGGCAAGGGTTAAGATGCTCCCTTAAGTAGTTATACAGTTTTACAAGATACCTTGTAGGACCTAGCAATAGTAGATTACATTCACTTTCTAAAGAGAGCCTTTGCTCCTGCCTGAGAGATTTCATGATGTGAAAAACTTCAACTGCTGCTTAATTTCAATCTGCAATTCTTCTCTCTTAAGAAAAGTAATAATAACATATAAAGAAATGTGATGGATGTGGAGGGAGATGAAAGCAATTTAACATCTATCACCGGTAATAGCTGCATCTGTGAGTAAACGCATGGAAGCAAAATGACCCAAAGCACAGCAATTACAAAGAAAAACTGCAGGTCCTGAGATCATCACTATTAGTTTCAACTTGCTAGGGGAAAGAAAAAAAGTCAGAGGACAAAGGCCCACTTCAGTAATTTTCTGTCATTATGTACAGCTTCATTCACTAGAATAGAATTTCTGTACACTATCAACACAAGAGAAGGAAGCAAAGGGAAAATATTACCAAATTCAGAATTTGAACGCTAAAAGCAGAACTCAAGGACCTTAACGCTAATAGCAGAGTATGGATGAAAGAGCCACAGAGCCTCTTCCCATCTTTTTGAAGGATGTGAAGTCATGAATTTTCCTTTAGATTAAACATCCTGATGCTTAAATTTGAGAGCACTCAGCATCTTCAAGATCATATTGACTGCGGTGAGAACTGCAGCTGCTCAGATCATTCAGGATCTTTGGCCTCTTCATCAGACATTCAATTACTTGAGACTTACTTTTCCAGTGCCACAGCTATGTCCTGGAAGCCCTGTGCAGTGATGTTATTCTTGTCCCATATTACAGTTCTGAGAGGTGGTAGGAAGAGGAAAGAAAAAAGTAAGTTAAACAAGAGCCACCAAAAAAATCCATAATGAAGCTTTGCATATTGAAATAACACGCTGCTGAATATTCAAAATTGCAGAAGGCAGCACTTTAAAAACTTGTCTTTACTTAGATGGTAAATCCTTGAAATGACAGAAATATTGGATAAATACCCAAAATCCATTTTCCTGTACTTTAAAGGGGACTGTACTGTATTTTCTATCATTAACATAAGTACCTTTTCTAAAACACAATTAATAGAAAGATTTGGACATAAATTCCTGCTTTTTTGAGGAATAGCATCAAAACCAAAGTTCAAATGTCTCCTTTGCAAGGTCATCAAGGCCATACTGAAAAACCAGAAAATTGCAGTGACTGGTCAATCTCTGTTCCACATAGGCTACGTGTATTTTAAAAATTCATGCTGATCAGAGGTCAAAATTTGCAGATTATTACACATTCAGCCCTACACTAAGCTCATCACACTGTTCACATGATTTCCCATGCAACACAAGTAGCTGCCAAAATAAACCATTAGGTTAGGTGCATAAATGGTAGCTCTTTTGAATTCACAGTAATGATAAGAGTGATCAAGCCTTCCCCTCCTCCCCCAGTTCAGACCACTCAAGCAGACTGCTTGGCAATTTGCAAACACATGTTCAAAAATCTCATTAGTAGGCAGAAGAGACAGACAAGCAGATAAATCTTGCTTCTGCTAGAGCACCAGTTGTAGCTGTTCTTAAAAAAAAAAAAAAAAAGACACAAAACCAAACAAAGATTTCTGGTGTTTAAAAGAGAGAGAGAGAGAAAAAAAAGATGGATGGCATGCTTTCACAAGTAGTGACATCCTTCTGTTGTTGCACAATTATCCCTCTGTTTCTTAGATGAAAGGTAAGAAAGAGAGGAAGAGAGATTCTACACTCACTCTGCAAACATCAGGTATGTTAAGGGTCAAATCATGAATATTTCTGCCACTGGAAAGTGTGTTTATATTTCTACCTGGGTGTCATTTTATAACATTTTGGCAGAGCCAGTTACCATTGCATTACTCAGCCTGTAATCACACCACAGACTGTGGTGACATTATGTCAACTGTGACATTCAGCATACTGTGAAACATTTCAGTCTGCCACCCTGAAATGTATCAAAACTTTATTTCCTCAAATATTGTGGTCATTTCAGGTTAATGCATTCAATAAACCTAAGCCATCCCTCCAGTGCTTTCTTGACATTTTTAATATTCAGTTTGGGCACAGCAACACAAAGGCCAGAGGATCCTTGCCTCTTGAACAAAATAGCCAAGACTGTTTGGGGGAATTTCTTATCCTCCAGGGAACAAATACTTGGAGACCAAGTAAAAAGTGGTCTTTTTACACTGACAATACACTGAGGGAAGTTCATTTGCACAGTCTGAAGAGGAGGAGGGAGGATTATCTTTCCTGATGAGGGTGACATATTTAGAGGTCCCCATCCAGATTTATGCTGATTGAAGGTTTTACTGTTTGTGAAACACATGCTGGATAGAAAAAGAGTGATACTCTCAAGCCATCAGTGCCAGACATGCTAAAAAGCAGTGAAGTTGTTGGGCAGATGAAGTTGCAAAGAAGATATGCCAAGGTCCATCAACACAGTAGGAAGGGGAGAAAGGAAGGATGGATGGTCCACGCTGCTCCCCATTCTGAATTCCACATGCTCTTAGTTCTACAAACTGACACTTCTGAAGACAAAGAATAATTCCCTTCAGTTTCCTACCCAAGTATCAGAATTTTCTCTGCTGGGAAAGCCTCCAGTAAGAAGGACAAAGCAGAACACAAGAGAGCAGCTAAGCACTAGAATTGAGTTCCCAGGGACACTGTGGAATCTTAGTACTTAGAGATCTTCAAAACCTGCATGGACAAGTCCCTGAGCAACCTCACATAGCTTTAAGTTGGCCCAGCTTTGAGAAGAACATTGGGTTTAATCAATATAGAGCTCCGTAACAATGTAATTTTTTCTGTCATTCTAGAAATTTGAAAATTCTTTTAATTCCAACAAGAGGCCTTTCTGTTTAAATGTAGAAAGTTTTCCCCAGTTTCAGTTAAGGAAATGTTTTTGATGGGACAACTTCCTTCTCTTGTTTTTCTGTTATTTTCCTTTCTCTTAAGGAAAAGAAGGATGAGAATCCTTCCAAATAAAGGCACTTTAAAGTGCCTGTACATAGAAAGGTTCTGAAGAGAAACAGATTGAGAATAGCCCAACAACTTCAGTATTATTAAGCCATTCTACTGTTTACTGCAAACACATTTCACTTACCTGAGTTTGGTGTTTATCTGTAGGGCTTTTGCCAGCATCTTTGCTCCCATATCTCCCATGGCATTTCCACTAATATCCACTTTTGTGAGAGAAGTATTGCTGCCCAAGGCATTAATAATGATGGTGACCTCAGTCTTCAGCTTGGAATCTGCGAGGGACAGTGACTGGAGAGGCTGTGGATTATAGAAAATGCACTGATAACAGAGCTGATAATGCACGCATTCCTCAAACACCAACTGAAAGAAGTTACAAGTTTCCCAAACTCTTGGGGACAGCAGTAAACATCAAAGAGTTATTTCTGTGTTTGCTGCAGATCCCAACAACACATGATAAATTGGGAGTCAATAACAGCACAGGTGTCAAACACATGCACACAAGCAGATTAAGTTGTAACACCCTGTGAAAAAATTATTTTCAAGTGGCAGTGCCTCCAGCTTCCTGAGTTCTACTAATACTAAGTACAGAATACAGTGTAAACCTCAAAAAAGGGAAGATAACAACAACCAGCTTCACAAGATATCTTCCAGCGTCCAGTGGGTTTTGCTTTACCAGCATTCGCATTTTCAGTGAAAAATAAAAGTATCTACCATTCCCCTTCTCTCCCTCAGGCTGAGACTTTTGCCCAAGGGCAAATTACAGTCCAAGGCATTGTTAAAACAAACAGTTTCCTTCAAGTGTTTTATTATTTTTACTTCAAATTTAGGAGTGATTTTGCATATCTGTTCCTTCAACAAAGGGCATGGGCTTTTCAAGAAAAGATAAAACTGTAGCAGGTCTGAAATTCAAAGCAATATTGAGGTTTTTTTACAATGAATAAGTCTACTCATTGCAATAGATACTACAATATTTTTCAGTAACTTTATTTTTTTATGAAGCATATTAAGCTGAAACTATCTTATTTGGCTCCAGCAAGTCATACTCCAAGTCTCAAAAAAACCTTTTCTAAAAATGCCCATATTTCCTCCACTCTCAATACCCCCAACACTCAACAGCAGGAGCTCAAGTACCACGGTTAACTTATCCCTATGCCTTGCATCGATATTACAGCTCCTAAAAGTGCAATTTGTCTTTGGTGATGAATGAAGACTCACAAAACATTTCCCTTACTCAAGTGTGAGTCCATATAGAGAAGTGTATCGTCATTATATACCCACTTAGGCATGTGCTGAAGGATGAAATATTGGAGCCTAAAATCCTCAAATAGCCAGTACAAGAAAGTCAACATCACATAGCAATAAGCCACAGCATTTATGTTACATCCTGAAGTTTAGATAAATTAAAATAAACCAACCAAACTCTGCATACCTTCCAGGGTCCAAGGTCCTTGCATCATACCTGCTATACAATCAGATCTAACTCCTCAGACACCACTGGATTACAGTGATAACCAAAAAACTTGCAACAATGCAAGAAATGCACTTACTAACGAGGAAAAGCACAAAAAATTTGGAGGCACAGCAGGTTGATAATTATAAAGTCTAATAATAACACAAGCCACATGCTGGTTTTATTTTAAATGGAAGTTATTAAATTACTATGCTAATACCCTTAATCTGTCTGGTTTTGAATTTTATTGCACGACATGAAGAGGAATGTAAAGAATTATTAAGAATTTAAAAGCAATATTAACATAAAAATGTTAACATCACATTTAGAATGGCACTCAGGAGCTCTTGACAGAAGTCTGAGAAGCCCTTTTGCTGACAGATTCACAGTAAAGCAGCACCATGCAGCACTAGGAGAAATCAGCAATAAACTTGTGAATGTGAGATTGTTTCTGTTTTTCATGTGTCACTTTAGAAATGGGCATTGGAGTAACTGAGCTGCACGTGATCCCTCCCACATAATTTTTCTAAATCTCAAATATCCTCCCAGGAAGCTTCTTGCATTCCAACACTCTGACAAAACAGTATATGACTGAAAACACTTCTGTACTGTGTTCTGTAAGGATTGACAGCCATGCACCATCTAAATATTCATTAAATTATCTGATCATTACATTAAAAACCCCAAATGAAACAACAACAAACAAACAAAAAAAAAAGGAATCAAAACCAAATCCCCCACAAATATGGGAAATACTCTACAAACATTTCTTTTAACAACTTAATAGTTTTAGCTAGATATTGAGAAAACAGAAGTCTAAGGAGCACTTTCAGTGTCCCTGCTACAGAAAACAGGTACTTTGCCAATACAGAGAAAATGCCTCAACACAATCTTTTTAAGGAAGAGGAATTCTCAAAGTACAAATTTACAATTAGAAATGGTATGATTTTATTCATTGATTCAGTCATACTTCTACTGGAAAAAACCCTAGGAATTAAATCAAGCTAAATTTGTTTTTCCTAAGAACAAAAATGCTGCAAAAAGCCACCAAGAGCCAATTCTGCACCAAGCACTCAACTAACAACTAAAGATAATCATCACTAGAAATTCACTGCACCTATGCAGGAGGGATTACCACTCTGAGTAACAACACTGCATACCTGCAGTGTAACATCCATTTTTGCAACAAGAAAAGGAATGGGCTCCTTAAGAATACATTATAATAGTCTGCACAGTATAGCGCCTATTTATCTAAAAAAATACATGAAAAGAACCCAAAAAATAAAACTAAATGTTACATTCTTGCTTATATAAAACACCTGTGAAGCTCTGCTATGTAGGTTACTACTACTGCTTTTAAATGCTGCAGAATTACATTTGGGTATCACTCTATTTTAACAGTCATAGAAGCAAGCCACTGATTGTTTAAATCATTTTACTCATGACTCACATTAGCACAGCAACAGAGCTATTTAAAGTGTGCATAAACACATGAAGAAGCATTTAGAGATTTTTATTTTAGATTAAAGCCACTTGCTTCAGCTTTCTATGCAGACAATGTTCAGTCCCTAAACTGTGCAGTGTGCTCTGGGCAACATCACACCCTGGTCTCTACAACTGCATCTTAAATTTTTCATGTCCTGTGGCAGTAAATGCATACTACTGTTAGAATGAGGACCACCTCATTTAAGATTCAAATTGAAATAGCTAGAGACTTAAAATAATTTTCTAGCATCGAGATACAGTGAGGACAATCTTAGGCTGCTTTTTGCAACATATTTTTCCCACAGTGCTACAGTGTCTGTCCTCAACTTTCTTGCTGCTAGGAGATAGTTCATGCTGGTTTTAGTGCTTGATGAGACAGAAAAAAACCAAGATTCCTTCACTGAAGAGGATTAACAAGAGAAAAGAACATGGGGCAAGAAGAGGCAGGGTAACCCCAAAGGATCATACGCTAGATCCCAAATGTTAATGAAGTGACATGAAGGAGAGACAGTTATTCTAAGCAGCTAAATAAAACAACTTTTTGGTGAATTATTTCATTATAACGCTGTTTGAAAACAGGATGACAATACATTGTGTAGGTTAGGTTAGGTCAGGAAAACATGGTGGGTAAGAATTACAGGAGCACATCTGACCCGTGTATAGTATAAAAGGCAGAAAGTGGAACAACAAATGAGGTTGAGAAAAGAAAAGGAATGCAAGAAGTGGAAGCTAATGATGCAAAGGAGAGAGAACTGCGCAAGAATGATACACACAAAATTTAACAGCTACCTTTTCCTACAACCTGGAAGTTTCAAAAAGAGAAGCCAGCAGGAAAGATAAACAAAAGGTTGTAACACTTTAAGTAGAAATAATACAGTGAAAGTTGAAATTTTTGTTTTTAAGAAAAGATAGTAAAGAAAGTAGTCATAAAATAGGGGGGAAATGCCAACAGCATGTTTGAGAAGATGATTTGGGCACTGAAAGGCCACAGAGTGCATTGATGAGGGGTTTTAGGGTATGGTCTGAGTGGGCAGAAATGTTCACCTGCAACAGAACAAAGGAATAATGGAAACAGAAAACATACCGAATTACATTTGCTTGTGATTCAGTTCTTCAGGACAGCTGTGAAAGGATAAGCATGAGAAACAGGGCAGGACAGAGACAAATGCCCACACAGAAGCAGCAGGTGGTATCTGATGAAATGAAACCCCTCAGTACAGGATCAAAAGGAAAAGGAAAGGAGGGGAAGGCAGTCCTGCAGCATTCCCTTTAGAGGCAGAGTAGGAGGAGGTGGTCACACAGCACAAAACTACAAGGTCAGCCTGGTACAAGAAGCAACACAGAGTTTCACCAATACATTACTTAGCACAGCCCTACATCTAACTTGTGCAAACAAGGATTTTCATTAAGGTGCTCTCATTACAGGTGTTACCTCAATTTGAATCAGTTTTGGTATCTGTATGAAGAACTTTACCACATCATGCTGACCTTCCATGCTTTAAAGAATAAAATGTGGAGGAAGGCACAGAATCAAGAAACACCAGTACCACTAATCCCATTTAAGAGGACAGAAAGAGCAGAGAGGACTGGTTTAATAAATCACTTCAAATACAACTGAGAACTAAGAAAAAAGGAATCCAGAACATGAGTCTAATGACCTTGCAAGGCAAGAGACACTGGGAATCCTGGTTAAAACTGCCAGGATACAGACACAGATGGGAGGAGAAGGCAGCCAGGCAGTTAATATGGAGAGCATGAACTTGGAGGTGAGACAATAAAGACAACAGGAAGCAGCAGGTGTTCAAACAACCTGAGTCTACAGTTGGCTGTCTCTGGAGAATGAGGAAAGCTTGCTTGGTACTTGCACAGGAAATTAAGGAGAAAGAAAGGACTAATGTAGATAAATAAAGATTGACAAGCATGAGAGTAACAGGGCATCTTAAGATCCCCTTCTAACCAAAACTAGGATGCCAAGAATGGGCAAGAACACAAATTCAACCAGAGAAGTATTTCAGAATAACAAAAGTAGAGAAATTAAGGGAGTGAGCAAGCATCCCAGCAAGGTACCCTGAAAAGGTTTTATGAAATTGCTCCCATGACTAAGAAAGGTAAAAAACAGCACAGTGAATGGTTTATTTGCATCTTTGGAAGAAGGAAGGAATTCTGAGAGATCACTGCAGTGACCTTGCATTTTGCCAAGGGAAAAAAAAATGTTAATACACAAGAACAGCTATCAGGAAATAATGCATTCTTTAAATTAAAAAAAAAAAAAAGCATTGCTATTGAGAACACTATGATCGTAATCTCTTATCAGGACACAAAAGTTCTGAAAATTTGTGCCTAAAGGGCTGTATAATTTAGACATAAATAACTAGGTTACACACATCCAACTATTTAAAATGAATATTTTTCAACAACCATAGATCCTAAGACTATCCTCAGAAAATGTTCACCTACGTGGCACAAGTTAATCCAAATTACAATTTGAAAAAAAAAGCAAATCCAAAATGCTGGATGTATCTGTGCAGAGTTGTGATCAAATCTTATGCAGCAAATTAAGAAAATGAAGAAAATTATCAGAAATAGACTGTGAGGGTACAAATACACATGATGATAGTAGGCAGAAAGATACTCACTGAATCCTCGTCTTGAATCATCTGAACTAAATTATCAAGTACTGGAGTGAGATTTCTGAGGGAAGAAAAGTTAGGAAGATGATGAAATCAGCAGTTTCTCCTCATCCATTCTCTTGTTATTTAGAAGAAAGAAAATCCTTACTTGGATTTCATGTTGTTAAAGTTTTTGCCTAATGCCAAGTGTCTTATCGATCGGTTTTTACTAAGCCAGACTACAAGGGTTGAGAGATCAGATTCTAGGCCTGTAAAGAATCAGATTAGATTAGGAATTAAAACACATTTTCACAAAAGACCCAGACCAGGGCCAATTACTGATGCTATATTCAAATAATTATAGCAGCATACTAATTTCCAAAATGTGTAGGAAAATTTCCATTCTTCTATCTTTAAATCTTTTTCTCACTAGTGCCTCTGCTTTTCTATGAGAATAAATGCTTTCTCTAAAAGAAACCCTTTAAATCTCCCTGCTAATCAGCTATTAAAGGCACCTCTCAGACACACAGAAGAGAATTCAGTCCCCTATCCACAGTCCAACCACCCAAGGGTAGTTCCTCGCAGGGTCAGGCAGAGTTTCAAGTTCCTGGGAGAATTCTGAAATAATGCTAATCACTATCTAGTCTTAGTAGAGTTGTGTACCAACAATATTTCAAAGCCTTCAAAAGCCTGCAAAAAAGGCTAACATAATACACTACAAATAAAATAACCTAAAAAACAAGGCAGATTTTTTTCTACTCCTGAGTAAAAGAAAATTAACTTTAGTATTCCCAAGCTAGTTATGTATTTGAGGAGTCCACTAGCTAGATTACAATGATTTAGAGTTCAGATTCACAGCATAATTTAGATTTCAAATATCTATCTTTATTTATAAAAATAAATCTTTTTGCCTAACTGGGCTGAATCAGTAGCTCTCTCAGCTTTCCACCTGTCCATCTTCTTGGGCATTCCACTGTACTGGGAATCTGTTTCTGAAATACTTCTGCACTTGGCTGATAGAAGGGCAAACACAGCAGGTGAATTCTTCCAGTTCATACATCTACACCTTGGATCTGCAAGGAATATTCCAGGAATACCTGTGCTGGGAAGCACAGAGACTCCAAAACAGAAATATTCAAAGACTATTCCAAAGACTCAAGCAGGTCTTTTCTCACCTGAAGCTCTTGGCTCTTTGCTCCAAATTTCCCCCCTCAGCTTCATTCTGTACCAGACCTTTCCCTTTGTTCTTTCAATATACTTCTAATTCTCATTCAGCTTCTTATCTTCTTATACTTGACCCCAATTTACCCTGGATCTAATATGAGTTGGTGCCATTATTTTATTCTGCTATGTTACACTGATCACAAACAACAAACTTTTGAGGTTACATTTAGTCTTCCAATGTTCCTTAATAAGAGGCCTTGGTCTGAGACATTTCCATAACAGCATGGCCAACAATCACAAAGCAAGAGCAAGCACCCTTGGTCACACTGAGAGCTGAAACAAAAAGCATTTCTTGACTTGCACGACTCTCCATTCCTGTTCTGTGTACTTACCATTGTCTGAAATATCTAGGCTGGTGATATTGTGTATTTCTGCTATGCATCCTTCCAAGACTTGTGCACCTCCAGATCTTAACTAGAGACAAAACATCATCCATTTTTGCAAACTAGTTATGGTTTCAAGATCACACAGAAGACAGTGGTAGGAGCTTTGTGAATACAGAAGGCACTAGCAGCAGCAAAAACAACAGCAACAGAAGAAGTTATAGACATCAAAATGACAGCCTATGCACACATTCCTACTGTCCTCACTCTTACTCTCAGTATTTGCATACAAATGAGAAATGGGACTCTCTTTGCTTTCCCTTGAAACTACCTCTCAGCCTTCAAATCAGGAAAATGCTTAAATGGTTAAACACAGCAAATCCTTTAGCACTTGGGCTGGGCAGTGCCCGAAGGATTGGGGTGAGCATTCTCTACATGAACATTTCCAGTGTCTGGTGATACAAAAAAATAAACTTAGACCAGCCTATCAGCTTGCAACCCTGGCACCCTTGAACTCCACTACAGTCAGGCCTTACAGTGAGCATCTTCTTCCAGCTCTTAGCACAATGCTAAGGTGCCCAAAAGATAAGTGGGGGGGCATACAAAATAAAAAAAATCTCAATTAAATTATGCCTCCCTGTTGCTGAAAAGAAAATTCAAATAATCCAGTTGTAAAACAGCCATAAAAGACAATGAACAAGAGAAAACAGTAATATAGTCATTCTTAAGAAATAGCAATAAAAGAAAAAAATTGCAACAATAACAAAATGCCTGACTGCAAAATATCAATTATGATATTATTAATCTGAAATATTACATGACTATAAAAGAAATGTCAGGATTTAATGAAAAAACAATGAAATGTTCTAGGAGAAAACATCAACATTAGGAATTAAAGTAATGAAATCTTACACAATTATTTACTAATGCTACTGAATTAACATCTTTTTTTTCCAAAGGAGCAAAAGCAAAAGCATTTTCTTTTTTTTTTTTGCAGCTATGTACTTTTATATAAAGTGCATTTAATTTTATAAACATCTCCCCGTAAAAGATTTTAGCTGAAGTAGGAAAAATTCTATGGAAATTTCATTTTTACATTTTCTATCTTCACATTATTTGCTTCAAAAAGAATGGAAAGCTTTTTCAAACCTCTTCAAAGCTTTTTCACTTCCTGTGCATAAAAACTGTGAAATTTTTTACTTAGTTCACTTACTTGGGTAAATAGTCTGAATCTACTTGTTGATATTTCTGAGGACCATCAGCTTTTATCCATGCTATAATTATAAGAGCCACAAATGCCTTCTAGAAGCATTTTTCAATAAAGACTTGATTTGGCACTTTTTTGAACATTTGAGGTATGTGATGGGTTAACAAGCAGCTGGATAACTTGACCTGAGAATTTGGAGAATGGCCTTTGGTAGCCAATGGTTATCTTTGGTGGCCAAAGATGACACCTAAATCATAAATCACATCCAGAGTGTGAAAAGTACAGAATATAAGGCACCTTACCCCCTCTCCATAAATCAAAGCCTGCCTATCCTTCACCTCCTCTCAATAAGTAGCCATATTACAGGCTGTATTTGGGCCAGAAGTGCTGCAAATTTAACTCAACTTTATTTTAGTAAAAGCACTTATAGCATTTGCTGTATGAAAGCCAAAATCATCCAGTTTTGCTTTGTGCTGCTCTCTCAGTGTGGCCCACCACAAGACACACATTTCACACAGAGTGTCACATCTACTACTGCAGAATCTATGGCAGATCATACATGGAACTGGATTGGTTGTTGGTAGGGTAAAGTTCTATAGACTAAAATTGTACTCACAACAGAATCCAAATGCTTTGGCTATATATACTTTGAGGGCTGAAGTGGACAATTTTTCAGGAGGAGCTTTCAATCTTGTACCAGATAACTCTACATTCAAAATTTTAAATATATAAACATTTCATGAGCACAAATGGTGCTATCTATTTGATCTGAAAGTGATGACAAAAACTCCACTTTTAGGATCACAATTTGCTGCAACTGTGTTAAAATACTTTGCACATAAATAGATATATAAAATCAGAGATGAATTGAAGTGCTGCTTGTCAACGTGGACTGCGATACTGACAAAAAGACTCTCTGCAACACCTCTACATGATATACTTCTGAGACTACAAAGAAAAGCTCTCAGAAAATGAAGAATAACCCTTCTACAACTAAAAATGCCAAGTGTGTTCAAAGCTATAAGGTACTAATATGGGAAGGGCAAACAAAGCTGCTTACTGGTTTAATAGTTAAGGTAAAGCATGGAGGGTACTTACACAGTGACCAAGCTAAGGGAAGCAGAAGGGAAAAGAGTGAAATACATCAGTGCTGAGCAGGTAGAAATAAAAATGTAATTTTCATAGTAAAAAATAATTTTAAAAAACAACCAAACAAGCAATAGAAAATGATTAAGCTTGGAGATAATATACCAGAAAATTATGGGAGCAAATGAAAAATGGTGGAAGAGGGAAGGAACACAGATTTATCCTTCCATACTTGAGTACAGCTTGCCTGATGCAGGGAAGAAGAGGGCAAAGCTGAAGCATCAGCTTTATAGCCCCCTAGGAGCGTGTGCTTGCAGGAACTGGGAGTAGTGGTGACTGGCTCCAAGCTTCCCACCACTCTCTTTCCAGGTGTAGATCACCCTGCCCAGATCCCAGAGGGTCAGGGAGAGGTGGAGCAGGATCCTGAGGTGCTGGGCCCGTTCAGAGCACTCCCAGCTGCTGGCACATGAACTTCCCTGCTGGTGGAAGCATCACTTCTTTCCAAAGTACATGAGAATGGATAAAGCTCAGTGATGGGCAAAAAAAAATGTTAAGGGAAGGATCTAAGGAAGTGCTGTCAATCTGGAGGGACCAGCTACAGGAAGGCAACACTGAGTTGGGCAGGATTCCTTCCTTTCTGTCACAAAAGCCATGACCACAAGTGCTTTGGTGTCCAATAAATCTCATTGCTCCTTGAAGAGCTCGTTCACATCCCAGCCTGGGTTTATTTCATGAAAGGGTAATATTTTCTCTCCTGTCAGCCCTTGTTGATTTACATGCTAATTTATACTCTCATTACTTATATTTGTGTTTTATTGATTTATTCATTTAAGGCTAAATCATCATCGTAGGATGTAATTTTTATTACGTTAATTACTCCTCCCTTCTCCTTCCTTCCTCTGAAGGATAAATTATCATCCATCTGATCCCTCTACTCAGAAGTATATATACTGGACTTGAAAGCTTTGCTATTTGGAATTTACATGTAGTGCTCTTCAAAGTAATATTTTCTAAAAAGTCTAAAATATTAGAAACTATGATATGCATTCACAGTTATTTGGTTTTTTCTTCATAAGGAAATCTGTGCACATTTGATCAATTTGCAATTGATCACGAACCTAAAGGCGAGGATTACTGCACCTCAACATGGTTATCAATATTGTGTATTTTCTACTTAAAGGGCAACCACTGTACCTGCAGGCACTTCTAGAACAGTTAATACTAAGATGGCATTGGAAATATCTAAGAAATGGGAGGCCTTCTTTGCCGCTTAAAAAACGGGGAAGTCAGAGAAGGCCTAAAGTGGTTCATGTTGGTTTTGGCAAGAGTCCACCACACAGCTCTCTACAAAATGACTTTGTCTCAAGTGGCTTCCCAGGGTTGTGTCTGATCTTTTCAAATTCTGCTTTAACCACAAAGGAGTCACCCTGCAAGAGCATGGGCAGTCCTGGGAAATAGAGCACACAGCAAAGCACAGAGAAGAAAGAGGAAACAAGATAAGGCAAACTAGTAGCCACAATTGTTCTTACTTATTCTTGAGGCTACTTTGACAGTGCTTGTTATGTTAATAACTTTTACCAAAGATCCTTATTGGCTTGAATTGATTAATTGATTAGGAAAATAGAATTTCTCCCAAGATTAAGAAGCAAACCTGCAGAAGAGGGAGCATGCCTTTGGTTCTGAAGGAAGACAACTGAACCTCAGACATGCCTTCAGGGCATGCAGCTTCCTTAGAGCCATTCAAATTTGGGCACCTCGGAAAATCCTGCTGCTAATCACACCACCAGAGAGCAGAAGCTGCCAAGCATCCAACAGGCTGGCTCAGTGTGTAGTACAGCTGCACTGCAAGGAGACTTTTGCTGATCGGGTGCTTTGAACCTCTCTGCTCATTATTTAGGATGTGTGTTACAGCATCCTAACTTTTATCATAACTGCTTCTCTGAGTTCTCTGCTTCTCATCTTCCCCACAACTTTTGACTACAGAGGAAGAATATCTTGCCCAGTGGATTTCACAGGAACTCTAAAACCTCGTCATTGCACATTTTGAACACATCCTGATAAATATTCCTTACCTCACAGCTACTGAGGTCTAAAGACACCTCCTTCAGATTGTGATTGCAAGCCAGGCCTAATAATAGCGCTCTGAAAAAGATCAATTTTAGAACTGTTTTAAAAAGATAAAGGGCAGCTTTACATCATCATCTAAGTGATCACAAGTTAATACATCTATAATGCAAAGATTCATTTCAAAACAACACCAGCTGAGCAGTCATTTCTTAAATGGCAACAGGAGCACAAGCCTGCCACACTCGGAACACTCCAGGAGCTTCAAAAACTGTAGGGATGCAAGGCTAATGAAGAAATTGTAAAGCTAATGCACCATCAACATTTAATAACATTCATCAGAGATGAATTTTCTTCAACATTTACTTTCAAAGAGCACCAAACGATTACAACTGGAGTGTTCTGTCATACAACCATCCAAACTCTCAGATTTTCCAAAAAATCTAGGAAAGAATAAAGTTTTTAAAATACGCAAGATGCCACGCAGCCATCCATTTCAGTCAGGCACAATGCCTGTAACACTCAAAGGCTCGAGGATGTTCCAGTACCACAAAATTCTCCATGTCCACAACCCAACAAGTACTTACAGATTTTCAAAACTATAGCTTTATGCAACGGCATCCTTTGCCTTTAGACACATTGGCAGACTCATGAAGTAACAACTAATTAGGGTTCTCATAAATTCACTTTTAAAGTCTCACAGAAGTTTGTTTCCACATCTAAAAGTTAGTATTAATATCACACTTATATTAATACTGTCAAATCAGAAAGCACAATAGTATGTGTAATATAGAAGAAATAAACAAAATCTGTGTATACCTTCTAATATCTTCAGAATAGATGCAGCTTTGAATTAATAATTCAACAGATAAACAGAAGGACTTCCTTCTCCAACTTCATTTCAGCCAAAAGGAGCTAACCAAGTGACTGATGCATGGAGATAAAAACCAATCCCTTCTGAGGAGCCATTTGTCTACACACTTGCTATGCAAGTAGTGTGTCAAAGCAACGTTTGAAATGCGTGTGCCTTGAGCAGGTTTTCATTTAAACCTATTTATATCTTCTGTCCTGCAGGTATAATCAGACCTTCCCTATTAACAAAGGCAGATGTCTTCTGCTTATTTACTTAAGCTATTAATATATGAGGGGGGCAAGAGGGTAGGGAGAGAAGTGAAAGTTCTGCAACAGTTCTCACGAATTTTTAGATGATCTTGTCTATCTTTCTTACTCAAACATGTTTTTTATTCAGTCAGTCTGGCTGATGGTAAGTTTACAAAGAGCTTCCGAAGCATCTCCAGGAAATAAAAAAAAAACAGTGGAAGCATAAAAGAAGTACAGATTAAAAACAGACACATCATGCTGCTTCAGTTGTACACTTTTCACAGGAAGGAAAAAAAAGGGTTTTTTTTCCCTAACCTTCTTTCCTATAAATTCACCCTAAGAAAATCTCCTTGTTTCTCAATTCTTTGTCATGAAAAATCACCAGCCTTCAAAGGGCCTGAAGCCAGACATCTTATACTTACACTTGGCCACTATGTTTAAATCACACACATGGCAACACATGGAGAGGTCTTATCAACTGTGCATGATGCAGAATGTAAGAATTGGCCTTGCAATTAGCATTTGCATGAGAAGCATATCAGAAACTTGTCTTGTTACAGCACTGACAGATCAAAATACAGTTTTTGGCAATGTCTGTAAAATTCAACAAAAATGCCAACTTACACTTCAACAAGGACAAGAGTACAAACTGCCTCCATTAAAAATGGTGAAAAAAAGTGAGCTGCATATGGAACACTAACTAAATTACCTATGTACAAGGTGTGTACCCTCTCTCCACTCACCACATGGCATCCTCAATGTATCAGCAAACCTGCTCCCTAAATGGCTTGATTTACACTGTCCAAGCAAGTTCATGTCCTTCACAGACTGCACTGATTAACCAATATCTTTAAACTCACTGAGCTAGCACATGCAATTAAACACACCACAGCTGAAGAGCTAAAGGAAGCCTATAAAGAAATCAAATAATTAATTATGGGAATTTGGATCTCAGAATGTCAGGTATCCGCATTTTTATCTATCCGTTTTTTCTCTAGGCAGGATTGATCTTGAATCTCACATTCAGTTGGTGACCTCTGGTTCATGGACACAAACCAGGAACTTTTGTCACTGGACAGCTCCAAAAGTTTTTTGTCATATGCTGATGAATGATGCCAGGAAAGTACTATTATGATACATCATAGCTTTGATTTTTTTGCTTCCTGGAGCCATCTCTCATGTGCTCTTGCCTGCAAATGACAATTTCCTGCCTGAAAAAAAGTGTTTCTATCTTCTTGTGTTTAACCACCACTGTGATCTTGATGGCTCCAGAGAAGGTTTGTAATTCTTGCACTTAAGAACAAAAGGCCAAGCAGCTGTCCCACAATACACATCCTCAATCCTTTTAACACTAGATTAACTTACACAGGACATGTCTGAAGTGGATCAGTCAAGCCATATAGGGTTTGAGAGGTAAAGCAAGGCACCCTGCAGATCAAAGTCCTCTGTAGTGTTGTGACACACTCAGCTCAAACTGAATGAAAAATTTAGGTCAGAGAAAAAGCACATCATGGAAATTGCCAAAAAGTACTCACTAACTACTCTTGATATCTATCCTACATCTGCAATTTTGCCATTAACTCCTGTCCATTAGATACTCCCCATTACCCTTCTCCTCAGAAGGCAGGCTCCCAAAAATAAAAGGATACATCCATGCACATATATCCATATTAAGGTTGCAAAATGGGTAGTGAACATGTCTAGGCATGTGCTACAGATAAAGTTATGTGTATTTTAATGTATATTAGTTAGGAAGATAACACTTTGAAAAGAGCCCTTTCTTTAATTAAGCCAAATAAACACCAGTATTCTGCCAGAATTACAGATAGCCTATCTAAGCCTCTCTTGACTTTAAAACACACTTTAAAAACTTTATGTCTGAAAATTTCATAGTTCAAATCCAGACACATCACAAGAAGGGTGACAGTGCTTTACAATTTCCCTCAGCCTGCAGAACCTGTTAGTCACAGGCTGGGTGACATACAACAAAAAGACTCATTCCACTTAGCACTCCTGGAAATTGCTGCCATTGTCTCCTCCCCAAAAGGAGAACACAGCTCAGTGCAATAGGTTTCTCCTCCCAAACACTGCAACAGGTTCTGTTTCATTATGGCTGTTGCAATAATGCAGTCCCAAAGGAATGGTGCTCACACAAGCCTATAATCCCATTTCACTGTGAAGCAGTTTTGTTCGTAAGCCACAAAGAATAAATATACCCAAAAAAAAACGCTGACAGAAGCTAAACAACTGTGACATTCCCAGAGCAAAAAATATGATTAATAGTCTCAACTGTGAGATGGAAAGAACATTTTATGAATGTATGACCATCACAAAACTCATTCTTGTAACATCAATAATGTACAGTGGGAAAAAAAAAGAAAAAAGCAAAATTCTTTCCCCCTTCCTTTTAAAAATATGAGGCACTCATATAACAAAAATGCAAACTAGGTTTTAGGCACAGGAGAAAATGAAATTAAATTCTTACTTTAGAGGCTCAGGAGGGAGTTTAGTTCCTGAAAGGTTAATCTGCATCAAAGCAAGTGAGCTGCTGAAAAACTGTTTGAAGGAGGGAGGGACTTCTTTTCCTTTTCTGTAAATAAACAGATTCATTAAGAAGTAGCATTTAGATACTCCTCATTCCAATAAATAGTGAATGCAAGCCATCAGAAATGTAATGATCTTTTACAGTTTAATTGCTCTACCTTCGGCAGTTCTGTAATCAGTGGCTCTCAATTAGCTTAGAATTATAATGTCATCAAAATGTTGATTCAACAAAAAATCCTCACAACTGCACTGCTGCACAGAAGACATTACTATCTACCTCCTGTTTGGTGAACTTCAAAGAATGATCATTTAGATCTGCTTAATAGTGAACATACTTACATCTCACAAGCAGAAGATCAAACAGGACATGAACAAAACCCTGAAATTGCTTTTTCACCACTAGAAATAATTACTCAATGCTAGAATACCTTAGCAACAATTAGGTGTCATCTCTGATAAGGACCCAAAGCTTCAATCTGAAGAAAATGGAACCAAATATCTCATACAATGCAAGTTCTCTATAAAGTAAATGTTCAATCTCAAAGACTTTCAACAGGAGTTCCTCCCAGCAGATGACAAAACAGGAACAAAAGCATTTGTACCCATCATCAAATCATGAAAAATACAAACTTTAAAAATCACATATAAAGAGGAATCAAGTCAGCCAGACTTCAAAGTGTGGTGCTTTGCCCTTTAGAGACAAAAGATATATACAGACTTTCTATTGCAGCAGTATCACACAAACACATATCACACAAGGCAGCTTACTTTACGGACCTTGAGCAAAGAGCAGAAAGGGAAAGAAAATATTTTGCTTAGAATAAGTGGTACCTACTTCATTGAGCACTAAGACTTCTAAGGCTGTATAAAAAAAAGTCTTAGATTTATTCTTAAAAAGAAAGGTGCTACATAAGTGCAAAAAATTATAAACCAAAATACTGCAGGAGTTGAGGGTAATGACATTTAAATTGTACCTGTGAGAAAACAGAGTCCTTGAGAGGCTAAGGACAGCTAGATGCTGAAGGCATCCACGAAGGAGGGCTCCACACACCTGGTTCAAAATAAGGGCAAATCATTTTTATTTATATTAACAAAAAAAAAGTACTTAGGGATAGAAGGTGGGGAATGTCCCCTTGGTATTGAAATAGTAACAAAAATGGTCTTTACCATATCTAGTGCACACTCCGTGTTGGATAAATCCAGATGAACAAGGGCATTTGGCTGGGCCAAAAAATTGTACAGGCTCTATAATTATTTGACAGAAAGAATTACAGACGTTAATTTTCATATTACGACAACTGTTACTGGATCACCATCTGTCATTGCATTTTTGGCTTTTACTATAAAATCACCTGAAACTTCACCTAATCATACAAAATGTTTTACATTTGTAGGCTTTTTTTTAATAGTGGGAAAACAGAGCTCAGACTACACTTACCCAACATTTCTCTTAAAGCACAGGTCTTGAGTTACTGCATTTAAATTTCACAGCAGATGATAATTAATTAAGATGATAATTAAACAAAGATTTGTGATGTAACACAGATTGCTGTTACATTTCAGAAAGGCTAATTGGTTTGTAAGTTAAAGCCAGACTCCTTCAGCATGAGGGAAGCAACTAATTTGCACCTGAAGTCCATGGTTAGTTCTTAATATTAGCTGCACATTACAGGTTTAAGGGAGAATACAGAACCAGTAAGAAGACTTTAACATTGATGACTTCGGTACTGCCTACAATATGTCATGTAAATGTTAGCATATGTAAAACTTCTTACTATACACTGTTTCATTTTGGGCTCTTTTTAGTCTCAGAGAGCAACACAGAAAGATAAAAGTGTGACCTAATTCAGAGGAAAGTGGAAAGCTCAACTCCACATGAAATCCAGCCAAACAGTGCACACTTAACATTTCTAAAATAGATCCATCTTCCCAAAAACTAGGTCATTTAGCTCCTATAACTACAATGCAGGAGAAGTCCTCACTTTGAAAATTTCCACACTTTCCTAGGGTTTATTTTAATAGCTAAATAACAGGATTTCCTTGCTCCTGTTAGAAAACTGATTCCACAGATTAAGAGATCTCAGTATTAATAATCTTTATCTTTGAACCATCCCTCTGACAAGCTAAGAAAAGCCCAACTTCCTGCATTTATCCCTTAAAATATTGTAGGTAGACCTTAGGTGTTTTTAAACACTGCCTGCCAAAGATTTATTTATTACATTTTGTTTTACCTTTTGTTTTTACATAATTTACTATGTTATTCACTCAGAGTAATTCACTGTGTGTCTTTACTTACATTTAACTATTTATTTGCTACCTTTAAAGCCCTGTTGTCCCTCTGGCCCTTTCACCTCATGTCTGAAAAGTCTAGTTCTCTAAATATGCTGATGAATCTGCAAGTAAGATATGTGAAAAAGCCATGAAGTCATATCTGACTGCACTTTAAATGATGAGATTGCTTGACCATAGTTTTGCATCTTCTAGATGTTCAATGCTTAGAATTCAAAACCTGACAGTCACTTGCACATAACTTTTGATGTCAAAGAGAAATGCAAATGTAACAGTCAGAAAGTGAATATATACTAACTGAGAAGTAAATGGATTTCATTAGGGAGGAAATACAGCTCTATCTTCATGGGACTCTAAAAAATAATTACATTCTCCAAAGAATCATGGGTTTCACCAGCACATGTCAACAAGGTGCCCAAATTTATTTATACAAACAAAAATACTGAAAAGCAGAAATTAATTCTTTACAAGTCAAAAGAAATAATTTGCTTCCAGCCTTTCAATGAAAAATTTGTAATATTCTTATCATTAAAAAGATTATGAGGGCTTTTTAATGGCATTTTGTCACTTTCAAACAGAACTCAGAGAGAATAGTAAGTCCACTGGGAAAAAAATGGTATCCTTGCACTTTTCTCATGTATCAGGATAAGCCAAAGACTAAAGGCATAAACTAAAATTATGTGGATTTTTTTTAGTTGTGTGGGGCAGTTCTCTGACTTTATACTGAAGTCCAGAAATAAAACTGTTATTTTCTATCCCTACTAAAACTGTACAGAAATAAAGGCCAAAGAGGATCTAAACCAAAAGGTTATTGCCTGTCTCTCAAACGTTAATTAGCACACATTAATTGTCTCCCGGCAAGAGGAAAGCGCTTACTGAGAGATCATCTCCGCGGAGTGCGTTCCCTGAGAGGTCGAGATAGATGAGCGTGCTGGCGATCAGCGAGTTGGCACTCAGTGACTGGGAAAGGCTGTTCACCCCTGACAAAAAAGAGGTCACAACTCACTCAGCTGAGCCAGCTCCACACAAAACTGGCCCAGAGCCTGCAAGTGCACAGTTTCAGTGAACACAGACACGTGCAAATGTTCAATGACCTCCTACTGCCATCACTGTACTGCAGCTGAGGAACACAGATCACCAGGTGGTTATGGGACCTTTCCCTGGCACAGCATGCCCAGTTCCCCCTGGACCACACTCTAACAACTTCCCTGATGGAGCCACAGCGTGTTATATGTCCCAGATCCAGGATGTATTCAGATCCATTTTCAAACAGATTTTAAAAACACAGTTTACTCCATAATGTTAAGCCAGTGTCTTCCTACAAACAATTATATTTAAATAAAACTATCTGTGGAAGTAGATGTAAGCATCTGTGGAAGACCAAGTACATTAACAATTATAATTGCCAGAACTTCAAAAGCAACTGATGAGACCTAGAAATTAAAAATACTTCAATTCATGTATTTGCCTGTAATTTCATAAAAATAGTTAATTAAAAGTACCAAGAGACGCATAAAGACTCTCAGTTGCTTATCAGAACAAACACATATTTTTCACATTAAAATTAAAAAGCTCACATTGGGAACAAACCAGTCAGGGCTTTCTTCCATTGAAACTTTTCAGCTTTTCAAAATACAAATTAGGACATGGCTATATCTGATTCCTTCAAATCTAAATTTCATCTGAGGACTCTGCAGCTTATCATCACCTTATCAATTTACTGTAGATGGTCTTTGCTGTCTTTCAAGCACTACATGCACATTTTTCTTACATGTATAAGCATCACTGTGTCCTTTAATTGATGCAGCAATTTTTTTTTTTAAGTTCCTGGCCAAAGCTATACAGAAGGCAAGTGATCTACCACACAACATTCAACCATTTCTCAAAGCTGGTCAGTGAAACTGGATGGGCATTCAATGGATTAAACACATCCAGTCTCCACTTAAAAACTTATGAAAGTGATTTGCCAGTGAGGATGTAGAAGAAACAGCTAGCAAGTTACTGAAGACAAAAATACTGATGTCAGTGCTTTAATTTTCTGAGCTTTCAAATATTAACAAAGTCTCCCATATCAGTACTGTGGCTCTTGGTTTCAGGAGGCTTTTGAAACTGGAAAATATCAAAGCACAGCAACATCCTTGTCAAGTCTCAAATATTTTCTGCTTAGCGTAATTTTTATTTTAGCTTGAGATGGTGTTGTTGAATCTACACCCTGTTGCTAAAGGTAAACTGCAAACTAATACTTTTTGAAACTTCAAAAACTATTTAAAAGCTCTGTTTAAAAACTTGACATTACAGCTTTGGATTCACTTTAGTGAGCCTTCTCAACAACATTTGCAAGCAACACCAAGAAGAACGAACAAATGCAATTTTGTCCTTGTTGCTCGATGGTACCTTGTTATCAGCTGGGGCTCCAGCTGGGTTAAAATACCAGCAATTCAGCATGTATAATCAAGAACCAATTCTGGGAGTTCGGAAGCAGTGCCTGAGTTTGAGGGAGAAGAAGAGCTAGCAAACAATTAATAATATCACTGCTTGTTTCATGCTTTAAAAGGGCCCAGTGCTCAAAATCAGTCACATCAGTGAAGGCAAACAATGCGAATGAGGGATTTCTTTAATTAGCCTCTGGCTTGGACTCAGAAAAGCAAGCTTTATCTTTGAATGACTATACTAGAATTTTCCATTTAACCAGAATCTTCAAATCAATAAACTTATGTTTGAACTTCACACTACCTCATGCTATACTCTAACAGTAATCTCACTTTCATTTGCAGATAATCTTTTATGCTCTTTTACCACTCTCAGGAGGCTCAGACTGTTAATAGCTCTCAGGAACTTTGAGATACAATATTTGAAGAAAGATCAGCTGGGAAGTTGCCACCTGAACTTCACTTGTCAATCTTAGAAACTTATCTCAAATAGAAAGCACTTTTAAAATAAGGTCAAAACCTGTGAGGTTTTGTTCTGAATTTATGAAAAGCTCAAAAAAAATTAAAAAAAGATAAAAGGGAAAAAAAATTTAAAAAAAAGGGAAAAAAAAGGTTGGAGTAAAAAATACATGCACTTTGGAGTCTACTGAATCCAAAATCCAGGGACTCTTTTAGACTTTCTCCACAGAGAGTATTAAAAGTTCAAAAATAGCCTCCCATGTTAAAACCAAATCATGACTGTCTTCTTAGGTTAGAGAGGAACTGACAGCTTTGCAGCAACCTGAGTTGCTTCAGGTCCTGAGGGTTGTAAGAATTCCCATTTTAAGACATGGCATATACTATTTTTAAGAAATACTGAGGAGCTTCCATGGGACAACATTAATGGTAATGTGTTAATCTGAAGGTCATCAGTATTAGACATACTGGAAAATATTTTCAGCTTTTGCTTAAAGATCATCTTTTAAAAGGATGTTAAAAACCTTCAAATTCTTTTAATAACCTCAGAATTCACTTTCACTGACAAGAGATGTGTGGGTGAACTTCATCAAGCTGGCATTCCTTTAAGAAGAAAGAAATGTTGCTAGAATGTTCTCTCAACTCAAACTTCATAATTGCTTGCTGAAATAATTCAGCTCACATGAAGAAAAGTAGAGAATGAATGAACATACAAGAACTCCGTAAATTTCTGTTAAATTCACAAGTATCTCATTTCAAGAGTACATGTTACATTAGTCAAGATTCTTAACCAACTGTCACCAAAAATTGAGTTAGCAGTAGAAAACAACAACCTCAGAGTTCAATAAAAGTATTTTTAGTGAAAATCATTATTGAATAAACTCATGTTAGGATTTATTGTTTATGTAAGCATAATAAGAGCCATAGGCACCCACAATAAAACAGCAAAAAGTCCTTTACCCCACCCCAGGTTAATCCTTGAAGCTAAGGAGAATACAGAATCTGCACTTCACAGAGCAATAATAAAGAGGATAAAAGGGCATGGTTTCTGTCTGTTATCAACTGATGTCCTTCATACTGCTAACTCAGTCATCTTTTCCAGGTCATCAACATCTACAAAAAAGCAGCAATAATGTCACTGTGGTTTTTCTATTATTAACACCCATTACCTATACAGGAGACCCTGGGTTTGTGCCATCTGTGCAAGAGGTCACTTCTCCTATTATTTGTAAAACAAAAGTGTAAAAAATCCTGAAAGCTTCTGGCTTCTGCTTCACTGCCGTTATTGCTTTTAAAACATACAACCATTTCAATTACAATATAAAATCAGAAATTTGTAAATTATAAAACAAAGAAGTCTTTAGACAGAGCAAATCACTCACCAGCTATTGTCACAATGCTTGGTTTCATAAAAGCAGTGTGTACATACAAAACATTTGGAAATTCCCATACACATTTCTGCTTCAGACATTTTTTTGAAGTGCATATGAAACATATCTTTCATGTCAACCCTAATTTCAGTCTTCCTTTATAATACAGGTTCAAACTTAACCCTTACAGAAGCAAGTCTGAGTTTATCAAAGTGCTGCAGGGTACTCAGAACCCAGCCCAGGGTTCAGCAACCCATGACTGCTAAAAAAGCAGCTGCACTGTTGAGAAAATACATATAAATAATTAACAAAATGAATAATTATATAATCTGCTAAGAAAAAGTGTTCTTTGTATGTAAGTTTGAAAGTCTTAGAGGAGAAAGAGGCATATTTATAAAACCTACCTTTAGGTGACAAGGAGGTTTTGGATAAATTTAAATGCTTCAGTCCCTTTGGAAGTTTGGCGAACTGGATGCTCAAAGATGACACACCTGTTGGGGAGCAAAGACAAAACAGATGTTTTCAGGTGAGCTCTGTGACCTCAGGTTTTCCCAGCAAATCTCAGCAGGGGCAAACTGCACCAGTGACACTTGAGGAGGAACTGCATTCACTGTGCAGGTAGGCTCTGTCATTTTATGAACCTCTTACTGATGTAATCAAGATCCCTGCTTTGCTAACCACTGAACAACAGATAGGAAACTTTGTTTTTAACCATCAGTAATCCTCCTTAATTAGTTTAAAAACTTCATAATACACATGTACTTTTGGGAAGGAGTCAAAGTGAAGCTATTACACACACCAAGCAGTCAGCATTTGGAAAATCTGGAATCTTTATGTTTCAGGAAATAAACTAAATTAAAAAATCTTAGTGCAAACTAAAACCCAACAATGGTGTTTCACACAAAACTTCAAACTATTATTATTTTCTTTTAAAAGGAAGGGCTGTCAAGGCAAGAAAGGCACCCACATCAGCCAACATCACCCTCTTTTCCTGAGGCAAACCCTAAGAGCCTGAAACCTTTACCAAGTCATAATGACCACTTAATTCCCTTACAGCAGCCTGCAGGCTACCAGCCAGGACACAGGCTTGGAAATGGCACAACTGCTTGCAATTCCTAAAGAGTAAAAACCTATTAAGATGCTGAGACTGGACTACCTCAGCACAAATTCAACAAAAGAAGAAGACCATAAGAAGGCACTTTGCATTAAAGCCTTTACCCAGTGTGTCCAAGTTCCTGACTCCACAAATTTAATGCTCCATTTTAAGCAAAAGATTGATATTTGATTAAGAGGGTATATCCTAAATAACAATGCAACTAAGCTGTGAAATATTTTTTAGAGTAATAAATCAACATAGAAACTCCAGGCTTAACCTGAGGTGTGAAATACAGTTGTCTACAGCAATTCATTTGGAGAGAAAAGGGCACAGAGAAAGAGGGTAAAATCTTTTACTTGCTTGAAAACATAGTAAATTAAAAAGCTGATACCCTTTCCACATACACAGACATGGAACAGTCTGTGAAACTGTAGGTCACATACCTACATTTACTCTGGTTTTATTCAGTTTTGCTTATCATTGACAATGGAGGGGCCAGCTACCTTGCAGATACTGTGGTAGGGTCTTTTTTTAATGCTCTTTGTAAAAGCGTTGCATGCAACACCCATGCAGCTCAAAACAATACACACTTTTTTATTTATATTGCTAAAGCATTAGACCCATGAGACCTTGGAATCATTTACTGTAAAGCACAATGGTAACCATATACCTTCACCAATTTTCAGCAAGAATGAATCAAATCATGCTAACAGGATTTTCTTCCTTAGCTCTATAAGGACAATCACTATCACTAAGGATACAAAAAATGTAATTTTTGCTGTAAACCATTTTTACTAAGACCTGCAGTAAATAGTTTTACCTCTCCATATTTGTATTTAGCTAACAATCTGCAGGCCAATTATTGTTCTAGCCAAGCTAAATAATTTTCACATCTTACTAGCATGGGGGTTAAGTTATAAGATATGGAATCAGGTGCAGAAAAGAAAAACTGCTTCTGGTTGCTCTGGCCCTTGAACACCCTTTAGGTGACTCATTTTTGCTAATGGCTTAACAGAGATGACAGCTCACATGGCAGAAATGGAGTTAGCTGCATCCAGGCACACAGTTTGGAATTTGAGTACTATTAGGCTTCAGTATGTTTGTTTTACATTATTTTTAACAAAATATTAGATTAAATTCTGATCCTAGTAGAGTCAAAAGTAAAGCTGCCATCACTTCAGTGTGGCTAGATTTTTACAGACAAGATTGATAACAAACTTTTCAGGTATTAGTCTCACAAATATTGACAGTACCATAAAGGACAGCCAAACACAAATTAAGAGACTGGTCTCAGTGAAAAAATCACTGCATACAAACACTGCACTGTATTGAACTAAAGACAGGTCCTATGCTTTAGGTAAACTAAACCCACTTCCCATGCTGTTGGAATACAAACAGTTGTATTAATATGTAATAATATCATGCCTTCAGTTACTGGTACTCAACAACATAAAATAGCTTAATGCATGTTTGTGTTCATACAGGGTCCAATATGCTCTTCTCCAGAAAACAAACAAATCTGTGATTTCCCTTATAACTGCAAAATAATCTAGTTCCAGTTCCTGCAGGTGATTTTTCAAAAGGTAATTTCCAAAATCCATATGTCTATATGAATTTCCACTTTAACTTGTGAAATCCTTCCTATCACCCCAGTTTACCCAAATCAAATCTACCTTGCACCCGGGGAATTTTCCTGAATTGAAAAGTTGCAGTATTTGCACATTACAATTATAATTAATTTCTAAGTACTCCATACCCTATCTCATTCTAATGAAAAGGTCAAATCTTAATTGCATATTTGATAGGAGAGGCTGAGATAATGAAAAACCCTACTAATTTCTCCAAGTTGTAGTTTCTGCATTCCATTTTTGTTTTATATGTAGATACTGTGGAATGGCTCGAATCTATAGGTGTGTTACAAAGAAAGCACCCCCATGGATATGTTTAAACAATGAAAAAAACACCACAGAGTACCCAATGTTTGGTCAATTGTTTTGCTTCCAGGATAAAAATGAGTTCCTTAGGAAAAAAAAAAAAAACCTTTCAAATAACACAACCTAAATACACTTCTTCAAAAGCAGAATCAACAATGTAGCAGCCTTTTTTCCAGCTTGCAACAAAAATTTCTGTAAAATGCAGTAGGCCTGCGGCACATTGTAACAAAAATGCTCTTCAGCGGAGCACTGGCTTTCATGTGATGAGAATTCTTAACGAGGACAAGCAATAATCAGCAGGTAAGAGGTAATCAGAAGAGTTAAAACAATTCGTGTGAACAATTTCAAATAAAAAACTACTCAGAATAGGTTAAAAACAAAACATTATCATACTTGCTTCTAGTCAAAAGAAAAGTGATGCAGATGTAGAAGGGAAGAAAACCTCCTTCCCAGCTATTTTTCTCCTCACTGAACCAGCAAGAAAGAAGAGACACCTACAAAATTCTGTGTCAACAACAGTCTGAGTCCATCAGGTTGTAATCAGAATGAACAGCTTTTCTATTTTGAATCATGACAGCAAAGAGAATAGAACATTTTCCCCAACAAACCAAATAAAACAAGAAAAGGTTCTCTGTGTAAAATTCTTATTTTTCCTCTGGCCCAACAGGAGCACAAGACAGTCTGATCCCAGAACAGTGTGTGCATGGAATGCATTAAGCGAAGCAAATGGAAATCTCACATGGGCAACGCTGAAGGGTCAACTGAAAGAATGTAACCTTATTTTAAAAATAAATGCCTCTTGGGTGAAAAAAGAGTAGACAAGGGAGAGGAATGACTTGATATGTACTGAAATCAGGCCTAGGGGTGCCTAGTCTGAGAAAAGCTGAGCTGTTCAGCTTGATTTTCCATCTTGTGTAGTTAACAGCACTTTGCTCCATAGGAATGCCAGTTATGCCAGTATTCTTGAACATCACCAAGATCTCACAACAGGGCAGGCCACCACAGAGCTAAGAAAAAGAGGTAATTTTCATACTGAAAAGAAATATGGCATTACAGCTGAAATAAAAATATAAAACCATCAGAAAAATGCAAACCAAAAAACAAAGTTGCCTTATGCTTCATCTTTCTACTGATTACACTGCTTTTAAAAAGGTACACTTCTTAAAAACTAGAGGTTTTTTTTAAAACAATCACTGTGTTTTGTCTTCCTTTAAAATCCTTGGTTGGTTTCAGACATTTAAATATTTCTCAACACACCAATGGATATGCATAAGTCAAAAAGAATGGCAATTCTCAGTCATTTGTGAACAACAGAAATTTACAGTAGCATTAAACAATAACCTATTCTTCAGGCAAAGCTGAGTGCAGCAGCAATAATCCTCCTATTACATTTCTAGAAAGGGAAAAATGTAAATGTTACAGTACCTCTATCTTCAAGGGGATTGCTAGCAAGGTTGATCGTATGGAGTCCTGAGTTGGGATTATGGGCTAGGGCACTGGCTAGTTTCTGTGCAAAATCCCTGCAACAAAAAAAGAGAGGGAGAAGGAATCCTGTTATCTCCTCTGCCAACAGCACATACAAAGCTTAAAAGCATCTAGGGATTACTAGACACAAGTGGTCTTTGCTAGTGCAGAGCACTAACTGATTCCTCCTGGTTCTAAACAATGCTTATCTGGCTAATTTGCTATCTTTCACAGGGAGTCACTTTGTTATTTATTCATTCTGTGACCTAAGAGACCTGAAGAGTATACAATCAAAGACTAAAATGCTTTTGACAGAGATTTGAAGGTATAAAGCAGGAGTTACACAGAATATCTCAAAACTTGACCACATCTTGCATCTCTCTGGATTTGGAGATGCACGCCATCACCTCCTTCACTCACAAGCCATCATCCTGCTCACTGGCAGCAGCTTTCTGCCAATAGTCACTCAAATGGGCTTTGCAGCATATCCAGCAGTATTTCTAACCTTATGAAACTGCAGGAATAGCTCTCTCAAAGAGCAGCAGCACACTGATGAGCTGGTCTTTTGCTTCTTTTTACAGTAAGAAGCATCAAAGGGCACGACTGGTTGATCACAGCCCCAACAATGGATCCAAAAGAGATGTAGAGTATCAGTTCTGTAACGCTGACAACAGCCAGGCAGGCAGCACAGAGAGCTTTAAAGCAACCTTAACCAACTATGGTGGGCAGATGTAGCAGCATGACCTCTGCTCCAAAGCCACTTGAGAGGCAAGGGAGCACTGCCTGCCTGCAAGCTCTGTGCTCCCACAGCACCAAGCTGAAAGCTAGCTTGGGCTTTGTTGCACACCACACTGTCACACTCTGGTGGAGACACATTCCTTGCATGAAGTCAGAAGGCTGATGTTTTATCAGCTCTAACACAAACCCTCCAACCTGTTCTCATATCAGCTGAGAAGTTATGATGTGATAAGGGACTACACCTTCTGCAGGTAGTTGATAAAGTGAGGCTCTAACTTCAGTGCTCTTACTTCACCTAAGTTAGACGCCAAGATAGAAAGCAAAATGATGTCTTGAAATTCCTTCTTTCTCTCTCTGCCTTGAAGTATATTATTTCTTCTCCTGTAGGCCAATGGTGCAGAACTACCAAAATGCTCATTAACACTGCCCTCTTTCCTTGGAACAGATCCTGCCCACCACAAAACTCTGTGCTCAGAACCACAGAGGAGGCAGCATCCTCTTCTAGTATTTGGAAAAGAAAGGAAGCTGAACAGCAACAGCCTCAATAGCTTTTGGTTATCTGAAGTTACAAAGTTTACTGGAGTACAGGGATGCTTCAGCGAAGTTTAATTTCTCTTTGAAACCCTATGTCCTTCTAGGGCTAGAACTGGTTCCAGCACTGCAGATGCATGATGAAGGGCTGCCTTTAGGAAAAACACATTCTCTTCCTAAAATACAAGCAGCATGTGAATACAAACACTCAACAAAAAGAACTTCTGGACTTGAAACCTTGCCACCTGACAGGCCCCAGGGTCTCCTGCTTTGCTACCAGCTGCTGCTGCAGAAGACTACAGATCTCCTGTAGGTCCTCAGTGACATTTGCCAACACTCTGAAAATCCTCCAGCATTTCAAATGGTACTAGATGCCTGCCCTTAGGCATCTAAATCAAGCTCCTTATGTCCAGCCAAGAAAAATGAGGTTTTGAATTAAAAAGCAACAAACCCTTTCCTCTTGAGGAGTTTCCTCCTCTTCCTTTATCCCTAACAGATTCTTGTCATTACAATACTTTGCCTATACCTCCAGGCTTGTTTGCAAACTCTGCTCCAGCTTTTGCCAGCAATATAGGCAGGATTACCAGAGTGTTTTGGACAATTAGTGTGTGTGTGAACTACTCAGCAAAGGCACAGCAAAGCAACTCCCACCACAAAGCACCGGATTATCTATATTGGGCTCACAGGGCTCCAAGGCTCATTTTGGAAAAAAAAAATACAACAAATAACACACACTCCCTGTGCAATCTCCACCATAAACAGAGGCACCTTAGCTCTACTCATGGGGGAACATCTCTTCTCCTTCTTTGTTCAGTATTTGCTTCAAGTAATGAAATTTGTTACTTCTTTTGGCTGCACACTTAGGAACAGAGCATGTGGTCTAAGTCTGAAACTTTCTAAAAAGCATGAAGCTTACTCTGTATGCATTACACAGCCATGCTTGGCTGAAACAAACTTATTGAGGCTTGGAGGTAAAGCCCCAAAAATATTCAATTCAACTATACATACGACAGACTAAGGATATTTCATCAAGGGACAGAATACTACCAATCTGGAACTCTCAGACAAACAAAACAATTCCTTGAGATCTGGCTAGACAACATCCCTGTAACAGAAAAATAGGGGATATGTGGGAGGAAGCAACACTGATAGGTCTAAGGACATTGTCAAGAAGGGAAAGAGAAGACTCCACTTGACTGTCAAAGGCCCTCTAGGTCCTCAAAGTCCAGCAACAGGCACTTCTCTTGTTCCCCATGTGGCAGCTGGCCATTCCCTTTGGAACAGGGCTGCACAGGACAGTGTGAAAGGAGGCAGGGAAATTCTGCGTGCCAGCTTTCAGAGAACATGGAAGTGCAACAAATAAACCACTTGCACCAGCTTCTGCAAACAGGCCTTTGCAGACTGGGAAGTCTGCCTTGCAGTTCCATGGAAATCACAGAATATCCTGAGTTGGAAGGGACTCCCAAGGATTGAGTCCAACTCCTGGTGCTGAACAGAGTTGGACCCCAACAGTTCCACCATGTGTCTGAAACTGTTGTCCAAATGCTCCTTGAGCTCTGGCAGGGTTGGGGCCAGGCTCCCTGGGGAGCCTGTTTCAGCACCCAACCACCCTCTGGAGGAAGAATCTTTTCCTAATATCCAAGTCCTTGCCATTTAGCATCTCCCAACAGCGCAGGCCAAAGGCAGCTCCCACCACACACAGCCTGTGCCTGTCAGGCCAAGCTTCAAAGGCTGGTGGACACCAAAGCCCAGCCTAATCAATAGGCTGAGCTGCCCACTCAGAAATCAGTATTTTGGTTATCACATACTGCCTCATTCCTCTAAAATACTTCAGAGATTAACACTCTTTCAAGCTTATTTTTTTGGGCCAGCCTGAATGAATCTGCTCTCCCTGAAGTCTGGACATCACAAATGTCAATTAAAACACTAGTGTTAATTAAAACACTAGAAATCATTAGTGTTTTATATATATTCAATATATGCATTGAAGCCTTCCAGTGGTATCTAAACTGCATCCAGTATGTGTAGTTAAAGCAATAGAAATGGGGATAAAATTTCCAAGAGCATCTAAACTGGAAAGCACAAATCTTATCAGACAGGGGCCTTCATTTGACATCCTGTTTTTCCCAGCAGGAAGTTCACACTTCCCTAGTTCTGGGTCTTTATTACTGCTACTGCACAATAGTTTGCTGTTTCATCATTTGGGAGGATGACATGTGTTTATGAGGCTGTGGCCCAAACCAAATCACAGAAATGAGTGGCTGGAGATAGAAAAGAACAGAATTATCTTAAACTGACTCTGCTGCAGGAAGAAATATGTTCTTGCAGCTGCTCAGGTTATTTCCTACAGCTTTACTCTTGGTAGCTCTTGCTTAACCCTGGTTTGGCATTGTATCACAGCTCATTAAAAATGACTGGTCTGTAAGCCATGGGAAGGAAGATAGCCAGCAACAACAGGGTCTCCTAGCAAACAGATATGAAAAATGGCAAAACTGACAAATGCATCCTTGGCAAAAACAGACAGTGTTGATCAGAACAGATACACACCAAGGCACAATGCCAAACACTCTGCATGTAGATGGAGACAGGAAAACCAAAGTCACAGGTTGATTATCTGTCAGGTCCTGTTAAAACTGAAAGCAGTTAATCCAACTGTGATAAATTAAGGTAGGCAATGTGCAAAGGTATTGAACATATCCTTTAATATTAATGATTATCACTAGATTTTGAGGCACATACTGGAAAACAAGATTAAAACCAGGAGCTTATGTTTGAATGACAGCTATTAAAGGCAGTGCATTAGTGATCAAAAAGTTCCCATATTATTCCAAACTCGACCTCAAATTTCTTGTGTCAAGCAGGCAATTTTCTTTCAAAGGCATTTCAATGCAAAATGAACTTTAAAAAGGAGAAAAAGACTCCAATAATGGAAGAGGAGACAATGTAAGGCACACCAAATATCTCCACTATGCTTATTTCCCTTTATTTGTAATTCTGCATAGTGTTCTGCTTCTCCCACCTTTACACTGCTTTTTTAATTAAAAAAAAATTCATTAGCTCTAGAGTTTGTCTTGTCTGCATCAGCTTAGACACTACCCTAACACTTAAACAAGCACTGCAAGTATAACTAGCACAGCTGGAAGTAACTTGAACTTTGCTTCTATTTCCTGTGAAGGGGGAAAAAAAGCAAATACCTAGTAACTACAACTTCCTGTATTTAAAACATATGCAAGGATTTAATTGTATGGCTTATTCCTGTCTATCTTCCTTCTAAGCCTATGGCAAGCCATTAAACTTACTGATCTACTTTCTTCAAAAGAGTTGTTAATGTAGAAGTCCTTTTATATTTGAGCAGACAGCAATCCACATTAAGATAACACAAACTCATTTGGAAATGAAACAACAACAACGTGATATGGCATATGGAACAGTATGTTTTTTTTTTAACAAAAACCACTGTTTTTTAAATGATAAAAAGGTGTTGATACTTCTATTGGACCCACATCTGGGAGAGGAACAGTAGGAGCCAGTTTAAGGTTTACGCTCTCTTTCAATCACTTTGCTCTACTTAGCCCAACTTTCCAGGGAGAATCCTAAAAAACATCAGTTGAAAGGGATTTCCTGGACATACAGACCCTCTGGAAAATCTGATAAAAAGCTTGTGACTAGAGGCTCCTCAGAACTAGACAAACATTGAGCACAGCTTCTTTAATGCTTATTCTGGCTAACCTACACCACACATCCCTTTTAGTGGGAGCAAGCAGCACCTGAAGCGACATTGTGAAGGAATTACTTACGTTCTAAGCCCGGCATTCTCTAATACCAGCTCTTCCAAGCGACTGGACCTACTCACCACTCGCAGTATCTGCTCACAGAGATCAGTGGACTGCCACAGAAAAGACAGAACAGAGTTAAAGAACACAAACACGGAACAGACAGTTATTGAGTTAAGCTGTACGTTGTAATGGGACCCAGGCCACAACCATCTTCTTGTTATACATAAATAAGAAAGTAAAAATACCAGAAACATTCAGGAGAGTGAACAGAAGACTTCTGGAAAAGACTTAAGAGAAGCAGGAGGCAGACTAAAAGCAAGTAACTAATGAATCAGGCTGCCTAACCAAAAGGGGCAGAATTTTTATAATGTGAGTGAAAACAATCTAAATCATGTGGTTCAGGAAAAACTCTCACTCAATTTTAAAAGAAATCTTATTCATATGCACACTACTTCTGCAGAAAAAAAGTGGTAACTAGTGCAAAGGAGAATGAATAAAGCCTGACCAGGAATGACAACTAAACACAAAGAAATATGTTAGAAGGCAAACAAACAAAAAAAAAAAAAAATCCCAAAAACCTCAGGAGCAAAAGTACCCTAGCTACAGAGGTCCTCCAAAGGCTCCCTAGGACTAGTGGTTAAGGACCAGTATATTTGAGTATGAATTCTTCCAGCTTATGGAGAAGCAAATCCCATCTCATGTTCTTTCTGTGGTTGAATTCTAGAATTTGCATGGATATTTGCAAGTGCCATGAACAAAACATGACAACAAGAGTTTGCTTGCTCTGCTCATTCAGATAGAGAGAGAAAACTGTAATCATTCAAAAGCCATGCAATGAACTCTGTACATCATCACCTTTTATTACAAACTTTTATTTTGCTTCTGGATTTGACTTTTCTTTTTCCCCCTACAGCTCATACTAACCAGCACTCATGTGATATCCAAAGCTGAATTTCAGTCATGATCATGAAGTGATGAAACTATTCTATTACCTGCCTTTAAAGACAACAATGTGACATTCATACTTTGGGTATCTTTGTCTCTAATGACCATCTGACATTTTCTAGTTTGTGTATTTTTTAGGGTTTGTTTTTTTTTTTTTTACTTTTAAACTAACTGAATGTTCAAAAAAACCCACTGTAAACAAAACAAATCTGCTCTACCACTCACGTAAAATCTTATTAATCCTTTATGCGGTAAAGGTTGACAATTTTTGGTGAAGACTGTCTACTCAGCCATCTTCCCAATGCTTTCTTTACCATCCATGTTTTAACAATTCAGAATATTACCACAATATTTCTACAGTACCGTGACTGCAAGTGGAAAGTTTCATGCCTGTACTGTAAAATCAATGTGGGCACTGTGCATCAAACACAATGCCAGAGTGGGACTCGTGAAACACAATGCACTCGATGGCCTCCAGACACGTCTGACCTCATAGTGACCCTTGGCAGTGCTCTTAGGGCATGGATTTATTGCCCAACAATCTACATTTTCCTCATTTTTGACTTAAAAATTAAATGTGTGGAAGATAAGAGGTTGGGTTTTTTAAGTAACTGATGCATTTCTTAGACTGACTAAGTTTATTTGTTTTCCACAGGAAAGCTACTAAGAAAAAACCCTGAAACATTCACATAAATATATCTCAGATAACATGGCCAGGTTTTGTTCTAAACAAACTACACCAGCCAGTCTTCTAACTAAGCAAACTATCTCATTTCACTGAAGCAGAAACTGATTAATTGCATTGTACCTTTTAACAATGTTGATTTTAACAGCAAACTACAACAGTGCTAAAAATACCACCACCTTCATTCTGTGAATAACTTTGAGAGAGATCTCCCAGCAGGAAAGAAGTTTTTTTGCCTACTCTTTTGCCAAGTTCCTACTGAATTTTCATTGGAAATGATAGCTTAGCAATATAATGGCATCAATTTAAACAAGAGGAAATGTAACACTAATTTTTAAAGGCAAAAGCTTCTGGAGGGAAGCATAAAAACAGTTTCTCAAGCAAACCACTAACTCCACCTGTGACTACAGTCTTTGGGAGAAATAGCATATTTTGACATATTTAAATTGTCACTGAATTACTGCTTTTCTTGGCCCTTTTTTCAGTAGTCCAACTTGTTCAGACATGCCCTCTTTTTGTTTTTAGCAATGAAAACTGATATGGAAAAATACTGGTGGCACACATCAATGTTTTGGAAAACTGGGAGAGAAAATAATCAAGTTGCAATGAAAATTACACAGAAAAAATGTGCTTTATGCAGGAAAAAATCCACATAATCTTGGCCTTTTGTCTTCACCTCCAAAAGTAACTAAGATTTCTGGCTGCTTTGAAGTTAGTTTCCAATCAGTCACATAATATTGTCTGGGGGACAATCAGCAATGCCTAATGAAGTTTTATAGGCCACTACTTTCAACCAACAAAGTTTTCAAACCGCATCATTTGAAATTTTGACAAGACCTCATTCTCAGCAGTGCTTTTACGGTGCAAACTGACTATCCAACAGTTTATATTTTTCTGATACAATTCCAGGGAAAAAAAATTTGGCAACAGATTGCCCAGTTGTATTTGCTAAAAATATTTCACTTTAAAAAATGTAACAGTATCCTTTAAAACACAGCACAGCCTGGTAGAAGCAGATATATTGTTTCAATTTATTACTTACTAATTTCAGATCCTTGGAGGACAGCTTTGTAAACCACTGATTATACTCCAGAGCAGCAACTATAGGTATTAAGTCTCTAGAAAAGAAAAAACACTTTTACACACATTTCATATAACTGACATTTGAAACAATCTCCTAAGTGTTCTTCCATATCTCATTCCCCATAGTTTTGCAATGCTAATTACCTACCATCCCCATTACACAAAGCTCTTCATTCTAAAAAACAGCAGCTGCAGCTGCACGTCTTCCTCTTATTTTAATAAAAATTTCTGACTGGACAACTAGCATCCATTCTAGTATGAATTTTTAAATCAGGAATTTGTCTGGGCTGCCATTCCTACTTTTAGCATAACTTTTTCTTCAGCCTGTGACATGTTTAAGCCTCTTAATCACCTCTAATTATAATTTAGCATGACGCTGAAAAGCTTTTTGGCAGTCTGATGATTTAATAGAATTCCATGACTGAATGCTTCTAGAGAACACCACCTTGTCTCATCTCTTATAGTTAAATTCCCCAGGAAACAGGAGACCTGCAACAGGATAATGCGACATTCAGCACAAACCCTCCTTAATTGTGAAAGGGATTTCACAAATGAAATTCTAAATTATTCCCATTTCCTTCACTCCAAGCCTCTTAACATGATCTGCTCTCCCTGTGTTAAGTTTCTGCAGCAGCAGGCGTTGATGAATGTCACGTCTGCACGCTCCCCCCAGCAGATTCATTCATCAAGCACTATCACACCATTTAACAGTGCAGCACTCTGATCAGTTTGGTGCTGCATATTAAACACTTACACACACCTACACAGAGGCTTAACAGCTCCTTAGAAAGTCCTTGTGTCTTCATAATGAAATAAAGAGCTGTAACATACATAAACTAACTCATCAAACCAGTGCCATTCAAGCCTGTTTTTCTAGGGAGAATTTTTAAAGTATTGGCTTTGATAAGCTAGTCCAGCCCCGCCCGATCCTTCATTCAGGACATACACAGGTACACGGGTCTGCATTTAACATGCAGCACCCTTCTCCCATCTTCTTTTTATTCTTCCCCTCCTCCAGTTTTCCTCTGCAAACACGCAGACACTTTGGGGAGATTGTTAAACACACAGGAAAGCCAGGAGACAAGGCGACATCACGTGGACAAGCAATCCACGGGCTATATTGGGAACTGCAGTAGCTACATTTGGAAGTACAACCATCACTAAGGTAACAGATTCGAAGGTGCAGCATTTTGCAGCAAAAGGCTGTAGCTCACCAACTGAGAAGCTCATGCAAATAGACATTTTCACACTCCTGCAAAGGAACTAGTGTGGGGTGCCCTTCAAGGATTTAAGCCATCTTTCCATCTTGTTCACAGCACACATCACGTTGTGTGGTGAATTCGTTTCCACAAGCAGAGCAGAGACTTAGCAGCTTCGTCAAGTGTATAGATTTATTTCTGTCCCCCAAGTTGTTTTTGCTCCTACACAAACACACACTACACACACACACTTCATCTCCATGTAAAGCACTAACTAACTGCAGAAATGTTAGGTGAGAAAAAATAACAACCCAGAAGTACTTCCCCCTTAGGCTGGGCAGGCAGGAATCTGTCCATGGAGTATGGAATGCCCGCAGACAGAGAGGTTTGCTTCTCCCTCTGTGGTTCCCTGGTAAGGTGGTAATGGATTTGCAGCTTTGATGCCTCCCTTGCCACTGCCTTTGCCTTGGAAGTGGAATGAATGTAAGAGCAATTTTTCAGGTGAAATTTTGGTTTGTTCATATAGCAGTAACCATGCAGCACAGCTGGGCACACAGTGGACAGGCTGGCACCGGTGGAGCAGAGTTGGTCATGCTGTGGAGCACCACCTCCAAAAGCAGCAGAAGGTAGCATGAGCATTTGTAGGTCAGCTGTCAGCAGCAGCCCAGTTCCTCAAAGGAACAGCAGGACAATGATTGGGGATCACCAGCTGCAAGTGTTCACTCTGCCAGGGAGCTGGTAAGGCAGCTTGGAGGGCTGGCAAGAGCTCAGGAACTTCTGGACAGGAGAGTGGCTGCAGACAGAGCTTGCCTGAGGCTGTGCCTTTCTCCCCCTTCTTTCTGTGGCTCGGGAGAGAAATGGCTGAAGGACAGACAAGGGCTGCTCCGTCTCGGGAGCAGAGCTATGACACTTTCAAGAAATACTTAAAGAAGAGAACTTGCAAATCAGCTGGGCCGATTTATTTTAAAATATTCCTGTCCAGCTGCAACAATGTTTCTTGAATAGTTTAATCTTCGGCAGTATCCAAGGCCTGTTGTTCAAACCCCCGTCATGCGCAGATCTGCCTGGGACCTCCACAAACACTAACTGCTCCCCTCCACACGTCTTTCCCTACTCCCAACATTCCTGCAGACAGTGGGGTCCCTGCCTGTTCTGCAAGCAGCTGTACTTATTGTCTACAAACTTTGCTTTATCAAATTCTACCATCTGATTTTAAGGGAAGACTTTTTGTTCCAGTTTCTGAAGGTGATTCTGACCGGTGGGTCAGAAGGGTGCCCTTCAGGAATTTACCTCTAATCCTTCTCTTGCTTTAAGCTCATTTAACCCAAATATTCTTGTTATCGAGTTTTTCTTTTCAAAATTATATATTGCTTGATTCATTTTATTCTATTGCAGTCTAGATGTGGTTTTAACAATAACCTGAATTCCTTTCCAATATGGTATGAAAGAAAGCTAAGAACCAGTTACAATAGCAGGGCATTCTCATAACTTTGCCTCACTGAGTTACATTGAGATGTTCACACTAATTAAAATTGCCATCCAGAATAAAGTAGTATTTATGAAAGATAAATCTGTGCCATTTTAAAATAAAAACAGATTCTGTACTTCTGGAATGCAGACAATCTCTCCAAGCCTCAACAAGATCCCAGTGTATCTAATGCTTTCACATTTTTTCAACATCGCAGTCCCCCTGCGTATTTCAGATGGCAAGAAATCTCAACAGCACAATGAAAAAAATCTAAACAATTACATTTTTTTTTAACTTTTTTGAATGTCCAAATAAGCTAAAACATATGCAACACAGATGAAGATCATGCAACCATATCAAATAAGCCCTTTTTCACTTTTCACTTTGGGTCTTTTTTTTTTTTAACAATTATATGGTTCACAAGACAAGATAGCTTCAGATAAAACCTCAGAAGTCATGTTCCCATGCAACAAGCCATGCCGTGATGCTCTGGGAACTTAAATTCATCTATAATTCATGCCATCTTATGTTGACCTTTAACTGAAATGTTTTACTTGGAAAAACACAAATTGTTTATTTTTGCAATGCATAGCCCTGTATTTAGAGAACTGAGGCACCCGTCCTACCTTGCTTCAGAGCTCCTACACAACATAAACTATATAGGTTCAGCAACCTCAAAAATTAGGTGAATGGGATATACAACAGTCTCTCAAAATCCAAAAGAATAATGACACACTGTGAATTTACACAGTAAATTCACAGCAGTTCCGCTGTCTTAAACAGATTGGAAAATGCTTACAAACATTCTTGAATTGACTGGGATTTCCATTCCTAATTTGTATTTTTAATGAATAACAAGGGTTTGGCTTTCTTAAAATTTTCATCTTCTTGAAATTTAAATCCAAAATGTGTTCTTTAGTTCAGTCCTCAACATGTAGATCTTCTCATCACAAGATGGATTCCATAGTATCTAAATGGCTCCAAAATAGATTTGAATCTTTGGACTTAGACAATCTTGAAGCACTTAGAAAAGACTTTGCTTAACAGCACAAACACATTTCTTTAGCAATTTTGTAAGGTATATTTTAATGAAAATATTTTCTAAAACAACAAGCCCCATTATCTCATTTTCTGGAAGCCAAACTCATTTGCACCTGTTGAGATATTCTAAATATTTAAAACAATTCTATCTACTCTTTCCTAATGAATTGTTCAAACATTAATAATCTATTGAGGCTGGGTACCTGTAGGTCACTTTCTCAAGAATGTCCCAGAGTCTTCTCATCACTTCCTCTTGCAATAAATGTTTAAGGCATCGTTAAGTTCTTGCCCCAAATTTGCTTGTGCTTAATAGTATTCCTCCCCTTATCCTCTTTCAGCAAGGCTTAACCAAGGAAAGAGTCTTTGGCTACATCTGCCACACACCAGCTGCAGCCCTGTAGCCTTGAGTTCCCTCTGAGTCGGTCAACACAGATACAGCTTGGTAACTTTGCCAAGGGATTCACTGCAGGCTGTGAAAATGTGGCACAGAAAATGAGCTAAATCTTTGAATTGGACATTCTGCAAGTTCACACACCAGACAGCTTAAACCTGCAAAGAATGCTGCGGCAAAATACTCTTATTTACCTACCTCCATGTCAAGCCTTTCTGCTATGATATTTTAACATTGTATCTGTGGTAGATCCTTAATTCTTTCACTGGTTTCTCCCAAAGAAACAAATGCTTTCTCGATCTTATTTACACTTTCTTAAATTTTTCAGTTTCCTTTGTATAATGACAAATTTTAGTTAAGCTTCCCTCCCATTTTCTCCTACTTGTAATATCTCCAAATTGAACTTTCTCAGAATCCAATTTTCTCAGCCAGCTAAATTCAGTAAACTAAACACAACACTTAGCTAGGCTTCACCATCTCGCAGCAAAATTACCCTCAATTAGTTCCTTTCTGGAAGTGCATATTTTTGATAGCATCTATTATAAGTGAAGAGACAACTGGCTGGAATTCAGTTGAACAACTTAAACCTTCTACTGACTTGCTGACAAAAATTAATTTCCTTTACTGTGTACACCATGAGAAAAAAGATTCTGCAGAAGTAAAGACTTCATAATTTCCTTTTTTACTTTGCCCACCAGATGTAGATGCATGTTTTATCTGCTGAATTTGAGCTCTTATATCTGCCATCACAGAAAAAGTATCTATCCTCTAACTTTTTGGATTGCTTCCAATAAGAAAATATATTTATCTTCTCTGGCTCCTGAATGAAATGAGGTTTCCATGGGGCTTTTGTGCAAAAACAGCAGCTTTGTGCTGAAAACCTAAAATGCTGCATATGGTAATTTCACAGTAACAGCTATGGGGCCATCCCATTTGATCAGTATTAGCATGATTACTGCACATGGTTTACCTGTGGTCAAGGTGGCTGAAGTCTTGCAAATTCAGCTCTCTGGTATCTTGTGTCAGATAAATCGTATCAACGTCCTGTTAAAAATACAAAACCAAATACACCTTTACAGAACTGTAGTGGGGTATTTTTTGTCAAGCATTATGGATTTACCTGTTCTTTCATTATTAGTACAGGTAGCTAAAAAAGAGCTTCAGAACAAGACAGGCACTTACCCACTGCACTTCCTCTCTGTAGGGAAATCCAAGCCAGTCACAAACACAGGCATACATCTGCGAAAAGCCTCCTACAAACAACCCAAGAGACTCTTTAACACAGTAGTCACACAAGCAAACAAATGTACATCTAAAAGGACACTTCAAGACTTAAATATCCAGTTTTTAAAACTCACTGTCTTTTTCTCTCAGAAGACTATGCATTGTGCTTATGAAAGGAACAGAGACTATCCTATCTTCACGTGGTAAGCTGCAAGAAAGCCTAATATAGTGCCTTCACCTACCAATCATAAGTCTGCCTCATACTAATTACACCTTAAAACTAATTACACCTTTACAAGCTTCTGCCCAAAACAGAATTAAACTTCCTGACACTGCAATTCCAGCCCTCTTCTATATTTGATCATTTAAATTCGTTCTCACCACAAGGTCCAAGTTCTGCCACAGTCTGACTGTCCCACAGGGCCTGGAGATTAGCCAGTCTTTCTGAAGGCTCCATAGTTACTTTTTTCATAATCCTCCTAGATTGAAAAGAGGGGGAAAACATCATTCATGGCTTTGAAAGTATTTTTAAACACATAAACCTTTTTTATTTTAAGAGCATTTTTAAATGAGTGTATAGGAAGAATTACCATTTTTAATACAACCCACTTTCCTTCCTAAAAGGCCATTATGCAGCACAGCAGGAGTAACAGTCATTCATTCTTTCTCTCTTTCTTTTGATTAACCCTGTGACAATTGGAGCAACAAAATCCTTTTGTATTGCAGGACCACTCCATGTAAGGAGGCTTGTGGCCCTCATCTGACACCAGGACACCCAAAGTAAGGAAGAGACATGGTATTAATGGCTACCCTGAAACCACTGCTGTATATAGACTGCTTTTACGCAGAAATAGCACCATGGTGCAAAGAGCTGAGCAGTTCCATGTGGCCTCTAGGCCGCACTCTAGATATCCAGCTCCAATCTTTGTAATTTGGTAGCAGTTTTCTTCCCTAGACAGACAAGAAACACAATACCTTCCTACATCTTAAGAAATAAAATTACCTGGTTTTCTGAATGACAAGACTGCCTCATAAACTATAGAATTTATGAGGGGTCTGAGGGGGTGGGAGGTGGAGCAGAAGAGAATTAATAAAAAACTGGAGAAATCTCTTCCCTCCTTTGTTTCCTGATCTGGTCTTCTATCATCTACACAACTCCAATGCCTTCATTTTGGAAAACTGTTATCTGAGAGCAAGAAATTTGATTTCTTTTCTGGGAAACAAGCACTCCATAGAGCTACCCACTGCTCCAGCAATGCTCTCAAGAAAACCCACAGAAAACATATAAAGAGTTCAAGGCCTTCATAAAAAAACCAGAGAAACAAACAGTCTTGCAACACTCTTTATTCTTTTTGTCTACATTTCTCACGTTATTACTGAGATTTTATAGCAACCCTCATCACAAACATTAAGTTGATGTTCATGTTTTTGAAAGAAGACCTCAATCTCCCCTAAGACAGTTAACTACACTGCCCAAGAGGAAAACTGGAAGTGGGAAAAAAGTGAAAACAAAAAAAAAAAGAAACTGCCATCTAGAGTTTATGAACTTGATTTCCTACTCCACCTACAGGAAAGGTGAATAATAAAGACATGCACCCAAAATAAAACATGTAAGTTTAGCCTAACCATTCACATCTAGAGTCTGTCACTAAAGTTCACTTATAAAAATCAACATGTCTGGGAGAAAACTTTTCCACAGCCCTTTTTTTCTAATAATGCTGAAAACCAGGAACTGAAGAGAATACAGTAGAGCTGCATGACTTGGTAGAGAATGATGAAAATGAGGCAATGACTGAGAACAAGGAAAATAAAATGAGGAAAAACTACTGAGAATTGCTGCAAGATGATAAAATCCATATGAGAGAAAACCAAAGGCACGAGTAAGGCAATGAAAAGAAAATCCAGACAAGGAGACAAATAATTCAAGGAGTCAGTTAAACCATAGGAAGTATATGACAGGACTGCCCAGGGCTTAGTTTTGAAGAACAAGGTTCACAATCATGTGCACTGTTTCACAAACACTGAAAGTAAATGGAACTTCTCCCTCCTCTCCCAACTCAGATTTTACTTCTGGTGGGGAAAAAATAAAACAGAACATGGAGCCAGTTACAACAAAAAGATAAGAACCTATGCTATACCTGAGGCTGGAGAGGCAAGAGGGTAAAATAAAAACTTAAGACCTCAAATAACTGCACCCCCCATTCAACCCAAAAGCTCTTGTGACCCTACAGGATGACAAACAGTCTACCAATGCTCTACACCATGTCCTGGCTCTGCCATACACCTGGACAGAAGTTTAGTGCTTATGGATATGATTCTTATATCCTCAGTGTATTTCTGAGATCAGGGTGGGGAAACCAGCAGGCAAAAAGGGGTGGCTTGTCACTGCTTCCATACAATCTGTTCCCACTAGAGGTGCCCTAAAGGATACTTACACTGGTGAGAGTCCAGGGAATATCTTCCTGAGGCAGGTCCCGATGTGTGCCAGCACCTCGTTCACATCCTCTGAGGATGCCATCTTCATGGAGATGCTGCATTTCTCTGTCTCCATAATCAACTATAACCAAAAGTTCAAGAGGTTGAGAAGAGTATCATATAATTCATGTTGATAAATGAAACAGGAAAACGTTTTAAATGCCAGTTGAATGCTCATAGGAATTTGTTATTCTTTAAGACATGACACAGCAATGCACCAGGTAAAGTTTCTGAAAGCTGTTCTTGAACGTACAAAGACCCCCGTATTCAAACTCTGCTTTTTCTAACAGTGCTCTGCTTCCCACGGGAACACAATTTTCAAAGGATCCTGACCTCAGCTGACACTTTGAAAACCAAGAATTTTCACAGCATTGTCCTCTTTTGAAACATGTCCCAGAACACCAGGAGAAGCAAGCACAGCCTGGCAGGAAACTATTGAATGAGCAGGGTGCCTGTTTCCTCTGGCAAAAAGTAAAAGTCTTTAATGGCTGTGATCCTCTGGAAAAGCTCTAATGCTTTGTTCTGTGCTGCTTAAGAAAATGCTGTGGTGCTGTGCTGTCTGTCTGTGCAGATGAAGCAGTAACTCAGCCAGCATGATTGTCCTGCTGTCTGGGGGATGTGTGCTTCAGAGAGGGGGATAAATAAAGCCTTTTGCAACGTGCCTCTCTTAGATATTGAGTGTTCAGAACCAAATCAGATTAGGGTATGAGTGACACATCAGCTCTGCTGCTGCTTTTGGCTGCATCACAGGAAGCAATGTAATGTTTCTGCTGACTCCAGTGTGAATAGTTAGCACAGCCCAAGCCATCACCTTTTAGACAGGAAGCTGTGCATGCATGCATGAGGAATAAATAAGGGAAGACAGATAGGAGGAGAGGGGACACTATGCAGTATGATACAGGGAATTGTTTCTTATTGAAGCTGGCTCACAGAGCTCTCTTGGTTCCCAATCCATGCCCAGGGTCACCACCATGATAATTCTAGAAGAGGCTGTATTACCCCTAAAGCACACTGAGACTACTCACACTTTTTATCACCAATTCAACTCCCTTCTGAGCCTATTGCCACCACTCCCTGACGATGAATGAGTGGGCAACTTACCACAGTTTTCATCATCACCAATATTAGCACAACATTTCCTGATATTCCTCTGTCTATTTGCTCACTTCTCTTACAGTAGGAAGCTCTTCATGGCTCTTTGCAAGATGCCTAACACAAAACTATACCCTTCTGGTATCACAGCTATAATATGTTGTTTGCAGGAAAACTGCAACAAAAACATTTGCTCCACAAGAAATAATCTAGGATTCTCTCTGCCTTCAGTTAGAAGTCCCACACAATTCAAACACAAATGAATGTAAATGTGAAGAACCTTAAGAAATATTTTAGGAACAGTGTATGCTCATTGAAGCTGCTGAAAATCTCTTGTAAATACTGCTACAACAGTGATTGTCTATGCCTCCAGGAATAATTAGCAATAGTTACCTGGCATTTTAGTACCTTAATTTAAAAAAAAGCCACAAAAACTTAGAATTTAGTAAATGTCTCCCCATTAAAACACCTGGACCTTTTATTTTCCCTCCTTTAATGAAAGCTTCAAAAGACAGGTTAAAAAGACAAGATGTTAATACAATGAGAGCTTTTCAGAGTTCAAAGTAGCTCAGGCACTCCTATTCCTTAAAAGCTCTTTAAAAGCCAAACACACATGAAACACATGAAGACTTTGATACTATTGAACTGTCAAATCTTGTCAACATGCTCAGATTATGAATTAAAAACGCTCTAAAGGCATTCTTCTTTTCAGCACCTTCCCTTTGACATTACTTTTTTGGGCACGTAACTTGCTGTCAAATATATTTTGTGTTGAACCCAGTAAAGGCACAAAGAACAGTTGAAAGCAAAGCATTCCTGCCTGCAATGTAAGCAGTAGCTTTGGGCTGCCCCATAAAGGTTTTCACCACAGAAGCCACTGCAGCTTGTGAGGTGCTGATTGCATACCAGCCACCACTGCTTTACCAGCTCTGAGAAAAAGAGCCACTTATGATACAAATGGAAACTTGTACCATACTGAACTAGAGAAAATCCCTATCTATTTCTAACCATTATTCCAAGTGCACAAACATTCCTAAAAATGACTCTTTAAATTCTTATTGTTATTTTTAAGACTTTAGACCAGCAAGAATGCAAGAAGACAAATGCACAGTGTGCTCAGTGGAAGGAGACACCTGCACAGCAGAGCATTACTTCCTTGACTGGCACAGATTTAGCAATGAGTAAACAAGTATCTTTTTATCTAGAATGCACTCACCTGGCCTGGCTTACTGGAAGTTACTCCTTGGATTTCCAAGTAGCTGAAAGTTAGTTCTAACTGTAGTTAGAAAAGAAAACACCACATTAGTGCAAACATCATCTTATTTTAAAGAGCACTTAAACTTCTCAATGAGGTTAAGAAAACCTTGAGCAGGCTATTCATATTTAATATCAGTTTCTGTAATTGACACTAAGTATTTCTTAATACCTGGACCCATTTTTCATTTAAAAAATACTTACATCTGTTTGTTACAGGTTTAAATGGTTATTAGAGATTATAGGAATACCACACTAGACATTTTACTGCAAGCAATAAGCACATAAAGCTTACAATCAATTTTATGAAAAAAATTTCCTATAGAAAGCATCATTAATACAATACACTACTGACGTATATTCTTGTGGCTGATTAATCATTTATTACAATCTTTACAGCTTCACAATTATTCATTAGTTACATTGATCACAGATGTGAAAAATTTTACTGCACAGAAGCTAAAGGGACATGTATATACATTATACATATATATGAATAAAAATATATGAATATATATACATATATATGAATAACATCTATAAATAAGTAAATAAATATATGAACATAAGTGTCCAAGGACTGCTTTAGCTTATCTAAAAGTATGAGAGGAAATAATACGTAAACTTTGAGTGGTTTATTTGGATGACAGTCAGACTAGGCAGGGAAGAACACACTGATTCCATGACTCTAAATGGAATCTTAGAAGGTGGCAGGGAATTCTTCTCCAAGGACAAATCTAGGGCTACAGGGAGTGTAGCTAAGACCTGAATTCACAATTATGTCGACAATCATCTTGACAACTGAGATATACAGAAAGAAACAAACCTCTTGGACTGAATCATGACAACAGGGCAAGACATTAGCTCATTTCCTTTTAGTTATCATTAAAACCATTGCATCTGAGTAGTCTGTCTGAATTGCACAGTTTCCTGTACTTTATCTTATCCTAGGTTCACAGTCAGGGTGCTCCCAGGCTAACTGGCAAGCACCATATCTTTCTATTTCCGTATTTGTGAAAAAGTCAACCCTGAATGACTACTGGGGTGCTCAGAATCCAGACACAACTAACAAGACTCCCTCCCTGTGAAGGCTGGAACAGCACATTGGAAAGCCAGGAACAGAGGTACCAGCTTCCAACCATCAAAAATCTTTCCAAAAAACCTTTGTTATTACTGTCTCTTTGTTGTCTATTTTCTGAATCCTTATCCCTTCAGTCGCCCTCATGATTTGGCAGCATCAGAAGACACAAACACCCCTCCCATTTCTGTGCAAAGTTCATCTTCTGCCGAAGGCCTTTCTTGGTGAACTAACTTTACTCTGAAGTTTTGGGGACTTGATGTGCTTCATCTCCCACATTCTGCTGCAGGGGCAGCACCCACAGCAAGCAGGCACTTTCAGGGGTGCCGTCACATCTGGTTATGAAGCAAGTGCAGGGAACTGAGGGAGAACCAGCACAAGCCTCTTCTCAGGGCTCACACCAACACTCTGCATTTCCCCAAGTGCAAGGCACTCATTTCTCTTCAGTGCTTTATTTCTAAGCTAGGCCTGGCAATCTTTTGTGATGACACAGCCCTGTGCAGTTGACTCAGGGTAGAGAGAAGAAAAAAACCAAATCCACAAAAAAAAAAAATCTATAGCAGCTATTGTTGGCTACTGGATTAAGCAGGACTATACACACAGAAGGGAAAAGTTCTTTTTTTTTTCCAGTACTAATTAAATATTTCTTTGCCTAAATCACAATGAAATTTTAGGGGAGAAGTTTCTGTAATTAAAATCCTTCATATTTTGAAAATTATTTACCTATCAACTTGAGGGTTCTTTTTTTTTGCTAAAGTATGTATGTCCAAACACATATATAAAAAGTGTCATTACATGCATACACAATCAAAAATATTTGAAAAGTTCACACAGATCCAGTCTCAGGAATTTAGTCTGCAAATCCTCTTGCCTATAATTAACAAATATCAGGAAACATGGCACTATATCTACAGCTCATCTTTGGTTCATTTTTTCTAGTTAAAAATATGAATTTATAGTTCTTGCTTTGCAGCAAAAATGTAAAGCATGTTCTAAACATCATCTACTTCAAACTAAGAAACAATTTTTACAAGGTTTTAAAAGGCATTTCCTCATTTATTACCCAAAATTATATGTTTTTAAAATCCTCTTAAAAAGTTATGTGTGCCTCTCATTTAGGAACCTTTCACTTAACCAGACAGCTAATTTCACAATTTTCAATTTTTTCAACCAAAACTTAATGAAAGTTGCACTAGAAATGCATCCACAGATCTGAATTACATTCCTACAAATATTTTATATGCTTATTTGTGGGCTTGATGACACATCCAACATTACTAATGTTGCAATATAAACTGTAGCAAGAATTAGCAAGCTTTAAGCACTGTCCTTCCATCCCAATCAGTCCGTGTTGATTAGTGATCATGAACTGATTGGACCAGAGTGTGAAGTTTAGAGGTGGCCATTGTAATATCTTCGATCTAAGGATAATAGTGAGAGTTGGTGTTGGAGTTGAACAACATTAATTCTTTCTAACTTTGATCCTTGTTTAGTAGATACATCTCAACAGCATTGTTTAAGCAAAAGTAAAGCCTGGAATCGAATGCAGCAGTAACAGTTACTCAGAACTGGCCATCTCTAGGCATACTCCATTTTGTTAGAGGTCCCCAGAGAAATAATGTGTCTTTGCTGAACGTTCTCAGCTGTCTTTCGAGGAGTTACTGCCTGGCAGGTATATGGAAGTACTGGGGCTCAGAAAGCTTCTCAGCAGCTATTGAAAATACTACAAACATTAGAAAATTTGCTAAGTTTGACTAACCCTGCTAGAAATGCATTTTCAACCATCCTAATAATTGTTCAGACCTAAAAAGTTTAATTTTTACATAAATCATAAGCACAGCTTATCATCTTCCTTCCACTTGTTATCACAAAAATTACTTTTCTACTTACAGAATACATATTTTAGATTTTAGTGAAAACAAAACCAAGTTTTTCAACTGTGCAAATCTATTTAATGAGTTCTGAGAATTGTCTGAAGCACCCAACTAAACAGAGTTATCACTTAGTACTCCAAGCCTCAGCCTTCAAGAGCTTTTTGATGACTTATAATGGTTTGCTATTGTTTAACAAAATCATGATTACCACCTGTCTATCACATTGCCGTTGCACTGATGCCTGAGCTGTTCATCAACTGGATCTATCTTTCCAAGCAAGCAAAAGCCCTGGCTGAAAGCTGCAGTGACTCAAACACCAACAGACAACCAACTGGAGACATCTGTGCTGCAGGGACAGGGTGGTCGACTGAGGAAAATGAGTATCAGCAAAAATTCAAGCTGCAGTTCATCCTACCTGTCAGTCGGCATCTTCCAATTATTGCTAAGGATGGTCACATTTACAGTGACCATAACTGAAAACTTGGCATCAATAATTCCATTTATTGATTCTGGTATTTCTCTAAAGTGTGTGTATAAATATACACACACGCACATTAGACACACACATGTCAATACAAAAAAATAGGATACGTGCCAAATTCCCATTCACTGATTCCAAGCTGCACGAGATTCTTTTACATCAGTCATTTTCTTATTCATGTGGAAATCATATTTCTCTTCTATAACAATCATTATGAATTGTCACAGGCACAGAAAAAAAAATTCACCAGCATTGGCGAGGCAAGTTGCCAAACTGCTTTTCAAAATGAACAGCAAAAATCATTAGGAAACAGCAGAATTTAATAAAACTCAGAGTTTCTGCCTCCAAATCAAATGCAATCCTATTTGACATTACAAACATTAGAGGGAATAATACCATCAGCTTGATTGCACATAAACTGTCCTTCTATAACATTCATCAGGCTCCTCTCACAGTTCTTCAGGTTGGAGTTTACAATGCAACTCTTCAGCCACCTGCATTTCTAGAAATTAAAATTCCTCTGGAAAAGGAGTGTGTGGATATATATATATATATATATTTTAATATATATATAAAAAAATTCATTTAAGGCATATACTAACAGAAGCACCATTCTAACTCAAACCATGCAACATACCATTCCTCAGTTTTGTGGGTTTTTTTAACAGATGTACACAACTAAAATATGCTAATTTTTGCTACTTAGTTTATGTAACTTTCATTTGTTGCCCCAGAGTATTTATAGGAACACAGTGATTTTACCTTGGTGGGAATCCGAGACGTTAAAAGAAACGCCCGACATGATGCCAGCACCTATTGAAAAAATAAAAAAGAACAGAATCTGTAAGAAACATTTAGTATTATACAAGATTCTTTTCCAGGAAAATCCTGAAAGCAGAGGGAAAAAGCCTCTAGCAGCGTGAGTGTAGATTCCCTTTGCTGTCATACACCAAAGGAAGCAAAACTGGGATCAGATCCAGTGGAACACACTGAAGAGACTGCTGCAATCTGATCAGCTATAAGCCAGTTAGCACAGCAGTGAACTGAAGAAATCTATTCAACCAATCTCTCAAGATCATATAACAGAAATCTTAGTGACACTTTAAAAACAACCAAGGATGAGAAGTCCAGGAACAAAGGATGTATTTAAATATTTAAAAAAAAAAAATTTAAAGATTATCGTGATGTTATTAGCAATATAAGAGACTGTAAGCAAACAGGGGAGTTTTGGACACATTTGAGGTATTTCTTGAGTAAGAACACAAAGATTCCTCATTCATAGCATCTGAATTTCTTCTCCAGTAAAGGCAATGGAAAAATGCAGTTAGGCTAGTGAGACCAGTCACTCTGGGGAGAAAACAAAACAAATATTTTGCAAGCTACTGCCAATCAAAATACAATGATTCTATATCATATCACTCCAATCTCCGGTAGCACATCCCACTCACAGATCTCACTCTTTGCAAAAGGAATTACTCATCTTGCAAAACTACAGTATTGTTTGTTGATTTACCCACAGAAATATCTGCTGTTTGCTACACCTTTTCCCAGATTGGAAAAAAAAAAAAAAAAAAAGCAAATTCTACTCAAACACCTGCATCAAAATCCCACAGCACATGCAGAGCTTTTCCCACAGCTAGGACCTCCTGAACTCAGCCCTTCCCTGTGTCCATGATCAAGTTGACACAAAACGTGTTCTTCACTTGGAGAGGAAGAAGCAGGCTGAGAATGCAACCCAGCATCCAACTTTGAACACTTCAAGGATTGGATTTCAGCTTCAGTTCCTCAGATGAATAACATCTTGCTAAGTCCTAGGAGCACCAGTGCTGCACCAGTGTTGAGTATTAGCAGATTGTTTCGGGGTTGACATGATTAGAGCCAGTGCTCTGGTTACCACTGGCATAGAGCCAAACTGCTGCAGAATAACCCATGCCTCCTGCAAGGCTCAACCCTTCCCTGAAGCCCCCTTATGACAGCCTGGTCACACAAAGCTGCTTCATTTCCTTGTTCATGCATAGAGGACAGATGGCCTCTCGTGCTCCCCCCCCAGCTACGCCTATCCCAAGTATCTCTTCCCCAGTTCAGCACCAAGAGAAAGGGGAAGGGCCTACCCAAGGGGTTTTTCCACTGCTCAGCCACAGTTTCCCCAGCAGCTTTCTCTCACAGTAATAAAACACTGATCCTTTCCCTGCCTCACCCACCTCCTCAGGGCAGCCCCACACAGTAGGTGCACACCACTCTCCCGGGAGCCTCTGGCTAAGATCACACCCCATGCTCACAAAATAAGCTCACTATATCAGCAGGAGTGCCACTCTTACTCATGAAGCCATCCACAAGCTGCCCATGTGTGAAGAGGGGTAGGTGATCAGGCATCCTCCCTGTGCAGGCACCACCAAAAAAACCTCTCCAGTGTCACAGGCAGAGCAGCTTCTGGTCACTACACCTGCGATGCCCAAGTGAGACAGAAGAAAGGAAACTTTTTGAAGAACTGCTTTCCATATTTACCTTCTAGGTAGTGGCCAACAGCACTAGAGACGTGAGTGCTCTGTGTATGTCACCACAGTGGGACAGCTCATTACAGCAGAATCATGTCACAGTCTTGCTTTAAAATATTTGCTTGCATATAAGGATTCAAGCTACTTTATGAGCCTAGAAGGGGTCGATTGAACATGACTACTGTACACATGAGCAGTCCAAACAACAAAGTTAAATGTAAACCAGGCAACCAGAAGGCCCTAACAAAATTAGATCAGAAAAGAATGTTCCAATAGAGCGCATGGCAGTGTATATTTTTGTGGCAGACATACCAATGATCCCAAAGTGATCTTTCTAAAACCAACAGAGCTGAAAAACCCACTGACCTTAAGATGCATTTACGTACAAAGAGGCTCCCTGTAAGATGATACTCTCCACTTAGCAGGTAAATGGCTACTCTTCAGCAATAAGATGGTGGGAAAAAAAGCTTGATGTTTCAAATCCAGTAACACAAATTTCTATAGTTTTCACAGTTAAGACTAACAAATAAGAGTTTGATTCTTCCGTAAAATCACTTGAAGAGAAGGTGAATTATTACTGCAAAATTAATGGCCCATCTTGACAATAGCAGGACAAGATTTATTATTTTTTTAAACTTTTTTTACAATGGCAGAATTGGCTGAGGCTTGCCATTTATCACAATTTTAGCTGTTAAAGTTTGCGAGTATAGCTTTGAAAGGATCCACTTTATTTTAGTGCTTTCTGATTGTTTTTTCCTAATATTTTCAAAATTTTACTGTGATATCTTCATTTTAATATCACTGGTTTTGCTCATATTTAGCAACAGGGCAGCCTGTACCCCAGCTCAACCCAAGACTTGCTGGATGAGCTGTGAAACATGAATGGTTTGTTTTCAATGACTTCCTTCTCCTCAATAAGGCTGCAGCAGATAAACAAATAATGGCTCTTAGGATGTGGCTCACCCAAGTCTCTGACAATAGGATTCTGCATGGTTGTTTAGGACTTGCAAGGGCAACAGAACATGTATTGCAGGCTCCTCAAAAACACACACCACTCTAGTCCTTCCTTTGAGAAATGTGATGCTGGCACCAAAGGCAGAGGCTCTGGAGGTGTTTTCACACGAGAGTTCAAGCTCCCTCTTGAGAAACAAGCTATTTTTGTACAGGAAAACCCAGGTCTGTGCATTCCTCTGACAAGAATGAGTATGTGTCTGATTGCACAATTGTCTAGGGCTTTCAGAAACATCCAAGAGTGCTGTTTTTCATGAACAGGCAGATTCTAGATTTCCTGGGGTTTTTGATTTCTTCATACAAAGAAACTAAAAAGCAGAAGCAGCCACCCTTACTCTCAAGCAATCCTCAGGCATCTTATCAAGAAGGTTCTGTCACTTTTCCACTCATTTTGCGCCCAGGGAACCTTGAGCACAGTCGTGTCACAGTCAAAGTCACTTGGAAGTCCAGAGGCTCAGAGCAGCAGACACCCTAACTCCAGGGATAACCTGGAATAAAGAGCTCCCTGGCTCACAAGCCATCAGGAGTGTCAGCTGGGCAGGGTGTATAAGCCACCTTTTCATATGATAACAAAATGATCTCACTTGTTCAGCTTAATGTGTCACAACACTGCTCCTCCATAACCTTTTTATTTGGGCACCAGTAGTACTCAATCATCAATGAAGTTAAAAGATCCCACCAAAAGGTAAATACACACAGGCTGAAGAAAGAGGTTCAGGAGTTAATTCATGCTTTAACACGCCTGTAAGCCAAAAGGTTTGCGAGTGACTGATGTAAAGGCAGCAAGCACATCCAGACAAATTTTATACAGGACACACAACCTGGCTGTTGCTCCATGGAAAGGACAACAAAAGAGAATTATATTTAGTTAACAGCAGCTTTGGTCTATCTTCCTACTCTGCCTTTTTTAAAGCATAAAAAAGGATTATTATTTGAATTTTAAATGACTCCTACTCACACACACATACCCAAGTTGATGATTTCTTAATGTTTTTATCATTCCAAATTCTGTAATGCTCCCTACGCTGCTCAGAATGTACATGAAACAAAATTGGGAAGCATTCACCAAAAACATATCCTGCAAATTACTGTCTCCAGAGATTCATGGCCTACAAGGTCATCTTCTATTTACCAGAAACATAATGTATTTCAGTAAATAACATAGATCCTCTGTGAGCATATCAATATAACAAATATACAGATGCATTTTGTCATTTATTGTCAAATCCCAGCCTGATTACCCATTCTAATTTAAATAAACAGGGCTGCACTGGGTTAACCCAGCCACCCTACCTGGCAGTCACTCTTGGGAAGATCACTAGAGAAACACAGCTCTGTGCTAATTGCATCTATTTTGCCAGACAAACCACAGCAACTAAAACTACCTCATCTAAATTTAAAGCAGTTTCAAATCCATAAGGAAATGCAAATCATCTGAAAAACACCATTACCCTTTTTAAAATGCTCAGGAATGAAGAGTTCTGGAAAACACAGCGAGCATACTTGGGCTTCGTGACTAGACATGAAACGAAATCAAACCTCCTCAACACTTCATGGGCCTGGGAAGTTGCATGATGCTCCCACCACTCACCACCACAGATGTTTTGAAACTTCCTTCTGCTGAAATCTCAAAATAAAGATGATTAAGCAAATATTTTACCCTTGCTGGGAACTGATGAACACATACTTTAAAAAATCCAAAATCAAAAACAAAAACTAACTTTGTACTTTTTTTTGATCAACTGTTGCAATTTTACACCTTAAAATGTACTCCCCATACCTTTCCTTCCACCGTAGTTTCCTTAGCCCCTGGTATCTGCCATTTTGTCAGCCTCAAAATTGATTCACTCTCTTCCATTATAATGTACTCGTGGAAAGAAGCCTTTGTAACAGGTTTCCTTATTTCTTATCACATTCTTATGACAGCCATCATCTTGTGAATGCCTTGAATCCAGAAAACAGTCACTTTTCTGTATATATCTTAGTTATACCTTCCCCATTTTTCTCATTAATCATTACCATTATTATCCAAAACATCACCATTTTTAAGTTTCCACCTCTATTAGCTCCTTTATGATTTCTCTCATAAGCTTTCCACTGCTACTGCTGACTCAATCTCTCATGTGTATGCAATAATGTGAGGTAAAGCAGCAGCACTAATACAGTTTTTGCTTGGTTAAAACACGGATGAATCAATACATGCTAGAGCATCCAGCCTCCCTCAGTCCCTACACGATCGACCGTTCCCTTCCCGGGTTGCATGCCTGATGTTGTAAATGCTTCATCCTCAAGCAACTGGACTTCGATTAGATAAAAGGCCCCTTTCAGCACCATGGTAGAGATATTAGAGCTGGGTTTGAGAGAGGCACTTCGTGCTAAAAGCACTGAGCCTCACTACACAAAGAGGCTAGCTGACATCCTGGAGGGCTTTTTGGTGCGCTGATCAGCTCAGGCACAAGAGGAACACGTATGCAGCAGCATCTGAAATGGTGGCATTGCTTGGCACATGGTGGGTTTCTCTGCAGAGAGCTGACACCAGTGAAAAATCCCCAATCTGAGGGCTTGCAGCACCACCACTTTCACCCCACACAGCCCTCACCATTGAGTTTGACTCTGATCGTTTGGTCTCGACTACTTTTGAAGCGCCATCTGTGATAAAACCACTGATGGACCTTATTCACTCCTACTCCAAATGTCCTCTTATTTATACACCAATACTAAAGCAGTCTTTTGCTGCTGAAGAAGTACTGTTAGGGAAGGCTTAGTGCATTTCAGTTCACACACAAAAACAGAGTTTCTCCCTCACTGAGAGGACCCTTAGCCAAGTTGAACACATTCCCAGGCTCGCCTAAGTTGCTGGTGCCTGTGTGGCCAGCCAAAGACCAAAACACAGTAAGGGGAGCTGCTACTTGCATCAGTACAACTCTCTCCTGCCCAAGACAGGGGTAAGCTCTGCAGCACAAATAACTACCTCAGCTATCCCCATGAAGGGACTGCTCTGCTGCATGTTTCTCTATTACCATTCCTCAAGCCAACCACTGTTTCCTCAAAAAGGCTCCCTGACTGGAGCCGTGGACAGAGCATGAGCCGCCTGCCACAGGAATGCTGTGCAGATCACAGCGTTCACTGGTCCTTTTTGCCACCACACTACTTTTAAAATCCAAGCCTGCTCTGTTAAGGGTCACCAATTTCTGTATTTTCTGGATGGCAGAGGATGGCATAGGAAACAGTTTTTAGTGGATCTTTTTTTGTTGTTGTTATTTGTCTTTGGGGGTTTTTTGAGGTTTTTTAATGTGTGCTCAAATATCAGAAGAAATGCCAATAAATCTACTGTGTTTAGAGAAGCACCTTTCTCAATACTGCAGGGAACAAGACTGAGGACACCACAAGATGGCACAATGGAGTGCTTCACACACATCTCCTTTTCAGTCCAAGTCAGAGGACCCATTAACAGAAGTGCTTATTTAGCACCTGGAAAGCTGTTCAAATCTGCAGAGCAATTTCTACTTCAGAGGCAGAAATGAACAAATCTTGCCTAGAAGACAGGTAAGAAAAAACATCCTTGTTTTAGAATTAATAACAACTAAGGCACGGACACGGAAAGATTTGCCTAAAACAAAAAGGCAAGATGAAGTGGTAAAGCTTGAAAGAGAAGCTTGGAGTAAAAAGGGTCCTAATTCCGATGTTTGAGAAGAAACAAAGTAGCTTGGAGGTTTATCAGCAAATTAAGACAAAACTTCCAGACATAATTAAATTTGTTCCAACACCTCTACCAACACTACCACTACACCTACAGCCAGTGTCCTAGGCCTGTGAACTGTTTCTAAAAAACACATGAATCAAATTGTGCTTCTTTAACACCTGTGAAGCACAAAGAAACATGAACACTTGTACAACCCTGTCTGCAACAAGCAAATTATCCAGCTGTTTTAGCAAAGGTGGGATTTCAGAAGAAACTGAGATGTGCTCACCTTTGGCCAGACATCACCTATGGCAGCAACAGAACCCACGGACACTCCAACTGCCCAGCCCTCTCACTGAAGTGTTTTGGGATCTGTCACCAGTGGTGCAGACTGGGACTGTCTTCATTTACAGATTTTACATTCAAAAGTTTTGTATCTTAGATCATTAACCACAGAGCTGCTTGAGGAGGGGCAGCCACCTACTGCCTGTGTGCACAGGTCCCCCTTGTTCTGGCCAACAATCAGTCATGGAACAGTTTCATGGCATTGTGAGGACGTCCAGCACAGAGCACTAAACACAATCCCCTGCAGGCTGCAAAGCTTCCTTGTCATCCTGCTCACCACCACACAATGCCCAACAACAACAAACCATAATGCTGTAGAACACTAAATACCAGAAGACCCACCTAGAGTGTTATTTAAGCTTGCTCTGAGCCATAAAAATGGGAATCAGCAGCTGCATTTCAACAATTCAAAGTCTTCTCCATGGCACTGGACACAGCCAGGGCTGATCCCAGCCAAGGCAGAGGAGGGGAGCAGGCTCAACCACATACCCTCAACATGTCAGCTCATCAATGAGGGGTAACACCCAAAGGGGGGATTTCTTTCTCTGTACCTACATTATACAAAACTAGGTCACTAGCACATTAGTGTTAATATACCTTTATTTCACTTTTTTCCTACTTTTGCTCTTATCTGTATACAGCCATTACACAGATTCAGTGCTGAAATGCAGGTTACAATGTGCTTCAACAGGATTCCCACATACTCACCTTTTACAATGTTCTAGACCCCCAACACCTGGTTTAAAAAGTAGGTTGAAAATATTTTGTTGACGATTAATTCAAAACAGCATGGGCTCCAGCATTTTCTGTGCAACAGTTTTTTATGCTTTTCTCTCCATCACAAAAAGATGTGATGGAGAGAAGGGTACAGGCACCCTTTAGAAAAACCCTCCCATTACCTGTCCATGGTGTCAATAATGAGAAATGTCCATACCCCTTCCCCCTTCCTGCACAGCTTCCCTCTGTGTTTACACACAGCAGTTAAAATGGAAGCATTTTGGTGTGCTGCAAATGACTCTGTTTCCATGCAGAAGTAGCTGGAAATAGATTTTGCTATTACAGTGCTTTTATTCTTATCTTCTTTAATTTCATCACTTAGAAATGCCAGATTAAACATTTTGCAGTGATCCTTGGTGAGGGGATTGCTCTCTAAGTGTATCACAGCAACCATAACAAAGAACTTTAAAGACCAGGAAACAAAACAAAAACTTCAGGTTCAGAGGAAATGCAATTTGATCCACAGCGCAAGCATTTTATAAGAAACTCTTCTACAGACATTCCAATTTGCTTTTAGCTACCAACATTTAAATAAAGATTTAATTATTGAAGTGCAATGTTCTTAGCCACAATGGATATTGAAATAAATAAAATAAGCACAGTAGAACAGTTTTCCTCAATAGTCACTGCTATAAACCACAGTTTCAACAAAAATGACCTTGGACAGCCCCAAGAGCTGAGGGCCAGAGAAAGATATCAGCTTAATAAATCTGTATAATTAAGTCTTTTGTGTACTCTCCACGGCATACACAAATTGAAACACAAAACAATGGGCAGAGAATCATAAAATCCCCAAGCCAAAGTAGTTCTTTCCCAATGAAACCATTGCTGTGGGTGCAAGACAAAACCCTCTTCATGACTAGGTCCAGAGGGGATGCAAGGTCCTCTCCTCTACACTGCTATAGGAGCCTCACTGCTGTCCTCAGGTGCACTCCTGATTTCCTTTTATTCCTCTTGCTTCCCCACAGTACCCCTTTTCCATCCCTATCATCTGTAAAATACAATGTACCCACTGGAACTAACACGACTGTGACAGCCACTTCGTCCCTAATCACCTGAGCTACACTGCAAGACTTCATCTTTATATACTTTGATATCTTAAGACCATCAATCTTTCAAGAGAGGGATGGTGCTTGAGTGCTGAAACCAGCTACTTGGCCATTAAAAATCCTTAAAGGCCACCACTATATGCAGGACACTCAAACTCACAGATTTTGTTATACTGTTTTACTTTTTTTTTTTGATCCCTTTTACAGCGATTTTATTTCTAATGTATCACAATTCACCTCTGCTAAAGAAATCTTTTCTTTCAGAGTCTAAAATAACCTTCCAGAAATGGCAAAAAGGGAGCAAACTACTCCCCTGTCCCTGCTCAAGAAAGGAAGGCTCAAAGGGACTTCCCCTTGCCCACTGCTATCCCTGCATGAAAAGGGAGTGAAAGGGAGGCCCCTTCCAATAGGGAGCTCTCCCACAGCTCTCAGCCTTCATTCTTCAAGTGGTGGGAGTTGAAGATGGCTGGGACATCCCCTGATGGCCTACCCAGGGACACCCACCCACTCACCCCCTCAGCTGATGAGTAGCTACCATCTCCCGGAGAAAACTCACAACGGGCTCCCTGTCATGCACTTAACTCTTACAGCCAGGGCAGCTAAATAATGAGGTGTGAAGAGTGTTTCCACTTTTTTTGTCATGCAGGTGCATGGTGCTGGATGCATTTCTTTCCTAGGAAATTCTGCACCAAAGCCCCCTCCCTGCTCCCACTCTGTATCTAACGGGCAGGAAACCCAGCAACCAGGCCAGCCTCAAGCAGTGACACAGCTGATTGCATCTGGCTTCCCCTTAAACAGAAATTCAGGAATTACCACATTCCAGAGAAGCAATTTTACCTCCATCATGCTGCAAAAAAATACCTGGCAGTCTCCCCCACTCGCCAAATGAACACTATCTTGTCTACCTAAGAAGTACAGGCTGCATGAGCTGAGCAAAAACCACTAAGTAACCATTGATGGAGGGGAATTTTTCTTTCTGCTGATTTTTAAAAGTCTTATGATGTCAATTATCTAATGTTGTTAATTATTAAAAATGAATATGCTCCTATTCAATAAAAAAGCCATTTTCAGAATTTCTGCTTTTGCAAAGATTCTTGAGTGTATCACGCTATTGCTGACTATGTGTTACTTATGCAGCTTCTTATACAATATATAAACCTGGAAAAATGCGTGCAATAACAAAATATCCCATTTATCTGAGAACAACTTCAATTTCTAAGAGCCAAATGGATAAACAAACAAAAAAAAAAGTCAGAAACTATGCTCAAAAAGAAGGGAATAACAATTCACTGACTGCAAAAACACCAAATGATTCTGCTCTTCAAACTTAGGAGTATAACAATTGCTGCAACTTGGTTATCAACACTCAAAAGATTTCAGTAGTTTTTAAACTACCTTGCCTCTGAAAATTTGGAAAAAAATTCAGCTTGCTTCCCCAGAGAGCCTTCCCAAGATTCTCCACATGATGCAAAAGTCTTCTAAATCAAACTCTTTTTCAGAACAGTTTTGTGTGTGAATTTTGCTTTTAGAAGCACTGATCCATGTGCTTGATGCTAGTTAACTATTACTCATTTCAGAACACAAGAGTCTTAGGGAAAGGAAGAGAGCTTTCAAAAGATTACTTCACTACTTTACTACTTCTAAGTTGTGAACTTACAACTCACTCTGCTTGTCAGAGCAAGCTACAGAATTGTAGAGTGAACTAGATCCTCCTGGGCTTTATCATTTTATCTAGAGTAATGATTTACAAGCTCTTCAATTTGTGGGCTATCTTACTTTTCTCTATGGAGGTATAGCACAGCCTGCCAAAAAGGAAAGTAAACCTGAGAATGATGGCCTTTGCTCTTTTTAGATGGTAGATTTTAAACCACCACAGTCCATCTTAGTTTGTAAGACCCAAGGCTTGCAAGTGCATTTTTAAGTTTATGCCAGTTATAAAGTATGGCATTCATATACACACGCCAGTTTAGCTAAATTTGCTTCTAATGTTACTATCATCCTTAGCCTAAATTCACAGTAACACTGATTAAGTATGACTGGAGTTACACATCAACCATCAACCACTTCAATAAACTCACCTATATTCAGTCAATTTGCTGGTATTCTCACAGACATCAGAAAGAAAAATGTCACTCAATTGTGCTGCCTAAATAGCTGATTAATGTGTGTCATCACCATTTTTTACCCACTTCTTGTTTATCATCTCTTCTCAACATCTTTCATTGCTTGAAGTTCTAAATGTTTTCTTTTCCTTTTGTTGAGCTTTGATGCTTATATCAACAGAGGAGTTTTGTACAACTAAATTTAGAAGTTTTAAAGAAATCACTATATTTTTGAATTACACAGCTAAATTCCCAAACACGCCATAAATAAATTATCAGTGTCTTGGTAGCAGGTTTGCACAAAATTTAACCCAACAGACTATCAGATATGTGGAAGATTTGAACCCTGCCCACACACAAACATCTGTATTACTGAATAATTAACTTAATTATTCAGATGAGACTATTAATGATGTCAGTAAAGCACAGCCATTAAAACTCAAAACCTCCCACCTACAACTACAACAGAAAAAAGCCCCTAGCTTTATCTTCCATGTCTTTTGTGTCAGGGTCATGTAATCACTCAATTTGCCTACATTATCTCTTTTTTTTTTTTTTTTTTTTTTTTTTGCAGGCTAGATACAGATGTCTTCTTTTTCCCTTCCTTAAATCCTAGCATGTTTCACACAAGTGCACCAAGAAATGAAGATAAGGAGCAAAAAGCATCCATGTCAACATGTCTGTGATGGAATGACTTTTCAAATTCAGTTGCATGACAGAGGTCACAACAGTTCTGAAAAGGCTACTACCTCCCCCCTGCTCATAAATTAGATAGGAACTTAAGAGATCTGTCTTCAAGTATAGATATCTCCTAAAGTAGAGGTGAAGGCAGGTGGAAACAATGGGACACTCTATTGACATCTACTCCAGGCTGTGTAAAGAAGCTCCAGGAGACAGTGCCTTGCTCAAGCTAAATTAGCAAGAGTGCTCACTTGTTTAACAGAAAAAAACAAAATCTATTTGCCTCAGACAATTGCATCATCATGATCATGAAGTACATTTTTAATGAGGACACTCCTACCCTAGAAGCTGTTAATGTACACAGATACACAGTTAAGGCCCAATCTAAAAATGCAGGTGACAGAAGCAAGTAGATATAACCCTTTCAAGAAGAGATGCCAAATACTAGTGTTTTAAAATAATATATCTATGCCCACTCTTTGCATGATAAAGACCACAGTATTTCATCCAATAATATCAGAATCAAGCGTGTAACCTCAGCTCCTCTCAATCTGATGCCTCAGAGCAGTTTCAGAAGTGAAGCATCTGTTGTAGTTGCTAATAAAAAGTCTGAAGAATTCTGCTTTCAAATATGCAAAAGTGGGTGGGGGAGAGGGGGCAGTTTCACTTTCCTGCAGCCACATGAAGATACATAACAGCTTTCAAAGTACATTATTGACTCACTCATGGTAAAAATCAATCAATTCTATGAAGTTTATGGAGCCTGGTAAATTAGCTAGAAAAAACACAAGCTTCTCTGGTTCCTCAGGGTTCACAATATGCGATCTGACCCTGGCTGTAACAATCATGTCACTCTAAACAAATGATGAAGGAACCACAGCTGTCTGGAAACCCTGGTACTCAATAATGTTCCTTCCAAGGGGGCCAAAGCCTATCGAGCACAGGGTTCAAAGAGCCCTGCACTGAGACAGTGCAGCAACAGAAAAAAAAGTGAGGTCACCAAATGCAGATGTGAGGTGAGACACAACCACACAGGGAGAAGCATCAGCTCTCATAATAGGGAATCATTTCTGGGGAGGGGCACATGATACTTCCCTGCAATCAAACCAGAAACAGGATTTAATACAAAGGAAAAACACTACAGAAGTGACAAATGGCAAGGTAATTCCATTTAAGGACTAACATAATAATTTTTCCTCTTCACTCAGTTTCTAGTTTTTGCCACATCTCTGCTCCCAGCAGGCTGCGTAATCCATCTAAAGACTCCAATATCACACAAAAACCTTTATTGCTAAGGACAGTGATTTTTTTTTTTATACTGTCTGAAGTGGCTACTTGCCAGCAACATGCCAGCATTCTGAGGAAGAACTGGTAAGAAGAAAAACTAGGCTGAGGCTGAGCAACCTCTTCAGCTGTGATTCTGTAAGATTTATTCTAGGCAGAAACAAAGAGATTGCATTTACACACAGCAAGCTGAAAGCAAGCCCAGGAAAGCCTGGGCTGCTCTGCTGATAGCAGCTCTGCTCATGCTCAGTCAATGTGCTTGAGACAGACTACACTTCCTGACATGCAGTCCGTGCAAGACATGCTGGATTTTGGCATTTGAGTTCAGGTAAACTTAAAAGAGTGGCTGTGATCTCCAGATAGCCAGCATGTATGGTTTCTCCTGGATCACCAAAGACTTGGAAATCCAGGAGAAATGCATCATACCTACCTTCAATATTCTACCAAGTTCTGGTTTTCCCCTACCCCAAGTGCAATCAGAAAACATGATCAGAGAAACTCAAATGCATGGGGGTTGCCAAGATCAAGGATAGAGGTTCACAGAAGGGTTAATCTGTGCCAAGACAAGCAGTCTTGATTTAAAAGCTCTGAACACCTGACACTAACACCGAGTTCGCTCCCAAAGGCAAGTTTACCCTGGGCTAAATTTGTCACCTTTCATATGCCTATGTTGCAATTCTAGCACACTGGATTTTTGCTTATCAAATGCACAGCCTGCCCTTTTGTCTGCAGCTGCTTCAGTGCTATTTGCACCATGTTTCTGCCTGGAGGTTTGTCCCTAGGCTCCTGGGCCCATAGCTTAAGAAGCTCATAATTGGCAGATCTGGGACACTAAATTATTCTTAGTGAAAGCCAGGAAGCTTCTGAAACCAACAAACAAGACCAAAAAACATCTCAGTCAGGGATGTGTGTATGTGTAATGAATGAAAAACAGTGGTAACAGAACTGCGTGAAAATATTTCTTTCCAGGTCACTTTTACCATGGAACATGTTTTGATTCTCTACATTCACTCTGCTGATGTTATAAACCCACCCTTTTCATTAGTAAATGCATAGACAGCTGCAGAACCACACTTTAAATGAGGCAGTGCTGTGTTCTATTCCAGATTATTAGTCTGAAATAGCACCACTTGCAGTGCATTTACTCCTGTGTACTACAGCTAGTACTGCTTTTATAATGGAGCAGTGATTCAAGTACTTTCTGGCTCATTCTAACAAACTGACAAAGAGAGACTACAAATACAAGGTAACCAATAGTTTTAAAGAAGGAAAAAGACCATACTGATTAGTGTTTAATTTGCTGATTCCTAGAGAAAAGAGAAACCTTTTGAACCTACAAACAAATGAGGCCATCTGAAAAGTATGAAGGAAAGGGCAAGACTTAAAAGCTGATGTATTTAAACAAACTAACTAACTAAAAATTATAATCAGTGCTATCTCCACAACCCATAAAACTGGTACCTTTCTGGTACAGCTCCATAAATCAATTTTGTTATCAAAATACAGTCAGCAAATCTATAAAACACAAACACACAAAAGGAAGTCTAGAGTTCAACAATCATCTCTGTCTTACCCTTGTTATTAATTGAAACAGATGGCAGTGGGGGTGGTAATAGCTACACACAATTCGGGACACTTCAGAGGAAGCTTTATAACAGTCACACAAATACATGGTGCCTTTTATTCTAACCATATTCACACAGAAATAGTTGAGGATGAACCAGCATTAGACACAGAATCTACCTTCACTTTTATGCATACAAACTGCTCTCTTCCAAGACCCAACTACATCCACTAGATCATTGGTAAGCAGCAGGAAATTTAAATCATTCAATCCAAGATGGAAAACATCCTAGTTTTTTTTTAAAAGGGAACTAAATTTATACCCTGGAATAATATATTAAATTGCTTGCAAAGCAAGGAGGACTGCATCAGACTTGGCACTTCACATTCTAGGTCACACTTGCACGAAGCAGGCAAGAAAGCGAAGGAAATCAATTAGAAGTGAAAAGCCTCCGTGCACGTGCCAAAATTCAGTCTTAGGATGCAGCTGTGCAACCCATCTAATCCAGCCTAACAGAGCTAACCCAGAGAGGCTGAGCCCACTCCCCCCCAGTTCCACCATGCTGCAGGGCACTTCCAAAGCCACCCAGCCTCTCAGGTGGCTCAGCCAGGCTGAGGGCTCCCACCACTGCACACACACCAGATCGTTTCTCCGTAGGTGTCTCTTGCCATGTCTGTGCCACCAACCCCAACAGGGGAGCTGTGACCTCTGCCAGAGAGGCAGGTGGCAAACAGAAATGGAATCTTCCTAGAATGGGCACAGCTGGCTCAGCCAGAGCTTGCTAGCCATCTTGTACTGGAAGGAGGGCCTTCCTTGAGAGATGGACAACTTCCATGGTTTTAATTACCACTCTTTTTCTTTTCCCCAAGAGGACAAACCCCCAAAGAGAAAAGAGAAGAGAACCCTAGCCTAACTCTTTTAGAGAGGACCAGCCATGAGATGGGCATCATTATTGCAGGAAAGAGCACAAAAGAAAGGGCAATGTAATTCAGCACCTAGCGATGCACCACAGTGGCATGACTTTGAGTCATTCTGTGATCCAGGTATACAGGCCCAGCCCCGGCAGCCCTTTGCTCCAGCTCACCCTCAGCATCCTACCAGACACAGACAACTCCTTTGGAGATGCACCTGCTGATAAATCTGGCAAAGCTGCTCCCTGTTGAAAGGACAGCACAGGCATGGCAGACATCCCTGAAGGAAAAATGCTGGAGGCCAGTTAGGCAGATCACTGAGGCACCAAAGTAGCAGAGTAACAATCCCACACAAGGCTTTATGTATTTGTTTACCCCTACACTAGAACAATCAGTGCCATTTGGGCTGATTAACCTTAAATAAATAAAATGTCACTGCTCCCTACAATGGATGAAAAACAGAAATGCTACATGAACTTGTACTCAGCTTTTCAGAACAACCAGAACCAACTCCAGCTCTCCTGACACTGTGCTAGCACTTGTCCTTTCTTTAATAGCTGTAACTTCTCATCTTTATTAATCAGGGACTTGTTCAAAATATCCACAGCATGAACTCTAAATTTCAGTTTAAGAGTTAACTTGTACAAAGAAGCCAATACTTGTTCTGACAGTCCTTGCTCACTCTTGGGGAAAAGGAAGCAACTCAGACATGTTGCATAACTGCTCACAGTCACCGTCAAAGAGCTTGAGCAGTAATTGGAAAACTAATATCACTGCTTCAAATAGGTGCAAAAAGACACAGTGCAAGGCCCATTAAGAGGATAGATGAGGAGACAGACATTCAACTCCTCTCCCTGTCAGGGCCTCTTCAGAATAATTTAATACAGGATCCAAAGAAAATGTCCTCCCACGTGTATTGATGCTAATTCACAGAATTAAACAGCAAACCTAAGAACACTGAAGCAAAGAAATTAGTTCACTGTAAAATCAGCTTCCAGTATGGGCAAATTAACTTGGTAGCATGCTTCATTCACATGCCCTAATATACACAAACTATGTCATTTTGATCAAATGGTCTGTAAATCTGGCACTCCTGCTACCCACAGATACACAGGTGATTTCCAAACAGCTGTTTCAGCTCCCCTTTAGCTATTGCATCAGCCAAGTACATTCATACTTCAGACAGTTTTCTAAAAGGTTCATTCTGCTTTAAAAAAAAAATTAAATCATAACCAGAAACCCAATGTATGCTTACACAAAGTTTGTTTTGCTAGCAAATTAAAAAGCAGGGGACATCTACATGGTCAGCTTCACAGCACCATGGGAGAAGACATTGTGGTTACCTGGAGTAGCAGAGTAAAAACCCTCTATGTAATACATAGGAAAATACAGATCAGCTATGCTGCTGGTTAAAGAGAAAGGGGAAAACATGAAAACATAAGACCTGATAGTTCTCTTACTTTTAAAGCCATCAGTAATTGAATAGAGGAAAACAAAATAAACATGTTTTTCAGACTGGGTGGTGTCTCAATCAGTCCCCATACATGTATACAGTGGAGGGAGAAAATACACAAGAAGGATACAGAGATTTGTTTTCACAGGACTTCTCTGGTACTAAAGGAGCAGAAGACTTCATCAAGAATTTCTTACAATTCTCTTCACATTACTGCAAGAAGCAATCCATTTGTCACATACACTTAGCAGCCCCTTGCAGATTACTAATATAAAATTGTAGTAACATTCTTTCAGTTATAGATAACTTGCCTGGCTGCATAAAATCTTGAACAGTATGTAATAGAGTATGTTAGGTTAGTCACAGCATTTAACACTGCTGTAACTATACGTTTGCTTTCCAATGAGAACAACATGACAACATAGAGCATCTGTCCCAGAACTGTACACAGCAATGACATTTCATTTTATAAAAAGAATCTTATTTTGCAAAGTACTAAATAAACAAAAGACACCTAAAAAAAATTGAGTCTCATCTTCAGAAAAATGCTCTAATAAATTACAACCCAAAATTAGGCATTTCAAATGACAACATTTGCCAGTGTCTCCTTTTTATACATTCACAGAGCACCACAATTTTATTAAAGACAGCAAAGGTGGCCACAGAGCCATTGCTGGAGTTGGGACATTTTGGCTGCACTCCAGCCCTTGCCAGAGCACCTCTCTGAGATCCCAGGCTTATCAGAGAGTCCTTGCCTGCTCCTGCTCTGACCTGGTCAGAGCAGCCTGGGGTGCTGGCAGCTCCCTGGCCCTCTCCCAGGACTCTGTACCCAGAGTGTTCTCCCTCCTGACAAGCTATGGCCATGCTAAATTAGTAGCCAAGATGCTTTTTCCAATCACTAATGAATCTTATCAGTAGAAAAACAAAATAGAGGAGTATGGATTTGAAATAACAAATACATAACCCAAACCCCACTTACCTAAGTGACTCAAACTCCAGTGATGGAGACCTGGGAGAAACCCTACCTTCTTCATACAATCTCAACAGATTTTCCAAAACGAGGGCCCAAACTCTGTGAGAAAGGATTTTTCTAACTGTTTATAACCCTTTGGCTCACTGATCCATACAACTGCCAGACAAAACATGTTTTGTAACTTGGCTGGAGCTCTGAGCAGACTTTTAACAGCTAAAAGCTCAGGAACTGTCTATTAACCACCCTTGAGAGGCCTCCAGAAAGTATTTTATTTCAGGCTATTGTTTTGCTACCAGCTTTTCCAACAGCCTGTTGTTACCAGAGCACATTCACAGCATAAATACCTCAATAGGTAACTGAAAGGCACAATACAAGGTAGGCAAACCCCCTCTGCTAATAAAAAGGGCATTTTCTTATTTAATTACAGAGCAGTTGTCCATCAACATATGCATTTAAAGAGCCAACTCCAGAGTCTGCAATAATCAGACAGCAGCCTTGTGCAAATAGACCAGAAATACACAAATACCCTACCCTACTGTTGCCTTGAACAACTGTAGATAAATAATATGAATGGTAATCTATCTGATGAAGAGCAGAGATGGAAAACTGCACAGTTTTCATAGTTGGTTAATGAGATAAGCCACAGCCCAAGGCAACAGCCTCTACCAAATAGAGTAAGACTGCATTTCCAGCTTATTTTAACTACCTACATTTTTTTCCTGAGAGAGATAAACTGCATACTTGCCTTGTTTTCTAGGATGCTAAGCACGCATGAAACAAACACGGCAGATAATTCTATTGCTGTTCGTTCCTGTGAAGGAGTTGGACATTCAGTAGTGAACATCCACCCAGGTAAACGAAATAGTTAAGGAAGAAGGTTAAGGAATTAATTCTACTCTGCTCTCTAGGCACCTGTCAGACTGCAATGATGAGCAATTTATCTTCCATCTACAACACTATCAGCAGACAGGCAGAGTCGCTGGGGAAGCCAGCTGCAGTCTACACCCTTCACCATATAAAATCCATTCCTCTGAAGGAGCACTCACCAGGGAACTAAGTCATTTGCCCAGCTGCCCCACCAATTTGCACTTCCATGCTTTTCCTTGTCTGGTGGCTGCTGCCTGAGCAAAGAAGAGGTGCCCCATGAGGGAGCAGTTCCAAAGACATGCCAGCCATCCTCTACTCTCTCCCACCCCTGACTTGGAGTCAGCTGTGCAAATCCCCACACCTTTGCATCAGGATGTTGCCACAACAGGAGAAACCCCACACATGGAAGCTTATGAAGCTGAAATGCCCCACTTACCTCTGGTCTTGAGGGTGCCACAGAGAGGCAGTCACACATGTGCAGCCAGAATACTCATCCCAGAGCACAAAGTTCCCTCCCACACAGGAAGAAACAATTTCAGACCTGCAGGCAGGCAGCTTAAATCAATGGCTGCCGCTGCCAACTATGTGCAGGCACAAGTGTTTCACCTGGAAGGGCAGGTGAGAACCAGATTTCTCTTCCAGATCCACAGCTACTGTACTACAGGAAGTGCTGACACCTCCATCCTTCCTACCAGGGGTTTCCCAAAACACCTGTAAATTTCATGAGGCTGAGTGTTTCTCAGGTGAGCTTGCAGTGATGGCAAGGCGATTTTATTTTACTTTAAATGCAACAAGAAGTCAGAAACCACACGGAAACAAAGGTGATGGCACAGATGCTGAACTAGTCTGAGGGAGAGGCTGGACACCCCACAGGATCATAGAACACAGCACTGGTGACCTGGCTGACCAGGCAGGTGGAACTTGCACATTTTGCAAGTCCTGGTAGATGCATGAGGAAAAGAAGACCTGAACCAGGCCAGGTCTTACCAGCTCACTTCATAATCCCATGACTTACCTGCAATGAGATCAAAACCATCAACAGTCTTATCTGTCTGTAACCAGTATCAAACTGTGGAAACTCACAGCTCTTTGCCACCAATGACTCCAGAGGTCAAACATATCAGCAAAATAAACCTTATGAACTACTTAGTCATCTTTTATGAGTAAATCCACAACATCAAACCAGAGTCCATCCCCACAGATAGCTAAGTGTGCATCAACTCCATCCATTGACCAGCAAATCACTGTTACCCAATTTACCTTTAGAAGCACTACTGACTGACTATTGCTTGGAAGCACTACTGCTTTTCAGCCATGACTCAGTGCCCAAAACATAAAATAAATTGTTTTGTATCCTTACAAACAACAAAACACTTCTAGCTGGCAGCTAGGAGTCATGCATTTGAAGTTTTGTCTGATTTGAGGTACCTGCTAAAACTGAAAACTTCAGGAATGGGCTTGTTCAAAGTTGTTTGCCTTGGGTCATACAAGTATTAACTTCCCAGTTTTCATCAGCAACAATTAAATTTGCTGAGCAAAGATATTAAATAATGTTCTTTATGAACTACCAAATGTTATCATCAGAATAGCTCATCTCTGCTTTTTGCCATTGTGCATTACAAAACACAAAACATATCTCAAAACCTTGAGAGCATTCAGAAAAACAGGGCAACAATAAAATCTCCTTTCTACAAAGACAAGTATTCCAGGCACCACCATCTCTCCTTTCTGCTGTGCTTCCCATGTTCTTACATCTAATGCACATTTCAACATTTTCACGCATTCCTTTTTGCTGAACTGCCTTGATTTCTCTCTCTCAGTTCTATGGGGAAACTTTTAAACAGCACTTGAAATTTGCGGCGCCAAACGTGATCAGGAGTATCACAAAAAAACCCCAAAAACTAATAAACAAACACAAAAATAAAATAACAAAACAGTTATTTTCTAGTTGGCATGTTCTCTGCCTTTGATTAGAGTCGATCCATCATTAGAGATAGTGCTGTCCATTCTTATTGTCTCCAAGCAAAGAAAAAAAGTCATGCTTTTTTTAAATAAACACATTAAACTCAAAACTCAAACTCATTACTGATTGGTGTTTTCAGTAACACCACTTTAAAGTAATTCTGTGCTGATTCCTGCAGTCATTTCTCACCCCACAAACCTAACTTGTCATAAAGACATAATCATTAATAAACAGGTGTTGATTTATAAGAACTAGTTTGTGATTTTACACGACCTCTTCTCTTCTGAGTCCAAAAGGGCTCTTGTCCTCTCTGGGAAACCCCTTTTAGCAACAGAAATGTCACGTTGGTGCAGCATGAGGCCTTGCTGACTTCTGAGTTTATAGATACAATTACTGATACCATACTGATTTCCCTTCCTTGCCATGCTCCAGAGAAGTGGTTTTGGTTACCAATGCAGTGCACAGGTGGAGGAGCTGATCCCCTTCCCTATGTGGCTGAGCAGCAAGTAGGACAACAAGAAAGCCAACAGCAGGACTGCAAAGAAATAGCTGCACCACGTACTGTAAGATGGAAGGAAGACAGGAAAAAGGGAAGAGCACAAATTAACCCAAGCAACGTCAAGAAAAGAGCCGCCAACCAAACCAAATGCAAACACTAATTGAAATTTGCTCTGTAACTCATGGAAAGTGGTTGTGGATTGTAAGCCAAAACTATTTTTCATAGAGAGATCTGTCACCAGCTCTTTATGTGCTCAGACTTCGCTTACAAAGCAGTTCTAGCCATGTGCAGTCAAGCAGCAGCATTTCCCATTTCTAGATTTACATGTTCATGCTTTCCAATTCTTACGTTCAGTCAGAGAGCCCCACTGGCCGTCCTCCAGCAAATCTGTAGCCACCAAGAACCTGGCTTATCAAGGATTTTTTTTAAATTGCGAACACATTTAATTTAAGAAGAAAAACACTTAGTTCCATCAGTGTTGAAAAAACCAGAGCACGCGGAAAAGCAACAGCTGCAGGTATGAAGCTGAGCAAAACCAGCCTGCAATGCTCTTCAAAACAACTCCCCTCTCTCATGCTAAACAGGCAGGGCAGACAAAACTGCTGCTGTGAAAACAAACCATTATTTTTGTGAATGATCCACCTGCAATAGCTTCACCAGATTCAGTACTGTTTAGCCAGAAGTCTGGTCAGCTTTCTGCCATTCCTTTCCCAGAGACAATTACTTGGGAACATGCACACAGCGATCCTCAAATGCTGTCCCTCCACAGCAGGTCAGAGCCTCTTTAATTGCATCCTCCACACAAACCCTACTTGACTCTCCCTCTCTGGCCCCCACCAATGATTGCACTTAATCAGCCCTTAATCAGTTTACCAAGATGCAAGTTCAAGCACGTATCAGAGCAGGCTGCATGAACTTCCTCAGCTGGGAAAGGTGAGGAAAGTCAGGGTACAAAAGTACCATGTAACAACCTGTTCTGTCTCAGAGCACACGGAGAAAAAAGCAACTCACTTCAAGCACACTCCAAATGCAGATATCCAAAATATACTCCTTTTTGTCATTTTGACTGGGATTAAGATCTACTTTTATGTCTTCTGGACATATGAATATAGTGCTTTGAATTATAGCAAACAGGATCAAAAAGATACACTGTAAGACACCCTTTGTGCTGTCTTGTAAGTATGAAACAACAAAACCTAAGAAGCTTCATATTTTCATAACCAGGTAAAAACAAGCACTGAGCTCATACTGCAGAACAAACAAGAAGTTAGCTCTTGTACAAAGCTTCCCCTGTTTGTGCTCTATTCTCATCTTCCTAGTCTTGGAGGAATCTTTTCACTTACTCAAAGCAATGAAACCTCTGATGGCTGCACATGCCCTAGTGCAGCTCTTGCTTTCCAGAAAATGAGGTACACTCAAGAAGGCAAATGAAGTCTTCCCAGAGGATTTCATGTGAGCAATGTCTTTTCCACAGGACACCACCTCTCTCAGCAGGAAGGGCTGCCTGAGCAGCTGAGTGCTTCTCTCTGTACTACACACACAGGGCCTGACAAGGAGCTGTGGAAGCTCTATGAAAGCATTTGGAAGCTGAACTCTCCTCCCACTCACCTGCAACCCAGCAGATTTACCTGGAAGCTGCTGCCTGCTGTCAGCAGCACCAGCATGATTTTTTTTTTCAAAAGAGAACTTCCCACCTGGCTCCATGAGATGGTAGTTTGGATAATGTCATCACAAAAACAGGACCTACTGTCACCATGCTAAGGCTGTTCATCTTGAACAGGGCAGCGTGGTGCTGAACATCTTAGTAATTCACACTCTGAACATGCAGCTTGGGCACAGCATCACAAAAAGCAGCACCTACTCTCAGTGTTAACAACCCCAACTATTTCATAGGGAAAACAGCACTACTATGGATCTTAGCCATCCTCGGTGTGGAATACTGTCCAGGTGTGCCAGTGCTCAGGAGGAGGTGAAATCCAGCAGCATCCACTTAACCTGAGCTCTGCCAGAACAGTGAAAGTCTTTATTCCCTCCCACAGATCACGCTTGCAGAGGAGTTATGCTGGCAGGTTGGGAAGCCAGCAGCTGGGGGAGAAAGAGAAGGAAGGCTGAGCAATACAACTTGTTGGCTGTGGCTTGTAGTCAGAATTGCAAGCTGGACTGTGGCATGGGTGCTGAAGCACAGAGCCTCTCCTCTGAAGCACTTCACACTGCACACACAATTATGCAGGCTTCTGTCTCCACAGAAAAATTCCTACATCAGGAACTGTGAATAGATATGGCATTTCATTCTGTAGCACATGTGCAGAAATGTTTTTAATGAAGGTTTCCATCAACCTAAAAAAGAAAGTGGAAATACCAACATCTGAGAGCAAAATGAGGTAGGAGAACAATCCAGTATAAACAACTATAATGAAAAATACATTATTCTACAGCTAGGCTATAGGTCTTAAAGAAAGTACAAATCATATTTTGCTTTTATACTTATTCACTAAAAACACTTGGATAACTACAGTTCAGATAAGCAAGTTTACAAAATAAATTTAGGCAGAAAATGTGTGAAGAAAATGCAAGGCACAGAACATCACAGCCTCTCCTCTACATCCTCTTTTTGCACCTGTCCCACTTAACATCTCCTCTGTATGATGCACTGCTAGCAAAGAAACCCACAAATCCACTCTCCCTAATCTCTGACAATACTTCTATGTAAACAAAAATTTTCGTATCAAGTTCTTTACTGCACCAGGCATACAGAAGTAAAACATGCAGAAACAATCATAATTTTTTTAATGCACATTTTAATTTTGACTAGATCGAGACCACACCACCGACAGCTATGCCTGCAGTGTAAACTTCAAATGACAAAGACAGAAAAACTGTCTTTTCTTTCGCAAGGCGTGCAGATTTGCCATTTGTGATATTCACTGGGGTAAAGGACAAGCAGGTTTCTAGTGCCCAGGAACTGTCCCTTCAACTCAACCATGCTTGGTCACAATTCAGCCTCCTCAGGTGCCTTGAGTCTGAAAAGCTGGAAAGACCCCAGATACACATGCTCATTTCTAACCACTCTAAATTTACACCTCAGTGAAGTTGTTCTTCCCTCCTTCCCCCTTCCCCACAATAAAGGCAGCACCAAAAAGGAACACACAAAACCCAACCAATCTGGCCCATGAAGCATAAGGTACATTCACAAGACAAAAATAGAATGCTTTCATGCTTCATTATCAGACACTCAACCGCACAGCACAGGAAGCTAAAGCTCGAGGCAACAGTAGGTTTCAAATTCTCCTCAAAATGGGAGCAAGGCTTACCTTGCCTACTCTGTAGAAGGCTAAAAGAAGTTGGCTTGGCAATGACAAAAAACATTAGAGTCCAACAAGCCTCTCCAGCAGCAATCCAAGCAGGCAGTTTTTAAAGCAATAGCATCGTCCTCGCCTCACTTCATTACTTGTCCTGTCCAGAAGGACAATTGTTGCCTCCTCATTTCTTCTGATTCAAAACTCTATGTTCTAAAATACTGAAATAATTTTAGATCTTTAAAAGTTAAATTTTTTTTTTTAATTTTTGTAAAGTTTTTAAGATTTAGTCCTAGCCTCCAGACAAATTCAGGAGAAAAAAAAAGAATAGAAAAAGGCAATTTCTAGGGAATTTATACTTCACGAACTCCAAAACTTGTACTTGCTTACAGCCCTTCAGCTTTCCTCTGTTAACAGCGGCCTGAATTTAATGTGGTTTGTGTCTGCTCCCTAGGGTTTGGGAAGGCCAGATGGAAGGCAAGGAAGGACCTGAGGAAAGCAGAAACACTGTACTACTCCTCTGTCATGGTGTGTCAGGTTCTTCCAGAAGTCCCCTCAGCCTCCATCTTTACAGTCTCAACAACAGATTATGTAGCCATCTGCTGAGCTTCAGTTTTTTAAAATGTTTTTATTTTAAGAGAACTTGTCACCATGCAAAGTCACAACTCTCCCTCAAATACATTTTTTTTGTGGTGGCTTGATCTTTCTTATCCACTCTGTACTTCCCCAGGGAAACCAGAAACAAACAGGTTTCACTCACCTCACTAGATGGGAAAATGGTATTTATGAACCTGAATGGACTTTAACACACTGTGAACTAAAACTACACAAGTAATTTAAATTGGTCTGAGTGAGTCAGCCTGGCTCTCTTCATCATTCACATCTAACCCATTGCTAGCCTTACTACATACATTCAGAGCACATCTTTTGGGGTTTATTATCTGTTGAGAAATACCACATTTCAATGCCCAGACGTGTGGCTTTGCCTCTTTTGTCCTGGCAAAATCCTGAGACATACCAGATAAATTGCTGCCTGTGTTGGTTTTTTTTATTGAGAGTTAGCACAGCAGCAGCACAAGCACATCTTCCCTTTGGGCAAAAGGACAAGGTGGCTGGTACATCACTGAGTGGTGGAGCGAGCACTGGGAAGAGGAATTATTGCCACTGGTGCTTAGCATGAATGAGCACACAGAGCCATGTAGGGGAGGAGAAGGAGAAATGTTCCATTAGGGTGAAAAGGGAAATGAGGACACAGTTTTATATTCCCCACAGCCAGGTCTACTTTTAAACAATGAAATGAAAATTTCACTCAGGCATCCCACAACACTTGTGCAGAGCATCCAACATCAAGATGCCCAACAGCCCACTTCCAATAGTTTCAAAATGGAATTAACTTTCTAATTTTACAGCCTGGGAAATTCAAGATGCCTGTAAGGCAAAGAACATGAAAATAGCAGCAAAACTCAAAGATCTTAATCCATTCAAAACTAGAAAAAACTCAGTAACCATCATCAGTGGATTCTTAAAGAACTGACAAATGCAATTGCAGGACTAGATGCAAAGGCTTTAATAAAACTATTAAGTATAGGGTAGTATATAATACAAAAATATTCAATAAGCACAGTAACTAGATTTGAAAAAATACATCACAGAGGAAGCAGCAAGCAAAGCCAAGTCATCCAGGCAACTACTGCTCACATAAAACACCTCAGCAGAAACACAGGGTGTTGGAACACACTGTAAAGGCAGGCATCATTAAACAAAGTCTAAAGGAAAGCAGAATAAGACACAACATCAACTTGCCAACACCAATGAGAAAAATCACATCAGACCAACATGACTTTATTTCTCAATGTTGTAGCTCATTTTCTAGATGAGGGAAATATTAGCTTCAGGTGAAAGAAAAGTTAGCTTTAACACATCTGAGTACCCTAAAATATGCACCAGTGTTGTTGAGCATGCTGGAGGTGGAAATGAATAATTTTAATGGGGATAGGAAATTTGTTATGAGAGACAAAATGAGGGTTAAATAGAGACCAGGCTATTAAATGAGTCAATATTTCACCTAAGACACCAATACAAAAGTCCTTAGCATTAAGTCTAAAGGCCTCACAAGCAAGTGGCTGAAGGGAGAGGCAACTCCTCGTGTAACAGAACAGCAGAAAAAGCTCAGTGTATTTGCATTCTGAGGGGGCTGTAAATGTCTCTCTTACTGATCCAGTAAATCTTGAAAAAGACAAGAACTACTTAAATTTTCATTTAATTTAACTGGGACTAGAACCAAGTATGGTAAAACCACGGACAACACATCAAAAATTGGAATGCTCCTTACCACAAGGAAAGAAAGACCTAGGATGGGTACAGGAGAGGCAAGAACCTTACAGACAGAGTTAGGCTAACATATGAGCACTAGATTATGATGTGATATGCCTGTAACAGCAGGAACTAGAGTCAATGAACCAGTCCTCTCTTGCAAAGGTTTTGTTTCATTGATCAGTATTTTAACAGATTTTTGATCCAGGTGCCTCCTTCCTCTTCCACAAGAGCTTACTCAAACAGGTGGTCATATAGTAAAACTTGTCACAAGACTTGAAACCTGCATTACCTTTTCAGTTAAATATGCCTACAGTGTGACAATACCAGAAGAGCTTCATTTTCGGGGAGGGGAAGGAGAGTTGATTTGTTTGCTTTAAATTATATTACGCTTCCTTGCTCTGATCAAGTCTTGAAGGCATCAAGAATCTCTGCAGGAACAAGTTCTGGGACTGGGTTCAGGGCAGCAACATCCAGCACACCTTCTCCTCAAAGTGGCTGAGGATAAAGGAGAAGTAGCACCAGTCTAGTTAATGCACTACACAGCTGAAATGCAACAATGACCTCACTGAGGAAAAGAGAGGTTTAATAACAATTAGAAAAGGTGAATTTTAATAATGGCACTGTAAGATCTTGATTTTCATGTAAGACGTACCCTACACATCTAAATTCTACTTCAATGCCCAGATTTCTTGCTCCCCACAGACTAGCCCTTCCTATTACTATTTGTCTTTGGTGGAATTTGTATTAAATTCTTGTGCAGTCCTACTAGACACCTGGGATTCTGATGGTCTGTAGGTGTAGCTAGACCCAGCTCTATGCAGGTAGGTCCAGCAGCACATTCAGATCACAGACTGATCTCCTGGATCTACAGAATTCATGCCAGATGCACATATAAAGCAAAATTCTGTATCCCAGTTCAGTTACAGAAGAACGTTCTCACTGATGTATCTCATTAGGAAGCTGGAGAATGGTAGATGTAGTGATAGGGGAAATAGGGGAAAGATTTAACATGAGTCTTGAAAAAATGGCTAGCAAAAAACACCCACCCACATGCATGGATGCAGAACAGCATGGTATGTAAGGTGGACAGAAATAGCTGCCAAGGATGATGTGAGCAGTAACAGAATATAATCAACAACAACAAAAATCCCAAAACAGTTGCTCAACTCATAAAAAAATAATCAAAATATCCTTAAAATGAGTCAGTACATCTGATCTTACTTATTCCAATAAATTGCAGTAACAGGAACAATAACATTTCCAAAATGGAAGTTATTGTTTACTTTATATAAACACTAAGCCCAGAAATTTACATTGAAATAACATGCACTTTAAAGTGAGCAATTTTTATTTATTTATTCATTACCAGTATTTAAAACAAAAACCCACTACACTTCTAGATTTCCCTGTTGTGGAAAAAGATGCTGTCAGAAAGGGTAATATAATGAAATACCTACAAATCCGTAACAGTTCACATCCCCTAAAAATAGCTCACATTCACTAACAGAGGAAGTAAAATGGCAAGATGGCAAAGAAGCAGAAAATCAAGTAATTCACGTAGTAAGCAGGAGACAGATTTCTATTTCTTATCAGTTCATCTCTTATTAGTTCTGCTAAAGAAAGATTACCCTGGAGTTTCAAACAGCACACAACTGCCAGATATAAATGCTTCAGCATTCATAGAAATGCTACAAATTTAGCCATAAAGATACATACTGCACTTCCCTGCAGCCTGCCACAATAATTGTAATGCAGAATTTAAACAGTTTTTGGCTGCGTTTGAGATCTCACAGAGAAATCTGTTCTTTCCAAAGTCTATGACTTGTAACACACCCCAAAAACCAAGAGCACAAAAGAAACTTGCTCACCATTCCCTGAATTCACTATACACACACCTCTCTGTCAAGAGGCTTATAGTTTTTGGCATTCCTTTATTTACTCCCGTGTTCTTCATCTACTGAATAATTAGGGAACGAGCTACAAACAGGCTGTATCTAACAGATCAGAGCCTCATGGAGACATACAAAACCTCAATTTGTTCAGGACCTTGCCAGCAAATCCAAACAAGTCCCTGTACTTCAGGGAATCCTGATAATCCTTCCTTACTTTGTCTATTTTACAGCTTTGGGAAGGGACAGTGCCTTGGGCAATGTATTAGCTGTGTCTAGCTGGCATGAACTGCAGCATACAGAAAAACATGAACTAGCTGGTTAAGCAGCCCAGCTATACCACTAGGAAGCTGCTGTTCATGGCTTCACCTCCTCCTTTCCGTACTATACAGTGTCTAGTATCCAAGCTAGTGAGGTTTAGGCTTACCCAAGAATCCCTAGCCATTACATTTAACACTGTGGAAAATTGCTTTTGGATTTCTAGACCCCCAATAAAATTAAAAATAATAGAAGAACAGATCACACTGAAAACTCGTGTTTTTTTCAGGCCAGGACAGAACACAGCTTAGTCAAATGCCCTGCTCTTATTTACCCAGGCAATGCTCAAGAAGTGCACATGTGCTTTGCCAATTCCACCCAGCAATTCCAGCAGCTGCCTCAGTTTATGGCTCTGGCTCACCTGCTTTGAGGGACCAGCAGCAGGTCCGACTCAAGATCAAAGGATAATGCAGCACAAACCCATGGGGTGGTTTCTATTAAACCAGACACTTCCCACAGATAAGGCTCCTTCAATGTGTCAGCATTAACACACATTAGAGATCATACACAATGGGAAGAACTGCTTTTATGGGTATGAGAGAAAGTTTAACAGGCAGTTTGGATGTGTTTAGTGTATTTGGAAATTTCTTTTCCTTAATTCAGCTTTAGATTTTTAAAGGCAGTCCAAACATATATCTGTCTTGAAATCCTTATTCAGGGGATATACAACTCATAAAAGTACATGAGTATACTGTGCATATGGAATCTGATTAAAAAGCAGAAACATTTGTTTTATAACCATATTACTTAATATCCCATGGTTTTGGCTGATATATTATTCCATTGAAATACTGAGACAGTTTGGAGAAATGCAGATTCTGATGAAGGTTCAAAGCACCTCCCATATTCATAAAGGAGCCATTTCACAAATGGCATCATATTCCTTAACATGTTTATCCTGAAGAGCATTCAAGTCCTAATTAGGAACAGAGCCCCACTCTGTTAAAACTGAGAAAAAGTATATTTAGATATCATCTATCCCCAGTGATCTTGCAGAAAGACACATAGCATATGGCACATGAGAAAATCAAAGAAGGGGAGGGGGCAGAAGAAAGACTGTTAAAAATACTTCAAATGAATACTTCAGTGAAAAAAAGTTTAAAACCAGGAGAAAACACAAACACCACCACCAAAACAATTTGTCAAGACTCAGCATTTCATAGAAAGATGGGGAGATATATAGGCATTTTAAACTAAAATGACATTGACACTTCTATGTCAATTGCTTTGCCCTTTATCTTTGTATTCACAAGAGTAGACACATGTCCTGGTTCTGTTTAGTACCTTAAACAATTATTTTCTTAAAATTTAACACCATTACTGAAATTCAACATTTAAACACACACACACACTCCAACGGTATTTCAGAATTCTCATTTTGTGAATATTTCCCAAAAGTGTGTTTTGGTTTGTTAGGGAGTTTTTTTATTTTAGATAAAAAAACATTAATTTCCTGTTGCAATGCTAGAGATTTCAAAAACACAAAATATGAACGAACTGCAGTATTACCAAAAGCCAAGGATTCCTACTGCAAGCTAGTGACCTTTCAGAGGTAACTGAGAATTTCCATGAGCTTACTTCAGGCAGAATTGTGAAGGGATGTTAACCTACCCTTCACCATTTTCCTGCCAAGTCTCATAAAATCCAGTGGTTTTCATAAATCCCACGTCCTGGTGTTAGTATCAGAGTTATATAAGAACACATTTTATTCTCCAAAACCACCTGAACACAGACTTCAGTCTTGCAAGAAAACCTTGGCTCTACTACCATAGTTCGCTCTAAAAGCTGTAAAATCAGATCACAAATAAAACCAAGCCACTGCTTTAAGAACAACCACAAATATCACAAACTTTTCACCTCCTAACCCATTAAAAGGTCAAGTGGAAAAACAGAATTCTGGAGGTGCTGCTACAGAAGTTTGAAATCTTTTTTGAAAAAGATTCAATACTGAGAAATCTTTTTTTTTTTTAATCAGAGAAAAAGAAGGTTCCTAGCACAGTTTCCTGCACTCTGTCCAGGGACATGCCCAAAGAAGCAGGGAAAACGCACTGGTTTTGTAACGTGCTGTCCTGTCACTTGATTGTTACAGCCCTTGGCAGGTGTCTTAGAGCATGGCCCTGTACAGAAACACTCAAGCAATGCTGAACCACCCGAGCAGCACACAGAAACATTTAGTGCAGGTCATGGAAGTTGCCTCCTGGCCTGCCACAGACCCCATGCCAGGTGACTAAGTCAGCATCCCAAGGAGTAAGTTGAGCCACACAAAATTCTTACATCCCATGACTCATGTTGGAAACAACTTGGCCAAGTCTTGTGATTGGGTTATCTCATTACATCACCACTCAGCCTTGGTGTATGCAAAGAGGGGGAAGGTGGATGAGTCGGCCGACAGTGGAGAAGCAGCAAGGAGGCTCCCTGACACAGACCCAGCACAGCTGCAGCAAGTACGGCTGTGCAGAGCCTTCACCTCTATTTGGGACACTGGCCAGGATTAACACCTGGTCTGACTCAAGTTGCACAGCCCCATCTATGAATATGGACTGGTCATAAGCTCTCTGTGAGGCTAGAAACCAAAATCATCAGCCTTTGGCATCCAGTCACTGCCTGTCATCTGGTATCCGTGGTGAAGGAAGCTGTTAAAATTAATGTGGTAGTGGCCTCCAATAAATGTCTCCACGTAAACTGCAAACCACGTGCAGCTGCCAAGGAAGTAAACACAGGACTGGAGGCAAGCATACGCTCTGTGACACACAGTCAGGCTGGAAAGGTGAGGGGGCTGCTGTGCCACTGCAGAGAGCAGCAGCGAGGGCCAGGCCAGGCACTCGAGAGGCTCCCTCACCAAGTGCAACAGCACGGTGAGCAAGGAGCCACCACCATGTGACAGCAGGTGACCCTTGAGGTGCTTCTCCCTTCTCACTCTGTCCCAGTGGGGCAGACAGGACCTCATTTACACACTTCTTTTTGACTGAAGTCATCTTTGATTTTCAGAGAGTTGATTATAACCAGATATTAGTAAACAAGGCTGCAGTGACCCTGGTGGCAGGGTAGGAGCCAGGTCTGCTCTCAAAATAATGCCACTATCCTGGGCTGCTTCCATCCCAAAAGTGGTGGGGCACGTGACTTCAGGTAATGGATGTTCTCCCCACACACCCCTGTGTATTCCAAGCAGCCGCTGCCAGATGAAGAGCCACCACCACAAGGAGACACCAGCTGAGCACACACCTGGCCACCGTGGGGACATCTTCATTAACAGATGTCATTCATCTACAGAGGAATCACTTCCATGACAGAAAAAAATGAAGACTTGGGTGACCAAGCAGCAGGAGTTACTTCTGAATTTGCTCTCACCTTTTTGGCTTTCCCTTGCCTGTTTGACAGGTCTTTTAGATATGTGCAATGACCACTTGGAACCTGCCAGCCTGGGTGCCCACCCTCCCCTTGTTTATCTACATTTCACTACAGCAACTTATTCAGCAAGCTGTTACACTAAGCATAAAAACAAGCAAATTATACAGTAGATAAAATGCCAAGCTCATCTTGCATTGCCAGTTCCATTTGAGGGGGAAAAAAAGTGATGAAGTCTGCATGCATATAATCACAATAATTAGACACTTGTAACCAGCTGAACATCAGCATGCATGTTGAAATTAAAATTGCCCAGTTTGAAAAAATAAGAGGGCAGGGTCTGTGCAGGCCTATCTTGAAGAAGAGGGAGGAAGTATTTTTTTGGCTGATTCAGCTCCTTCTCAACAAAAACGCTAGAGCATTTACCATTTTTCACTCACTAGAGAAGGGCCATTGAGTTTGTTGTACATTAACATGCTCATCAGAAGTAATTTTTTAAGTTGAGGAATTTAAAACTTGTCTGTGGGTGGCCAGATGTACTATTTAATTTGAACAATTAAATAGTGCTGTGCAGTTTCAGTTTGGGTTTTTAACATTTGATTCTCCTGCTAGCATTAAAAATACCTAATTTCTCAGCCCACTGTCAGTGGTAGTCTTTTTTAAACACATATTGTGTAGCTACTCACTGAGAAAGCCACTTCACAAAAGTCTTTGCGAGTTTAAACAAAAACCCTGTAATTCCTTAGTATTTGTTTTAAGAGTTCTCAGAATTAGTAGGTCAACAAATGTGTAAATCCAGCAAAGAATCAATCTTCAATATTGATACTTGTCACATAAGATAATCCCTTTAAAACCAGCCTGCCCATCTTGGAGACACTATTGCTAATTTCAAACATCAAAGTAACTCCCAATCAAAGGATTCAATAAAGTTCAAAACTGTCCACCCACGCTTTTCAAAATTTCCATCTTTTATTGTATTTTCAAACTGTATGCCTTAATCTTCCCTTTTACCCACTAAAGCAATGACTTAATTTTAAGAACATTGCTTACTTACTGCAAAGACAAAATAGTACACAAAAAATTGTTCTGTTAGGACATGGCAGTCACTAATTTTCTGTGGACACATCAGGCAAGTTTTCTTGCAGTGGAAGTAAAGTTAAGAGTAATCTCTACTAATGTGGTTTTTTTCCCCATCTCACGCTATTACAATGTTTTGAACCTACATATTTTTAAACCCACAGACCATAAATGCCATTAATTTTACATAACCTACAGGAAGCCCACTTCTCCATTCACTGAGATTTTTGTAAGATATCTGTTTGAAGTAATTTATTTCCTACTGAAATCTGTAATAGTGAATGAGCAAAAGGCAGAGAATAATAAGAAGAGATTATGGGGATATAATTTTATTTTGGAACTGTATATTTCATATTGTCATACTTCACTGGGTAAACATTGAACAAATTAAGTCTTCATGAAGGAGAGTGAGAAAATGCAGGGGGATTCTGCTGCATGAGTAGCACTGGGTTTAAAAGTAGTAAGATGTGATTGGAATTATTCTAGTTGTTCTTGCTCTACTGTAATCAACTCAAGTACATAATTGGTGTAACAAGAAACAAAAACCTATTATGAGAATAAGAGAATCACAACATTTTTAGAATGTAATTAGTCCCTTTTTTGATGAAGCAAAATGAAAATGATAACTCATTATTACCCATGATAGGTATTAATCATTTTATCCTCTGATGACTTTTCTCCATACTTCTGTAAAGTTCAGCATTGGTAAGACAGAGATAGAACAAAAAGCTCTTCACATGTTATTAGATCATTTTGAGATATGTTTGGGGTGTGACAATGTGGCTTCCTCCAAACATTCACCTTTTATATTTCTTGTAATCAGGGGCGGGGTTTCCAAAGCTATTTAAAAGAAACTCCTCCCACAGCCAAAATTTTATTCTCAAGTTCTTGATACACACGTTGATTCAGTTACTGTTTTGTATTCTTCTAGAAGTCAATGACTTCATATTTTGTTACACTGTTTCTATGAGAATTTGCAAACAAGTAGTTTGTGAGACCAGTCTTTCTTACTGTGTACAAAGAGTACTTTCATGTACAGAGATAAGTCAAGATGAAATATTCAAAGTACAGCTGCAAAAAATAATTATTAGGAATTGTTTAATAAATCCTGGAGGGCTTCCATTTGCTAAAAACAAGAAGTAAAGCAAAGAATTCCCTGGCTAAGAGACTGAAGTACTTTGTATATTTGTTAACAGAGAAGCCTGCAGCTCATCTTGCTAGGATCCACATAGCACTTCTAAAGGCTTGGCCACTGAAAAAGACATATGCAGGAGATAGATCTGTTCAAGAGACCGTAACCAACTCACTGAGGGTAAAGGCAACTGGTTTTGAAATTGAAGAGTATAATTGAAGAGTATAATTAATATAAAATAGCTGTTAAGAGTCTTCATCCCTGGCCAGCCAAGAAATGGGTTAATATGGGTGTGTACATCACAAGCCGTTACTTTACCGAAGGATGTGAGATCCAGGGCCTCACAGCACATGCCACGGCCAGAATAAAGCCATCAGGAGCCACAGCTACCTTGCCCACCCTGCAGCACATCCCCATCAGGCTGTTGTTCCTGCTGCACACATCTCTGTAAGACAGCAGCTCTCACCGAGCTTCCCTTCTTCATCCAGCTTGTTTACACAATGAGGTACTAACATGTCAGGAAAAAAGTGTGCAAAGCCAATGGCTACACACATGCAGCTATAACGAAATCTTCATGCTAGTGAAGCAGCTGTGTGACTGCTGTGTGCATTTAGGGTGCAACACACCTCCATCAGACCTGTTGCTCAGACATCCAGCAAACGGGATAAGGACAGACATCACATTAGCTCTACATTTGTCAACAACTTCAGCGGCCCTGTGAAACTACTCCAGACACCAATGTTCAAAAGGAAACTAGAAAATATCCATCAGTATACTCCAGGCTAGGACAGTTCTTTTTTCCTGAGAGTTAATTTTCCAAGCTTGTCAAAAGGCACCTCAAGCTGTCTGACCCTTGCCAGAGTGTAAAGCAAACAGACAAAGTCCTCTGGAGTTTGTCTCTTTAGAAGTCACTTGGGGAAACCCCAGGACACTCACTTTTCTCTGGGTTTATGTTACGCCTCGGAAACAGTTTTGCTGAGACAAAGCAGTTTTGTGCAAATTCACAGTTTTGAAAACCACCAAAATCCTCTGAAAGAGTCAGGGAAAAAAAAAAAAACCCTAATCTTTTGTTATATACTATTATATGCTTTAACTCACCATCAATAACCCAGAATACAGGAGAACACACTCAAGGAAAATTTAGACAATGTTTGATGCTTCCTAGCATCAAGCAATCCATGGAGGAACCCCACTGCCAGATCACCTGACACACCTTTATTAGCCATTCAAAAGTAACTAAACAGACATGTCCAAACATTTCTATCACTTCAGAGAACAAACGGCTTCTTTCCAACCTTCCTCCTTGCCCTGGAAAAAGTTTGCTCAATGACAGATTATCAATTATTAACTACGACTTAAGAGTGATAATATTCAGATAATAACTGCCTAGGGAGAAAAAAAATTACCCCAAGCAAACATTACTTGCAAAGATATCAAGAACAAGCCTGAAACAATTCCTACAGCCCAGCTAAGTCTCTAGCCATAGATATTTTTCAATTTAAAAAAAATCAAGGAAAAACCTCTGTAAATTCTTTAACTCTTGCCTGAGAAGCCCCTTGAATACATGACACTATGCTGAAATACAGATATTGCTTAAATAGCTGGATTTCAGCATGTGCTAACCTACTTTGCTGAAATAGTGCCCAGATAAGTTATAAAAAATTTATAATGTATTATATAAACAACTGTCTAGCATAAAAGTTATGTACTTCACTAGACACCCAGGCTTTCTATGTTTAGACCTAAAACAGATACCTTGATCTGTTTGAGAACATTAGCATACATTGAACTTGTCAGTGATTTATAAAGTCTGCAAGTTATTTGTACCCCATGTGGCCACATACTTTTAGTCTGAGATTTAAGGAAAAGAAACAAGGAGGGACATGCAGCACAATGTAAACTTGTTCAGGAACCTTCTCTTATATCAGTATAAAAAACAGTCAAAAACAACCTTCTAAGAAATGGAAGAGGTCAACTAAAGGCCATTTTACCATTGGCAGGAATAACAGGCAGCAGGCCTGAAAACCAAAGAAATGTCTTAAAAGTCCTGACGAATGTTCTATTCAGCCAGTTCACCTGGTTTTTGAGCTCCCATAAATCATTCCTCAACACTACTGCTTGCTTTAAAAACCCCAGAAATTAAAAGTTAACCTAGGCCATGTGGGAAAGTGTACCATCAATCAGTGAAAAAACACTTTGATCCAATGCCACTATTCCCAAGAAAAGCCTGCAACACTTGGCAGAAATGCTACATTAGACTTCTGCTTTGAATGCCAAGCCTCAAAAAGCAGGAATCTTGCCTCAAAAAGGCACTTAAAGAGCAGTAAAACAAGTTAAAGAATTACTGATTTAATGAATAATTTCTATTTAAATAAACTACTACTTCAATAAACTCCCCATGTATTTAGCAACATACTTCCTGATTATTTTTAATCTACCCACATGGTTACTTCATGAGCTTTAACAGCTTCCCCCTAAGTGTACAAAACTGTAATATGGGGAGGCAAGCAAGGTGATTTCCACCCAGACCTGTGCAGCCAGGGAGATTACGTAGTTCTTGCTACTCACCACCTGCTTTAAAAAGAAGTATCCTTCTTGATTAGCTTTTTCCCCACTGTATTACCAAGGGCTTCCTCTTGGTTTAACTCCTCCCTGTAAGACCTCTCTAATAAAGGTCTAATGCAGAAGACTATGGTCTCTCCACAAAATATGTCCACACAAAGTCAGGCAGTTCACCCAAGGTCAGATGAGTGGCAGGAAAGAAGATACACTATCCAAACTTGAACAAATAAAAGTCAGTCATCATTTCTTCTCCAGGATGCAACATGAAGCCTTTCTGGAGGTACAGCCATCCTCCGCAAATGCAGCTGTCACTCAGATGTACTTAAAAGGGCTGATTTTACTCTGAGGGAATCAAATGCAAGTCATTTGCTCTTATTACTACAGTGAGCAATTTGCTAGGAACTAGAAGCACGGGAGATGTAATAAAATCAACTTGACTGAAATTCTACTTGGTGTGCTTCTTTTAGCACACTGGCTACTTGGTTGGGCAAATTAAAAATTTTAAAAATATGGCACGTATAAGAAAAATTTTAAGAGTCTACAATGGCTATACAGGAACATGTAAGAGACCTTTTCCAAAATAAACTGTACACTGACGCTCTTCCCAGCAGCTCCCTACTTCACTTAGCTTTGTACTATGTATTCTCTATGGGTATATGCAGTAGGATTTTGCCATTTGTTAGCCTACATCAGTACCCGTTCCTCCCTTCAAAACAACATGAAAACAGGGGCCCAGAGTAAAGAATCCCTGTGCCCATTACAGCATCCAGGAGCTGCAGAAATGAGAAGACTGCCCTCCCAGCAGCCAATCCTTCCCCTGTCACCTCTCCATCTCTTCCTCATACCCCAAAGCCTGCCAGGCTGAAAATGTTCTCATACCTACTTGTGTCACTCTGTTCTTGCAGCTTTCAAATAGCAGACACTGGGTGCTACTGTAAAGGGTATGAAAAATAACAATAACAGGAAGCAGGATAGAAAGAAAAAAAAAGACTTTTCCTCAATATTGAAATTTTTTGAACTGAATTAAAACATGTATATCAGGTCTTCACTAAAAGAGCCACCAAAAACTTGTCTCTAAAATAAATTCTGTTATAAAAAGGGGAAAGGGCTGTAAGGAACAAATTAATTCAGAAAATAATCATAATTATACAATACTTACCCAGATCAGTGCTTTTATTGCCACACATTCAGTAACCTAAACTTACAAGAAATAAACATTTAAAAAAACATGTTGGACAGCCAACATATGATCTTCTTCCTCCACAGAAATCACAAAGCTACTAATTCATTAATTCAACTAAGTCCACAAGTGCAGTAGCAGAACATATAATTAATTCAAAAATCAGGCAATTCCCTGCTGAGACATCATTTTTAGGTATAAGGTGAGGCTGCTGGAAGGCAGTCCAAGCCTGGGATCTGCTGCAGATTGACACCTATGAGCTGTGTGGCTCTAAGAACTTTGGATAGAAACCTTTATTGCAGATTAAAGATGTTCAATGTAGCTACATTAGAAAGACTACACCTTAAAAGAAGAAGGAGTAAGGGGAAACATCCACAATGGCTGTGGATTCTGTGTTTTTTTAACTATTGAGGTAATTAATTTAATTTAAACTAATATTATTTAATTACTAAGCACTATAATCACAGAATCATTTACTATGGAAAAGACTTAAATCATCCAATCCAACTGTCAGCCCAGCAGTGCCAAGTCCAGCACTAAACCAAGTCCCCAGCTGTCATATCCACACCTCTCCTAAAGAGCTGCAAAGATGGTGACTCCACCACTTCCCTGGGCAGCCTGTTCCAATACCTGACCCATTTTTCAGTGAAGAAATTTTTCCCAACATTCAATTCAAAACTCCCCTGATACAAGTTCAGGTCATTTTCTCTCATCCCATCACTTGTTAATTGGGAGACGAGACTGACTCCCATCTTGACACAACCTCCTTTCAGGTAGTACTACAGAGTGAGGAGCTCCTTGCTAAGCCTTCTTTTCTCCAGGATAAACAACCCCAGCTCCCACTGATCAGACTTGTGCTCCTTCCCCATCTCTATTGCCCTTCTCTGGACATGCTCCAGCATCTCAATGTCCTTCCTGTGTTCAGTTTTGGGCCCCTCACCACAGCATGCGTGGTGTGGCCTCACCAGTGCCAATTACAGAGGGATGATGATCACTGTCCCAGTCCTGCAAATTGTGATAGACATGGTTTGCCAAAGAAAGCTGGACCATACTGTAATCAACTCACTGGGTTTAAGAGGAGCCTTTTCTTTGATGCACAAGCAAAGTGACTGATTCGTTACGAAATATTCTTTCCTCACAAAACAATCTAATAATGTTTATGAGGAACTTCTTTCATAAATAGAATAGAAATTAATGCAAAGGTTTAGATCTTTATCCAAAAGGGTAGAAGAAAAATCACCAGCATAGTTAATAATAAAAGGAAAAAAAGTATTCCAGGGTAACCACAGATTTGGAATGAATGCTGTTTCAGAGCCAAGGAATAGGAATGATCTAACACAGACGGACGTCAACCACTGCACAAGCCTAACACTTCCAAGAAAACTTGACCGTCAAGAAAAGCCATGGATAGGCTCTGAAAACTTAAGAACAAAATCACTTTATTTTCTCAGCAAATGGCACATATTTTCAGAAAGAATTAAAAAACCCAAACCAAACATCCCCCCAAACACAAAACCAAAAAGCCACCAGTATTTAATACAGCACCACTTGCTGACCCCCTAATATGTCAGTCAACATTTTACAAAACAATTTTTAAAGCCAATGACTGGTGGATAAAACATAGAATAATATTGAAAGGAATAAGATGAATGTGTCTTTACATCTGTTTACAAACAGACCATGAAAATCTGCTTGTATATATGGCCAGGAACTTATAGATAGGAAAGTAACCTAAACTATCAATTCTAGAAAAATGTTACTAGTTGACACAGACCGTTGCTCAGCCAAGGCCATGTGAAATTCCTGAACTTAGAGAAAAAGAACAAAGACTTAATAGAATCATAAATAGGTTTTTTCCTTTCTCTTATATAACATATTAGAGGGGAGCATAGAGTGGGCGATTTGGGAAGTCTGTATCTTCTGAGTACCTCAGCCAATGAGGAAAGGAAGAGGGTGATGTGGTTGGGAACTCAGGATAGAAAGGGGGCTGCATCCCCCAATAATCTGAGAAATGCCAGGGGAATGACCTATGGCCTCTCCCTTTTTTTGAATAAAGTTACTGGACTCCTCTGTCTCCTTTCTGGACATAAACCTCTGCCGTTGGGAATTTTTCCGCACAGTATATTCTCTTTTTATCTTACAAATAATTTTATCACATTCTCTCTTATCTTTTATTGCTGGCTGGCTATTTCATTTGAATTTTATCAAATTAGTGAGAATCCTACTTTGAATTCCAAGAAATTCTTTAATTGTGACTTATGGAAACACTTAACACCAACTAAAATTTTAAATTGTTATGGTACACTAACACTTAAAGTCACTAATATAATTGTGTCTTCTGCATGGCATAGATTCATTGAAACTTTGAGAAAAGGTTTCTATTATCAAAAAAATATTCAGTGATATTTAAATGACTTAAAGTCATGGCTAAAAATGCAGCAATAACTATGAAAGACAGTAGAGCATATAACAGATGTCTTTCCCATATAGCTCAGAAATACTTTACCGAATTTAAGTTTAGCTTTTTACGGAATGCTAAGGGTCACTGGATTTATTATGTATAAAGGAGGAGGGATTGAGTCTCAAAACTAACAACTTGATGTCAGATTTGTGAATGAACTGTTAAAGACAAGAAAAAGTAGATGATGAATGGCAGTACTCTAAGTAGTAAACCTCATGATGAGGAACATTCACAGCAAACCACCCAAAGCACATCTCTCCACCATTCACAGCCTTCAGCTTGTACCAGCAAATATTAGAGGCACCAGAGAGTTTGCTGGAGAGATAATGGGAAATAAGAGTTTGGGGTTTGACACTGTACATCTTTACAAGTTTTATTTTACTCTTTCAGAAAACCTGAGTGGAGGAGCTCGTAAGTGAATTTCAGCTCATTAGGGAACGCTTATCTTGGCTTTGTTCAGAGAGGTATATTACTTGGCTGAAGCCAGTAAAATGCCTGGTGGCCACCTCAGAGGCCAGCCTTTCCCCACTGAACTGAGTAAGGGTGTTGGTTGGGATGAGGCAGGAGAGCTGAGCTAAACAGAACAGAGAATGCCTTGAGACCAGCTCAGAGGAGATCTCCAGCTCCCAGGCAGCAGGGAAGGGGCAAAGCACAAAGCAGCAGCGAGTCCAGCAGGCCTGAACAGGCTGCCTGCAAGGCACAGCCCTTGCTGCCCAGTCTCCTCTGATCCAGAGGGGCAGCAAGAGCTGCTGCCCACCCCGCTCCTCAGTCAGTCCCAACACATTTCTGTGGCTCAGGGCCTTCCACAGGCAGGCACCCAAGCCTGCTGAGCTGGTGTCACCATACATGCAAGGCTAGAGCTCAAACAGTAAACTGGGTAGAAACTCATGAGCCAATTTCTCCATGTCAGGTGGAGCACAGACCTCAATTTTTCGTTTTCCTTCTTAGCCCAGGCTGCTGGAGCTGGATTCCTAGGCTGTGCTCATTTCTTCCAGCCAATCTTAACACTCTCAGCAAATAAAGAGGAGGCGAGACTGAGGCATCAGGCCTGCTAGTGTATGAATGGAACTGGGAAGACTTCCACAATCTATGTTTTAGCTTCTGTTAAGGATGTGCAGCTTTTATGTCCTATAACTACTCTTCCTGGCTTTTGGATTGCTCCCTCTCACATATAGCAATACTTCACTGCCATTTGCCATGACTAAGGCTTTACTGCTGCACAAGCAATATTATTCTAAGAATGTTCTGGTTTGTCACACAAGTTCAAGATTAACCTAAGGAATAAAAACCATTTATTTCATAATTCATCACAGCACAAATTCTTCTCTAAAGCTGTAATATTACTACTGCCTCATTTCTATAGCAAGCCTTGTTTAACCTTGGCGTATGTTTCCTTTTGCACAAAACCACCCCAACCATAGTGCTGCATATAATTTTGCACCTTGTCAATGCCAAAAAAAAAAGTAACTATGAAACTAGTGTAAGCTTTTTGTTCTGTTGCTTTATTCCGGCTTCAAAACAGGAGGTTAAAGTTTTGGTGAGCAATGCCACCATTCACATAATCCTCCAAAGCCCTGGAGCCATTGCTGCTGCTCCTACTCCTATGGTATACTGAGCCTTCTGTGCTCTGGATCAAACCTTCAAACTCTTCACTGAGCAGTCATCCAAAGAGTGTGCTTGCCTAAATCCACAACATGTTATGTTCTCAAACAGGAGGGAAGAGGTAACAGAATTCTAGACCCTCCAAAGAGAAGTAGCAGCACCCTCTGAGAGCCAAAGCACTTTAGCAGGAGGTGCTTTGTAGAATTCTCACATAAACCCTATTCCTGGAGAGCACTTGGCTGCCTTAACCTTGAAGTAACTTGCATACACTTTCAACTTTTGGCTATGCATCCATGCCATTTTTTTTTCTTTATAAATGCCTCTGCGTCTTAAGGAAACTATTTATGCATGTAATCCTTTCCTCTGGAGGAAATAACTCTAGGTTAGATAAACAATTAATGGGATGTTTTGGTTACAGTACCAGTCATGTCAGAAAATATGATGTAACTGTTCAGTTATTCTTTCCAGATACTAAAGTACAGTATACCAGCATCTAAAAACAACCTGAAAATGGTCTACAACACTGCCCTATAACTATCAGTTGATGAATGGTGAGAAGGGTGAAAAAAAAAAAAAAATCACTATTTTCCCCAAATATCTTGGAACCATTTTAAAGTAGGTTATAAGAGTCATTTTTCTTCTGTGAAGATTTAAATCTCTCCAATACTGTCTCAAACCATCTCACAGATTTATGACAAATTTTCCAAGATCTCCACCACAATCAGTCACATAGCACAGGGAGAGGATGCTAAGCATCTTGATTTTGTGTTCTGCAAAACCATAATGCTTTGTACCTTTACCAAGTGCTTTACAAACTGATTAACTACTTGTGGACCAAATCCTAGAAGACATTGAATTGCAGGCTTTATTTTACATACAGCATATACACATAAATACATACACAAAATTCCAAGCTCGATATATTTTTACTCCAAAATGTCTACATACATTTGGGACTCAAACATATAAAAGTGTGGCTTTTCATGCAGTCTTCTCTGGAAACACAGCACTTTTCACAGCAGCTCATCACCAGATCCAAGGACAGCAAGCAAGCACTGCTGCTCCAGCAAAAACTACCAACCAACCTGTGAAGCTGGGATGGCCATGAACAGCCACAGTGGGAGAGCAGAAACTCCTTGTGTTAGGAGTGGGCACCCACACTCATTTTGTTCAAACACATCATGTTTTCTGCATTCATCTTTACCTCCCTCCAGCAGGGCTGAACAAGCCAGCCCTGCCATAGAACACAACTAACCTCCCACTCTCTCAAGAGCTCTGACAACTTAAGCACACTGTAAATAATTTATGCCATAGATAGTTGTTGCCCATAAGCAATCAGCTCTCCCTATTGCTTTGGAGTCGAGAGCATTTCTACTGAAGCATTTTAAGCAGCTATTACAATCCAGCCTCTCAACTGAATAAATACAAGTTGATTATGTCAATAATAAAGAAGTGTTGCCCTCCTTAGGAAACCTTTCCCTAAAGAGCTGATGCAAGGTTAAAGATGAGTTTTGGCTGAGCCTGGAGCACTGGAGAACACACAGCTAGGAGGAGGCAGGGGACCTGCAGGAAGGTGGCTGTAGCCCAGCCCAGGCACTTGGAGCACTCGGGGAGCAGCAACCCAAACCCTGGCAGCAGAGAGAGGCTGGCTGATGACACCATACAGGGAGGCTTGCCACTCATCAGATCCATGGAAACAGGAGAGTCCTCAGCCCATCCCAGACCTTGGTTGCTACTACAATTTCTTTCTTCCAGTAACTAACAGGACTCATCTCTTCCTGCAACAGCAGTCAGCTTTATCAAGCAGTTATGGTACTAGTTTCTGTGCCTACAATACTTGCCAGTAAATAGCACCCCAACAGCAGAGAACAGAGGGAAAATATCTTAAAAAAAATATGAAAATGCTGACTATCTTATGGAACCAGAGAAGGAGCTCCAGATACCAGGGATTATGATATCAAAATATGGAACTCCCTTAGACATCCTCCTTTGTAACTGCAACACAAGTAATTTACATCTGTTCTACAAGTCTCACCTATGGCACAGACACTACATTTCCTCATCTCACAATGGTTTATCCATCCAATTGATGTTTTCCAGGCCCATCTTCTACTGTCAGCCAGGCCTCGATGCCTGAATTCTCCCCTGCCAGCACATTCCTGAGCAAGTCATTCAACCTTTGTGTCTTTGTTTACCTCCCAACAATGCCCTGCACTGACTGATTTGATAGGAAGTAGCAGCAGCCACAACACTCACTGTGTGGGTAGGATTCGTCTGCAAAATGGGGCAGGGAAATCCCCTATCAAAGGTGAAAAGGGGTAGGTCACACTACTTTGGATAATGCCATTTTATCACAACTTGGACCTGACACTACAGAATTCATAAACACATTACTTCCACTTTACAAATTTATTGTCCAACGACTAAAGCATCTTGGAACTAGAGCAATGCTATCACTTTCAGCCCTACTGTTTTAATGTTATATAAAAATTGTCCTATTACTGACAAAATGAAGTACAAATGGACTGCTCAGTGTGAGCCACATTTTAAATGTGAAGAGAGATCATTATAAAGCAAATGCAAGTTTATTTTCATTTACTGAGTTTTACAAGCATTCCAAAAGAAACATTTAACAGTGAGACATCTGCAAAGATACAAAGTGAAAAGCTGTACAAATACACTTTTTTTCCCCCTCTCTCCCCCAGTATCTACTGATGAACTGGAGCTGCAAATACATAAGTAGTGATATTCATTACAAAGCTAAGAATGGAGACATCTATCCTTGAAATTAGGTTTTTCTAAAAGCACTACCAACATTCCCTGTTCCAAAGTGATGGAAAAGAGGGAGTTAACTGCTAAACAAAGAGTATATTCACTTGGCTTAACATGCCAGCAAGTGAAAGGTAGAAAATCAGGAGCCAAGCCAGCAATATGAAAACAGAGCATAAACAGAGACTTGCTTTCAGCTCAGTTCCTTGACAGTGAGTACATTATCACTGTCGACCTCACTGATGCATTTTGCACCTTTGCTGGGGAAAAATTCCCCACATTAACATCATGTTTTGATTCCTCATCATTACAAAATTATTACTCGTTTCTTTGTTTTGAAGTTACAATCACAGAACTCACATTCCTCTAGGAAAATGACACCAGCTAAAAAAGCAGCAGGTCAGATTTAAACAATAGCAGATTTAAAAAAAAAAATTAAAGTAGGAAAGTTCATGTTCCTAAGTGATCTGAACATCCTGTTCTTGCTGCCTGGTGTTAATCACCGGCACACGTCACTTCCTTGTCATCCACCCGCTGCCGTGACACGGGCACTGGTTCTGCATCCCACTGCCAAGAGAGGTGGGACAAACCAGGAGCAGATAGATCCCAGGAGACAGAGGACAATCCTAGATAGGATTTGGGGATTATTTCATCCTGCTCTGACACATAACCACACAATATCCAACGCTGGCTACTCTCTGGGACCCAGATTTCACAGTATTAACACACCCCACACAAACTTCTTCATCTTGTCAAACCAATGTAGTGCAAAAACACCACATGCACACACCATAAATACAAGGCAATAACTCTACAAAATGCAATCTTATAAGAGAAATGTCACATGAAACACCCCCATTTCATGGGATGGCTGTCATGTGCAAGTGTCTGGTATTCAGCATCAGTGTTGGCCTTCAAATCCAGTGAAAACTCATACAATTCCTAGCTTGGCCTTATAATCACAAGGATACTAAATTGCTTTGGTACAATGACAATTTTTCTGCAAACCTGTGATAAACAAAGCCTTAAAATCTTTATTACTTCACTGCAGTAAACTGAGAAAAATGCTATTAAAAGCAAGAGGTACAGAACACAAGGTCCACCAGGAAGGTGGCTGGTCATTCATATTAATACCTGTCACCAGATATTAATATGAATTAGAAAAGGCAAAGCCTTAGGAAACAGTTGCAACTGCATCATATTCTTTTCAGAGAACATCATCTAATCCTTATCCAAGTCAGATAAATGCACATTTCAATGGTAAACAAAATATCTGAACAAGCACTGTGCTGCTTGTCCCTTTGCAGATACAACAGTTGTGGGCATAGACCACACAATGTGCTCTGGAAAACGTTGTTTTGCCTGTTTCTATACATGGCATACCTGGTTGCCTTCCTAGTACCCTCCTGTCCCTCTCTGGAACCCAGTGAGAGGATTTCCGAGTGTCTGTCAGCACACAATCCTTTTGGATAACTGCAATCATCCTTCCTATTTTTAACTATGCCTAAAAGTAAACAACCCGCTGCTATCTCCCAGACATTACAGAGAACCTCCTCCATCTTCTAAAAGCATATTGTTGTTGCTATGTTATTATGTTTGTCCCATGTTTATTAAGTGTTCTACTCTAGAAGCATGCACTGTTTCAAGACCTACTTATAACTAAATGTGGGGAGAAAACCCTCAAAACATCTTGCCTCAACAAGCTGCAAACCCTCCCGTTCCAGAGAGCATTTATCAGATGTAAACAACAGCTACCACACATAAAGAAAAACAAACATTTCAGCTGCATGTTTCCCCACCATGTCCACTGTGGCAACTCAGTATGATGTTTTCCTGGGCAAAGCCTGGGAAAGAAGAGGAAGCCTGCAGCACACTCCATGAGTCAGAGTCCAGCTGCAGGCTTCAGATTTTGGGATATGCACCACCTTACCACGATACTGCTTGGTGGGTCATCATTAAGTCAGCTTCCCTGCCTACACAAAGCAGGGAGCATTACCAGTTTTCTACAGCCAAATAGAATCTGCTTCTGCTGATTTCATCAGCCATGAAATAATAACTAATCTTTCATGTGATACAGTTTGAGGCTGAAGATGCATGACATGCTTAGCTGTAAGGATAAAAATACATAATTAAATGTAATCACAAGTCCCAAGGTAAAAAAAAAAAAAAAGTGCCTCTTTGGATGCTTCAACAGCTTCATCTTATTTCCTAGAAAACACCATACTATGAATACTAAACAAGGACCTATGTAGCTATTAATTTTTTTTCATTATATATGCACTGAGCCAGTCAATGCAATTTACATTTTTTATCACTAGAAAAATAAGAAGGAAAAAGGAGAGGGAATAAACAATATTTATTATACTGGAAAGAAATGTTACATGCTCTACAATATTTGGAAACTACTACTTCAATTCTTGATACAGAAAACATGCAAAGGGGACATTGGTCTAGTCCTGTTTTCTTCAGTTCTGAAACCCCCATACTTCTGCAACTGCTGGTTAGTGAACATCCTTCCCCCACCCCTGCCGTGGCATTCCTGCCTGATGTGGTCATCCAGCCATATACTGACAAGTCACCATTGTCCACTGAGAGTGCAACCAGTGCCAAAAATCAAGCACATATATCCACTCACAATATTTTCTACAGGGGACAAACACTGTAGCACAAATTTTGAATGATACCTTTTGGAAGCAACATGCAATGGTATGCAAAAGACAATTTCTAGGAGGACTTGATGGGCAGGTTAACATAGAATCACTGAGCAATTTCAGAGACAGAGAACTGCACTTAACAATACAGAACATTTAAATCACACTGATAGGTTTTTATTCTAGCAATTATAAATGGAGTCTTCAATGTCCATGCAGACATTATACTCTGTGTCTGGGTTTGTGCCAAAACTGGAGCAATAAAACTAATGAACTGTCAAGGCAAAACTTTTCAAGGAAAGTTTAAAGTCCCTGCACTTGGCACTGTCAGACGTCCTTTTTTTTTCTTCTCACTTAACATATACTGAAAGTCTGAACTTTTGTAGTACTTCCTTTTTTTTTTTTTTATACCTCCCCCTTTCCAACTCATGTTCCTCAGGAGCATGGCAGCAGAAGATATTCTTACTGCTTATGTGGAGACAAGTAACTAATTACTTGAGTTCAAAGCTAAATACCAATCAACAGAAAGATACAGCAGTCTCCACAGAGATTCAAAGGAAGAGCTTAGCCTGGATTCTCTTAATTACTGTTTGCAGAAGGCCCTGGATCTATACACTGATAACAGAAGGAGGCTCACTGACCAAAACTGAGTGGCTTCACTTACCCATCGTGCTCTGGCCTTCTATCACAAACACATTCATTTTCTTACCTGATTTTTAGTTATCCCGGTCATATGAACATTGTCAGAAATATGTGCAAGTTTTCCAAATATCTCAGAAGCCAAAGAAACAATAAATAACTGGCAATAAGAAGTGTTGGTTTGCAATATTTTATTCCACTGTGTTGGCTACAAAATCACCACTACAAACGACTTTTCATGCTACTTCCATACAATGCTCCACAATACAAATAATTCAGAAAATTTTATTTGCCTACAGAATCTTCCATTTTGTTGATCCTCACAAAGAATACAAATTAATGGAATTTCTTCCCTAATCTTCCATCAGTTACTAGTTACAAACCAGGTTTTCAGAGGTGTCCTTAGAAAGTATGCTTATAAATACAGCCATGAAACAAGCTGGATTTTCAAAAGGTCTAGACAGAATGCCCTTTAACAGAAAATTCTATCCCTACATTAAAAAAAAATTAAAGCAGCAAGAAACATGTGGAATTGCTATCAAAATTCTATCCACAAATGTTGCCACACCTAGCTAATATCGCTTCTTAATTAGTGGCTCTTAGTTTTCTAGAGGAAACACTTTAACAGAAAAAAATTATCCTCTCTGTTTGCTCCACTAGGCTACAGAGTAAATTTAATGTGTTTAGCTCTCAAAAATAATATGTCAATAAATTAGAAAAAGCAGGACTTAGCCAGCTTTCAGAAAGGTGAAGTGCCAATCAAGAAAACATTTTGAAGTCTTCCTGTGGGCTAGATATTGATAAATTAATGCTATATAGGCCATTAAACCATTTGTCCATCATTCATTCATTCCTAAATACATCTTTTTGAGGACACAATGCACTCTCTTCCTGACAGTTTTCCTCCTTTGAGATATTCCTGATTTAAAACAAAATGGGAGACATGTACTACATTTCTAAGTCAGGTTTAAAACCAGCACCTTTGTACATAGCTTTAAAAGATGAACTTTTCCATCACAGAAAGCAGGATGCGGTCAGTAATGTTAGTGGAACTACACAGAACTGGACACTAAAACAGACACGAGGCCTACCACTACTGCATAGATGCTTTCTTATTTGGCTGGTTTGGGTTTTTGTTAAACTTAGTATTGTGTGACAGCCTCAATCCAGGTTCTCATTTCCACTCCCATGCCAATAAATCCTAACTTGATCAGGCCACGTTAGGCCTGGCTGTACCGGAGCTGCTGGACACTCAATGTTTCTGGTGGAATTTTTAGCAACCCCCACCCCCCCATTGTTGTCCAGTTTGCTGTGATGAGCAACACTTCTGTTTCCCCCATGCCTGCCAGGCTGGCCTCTTGCCCCCACATTAATCTGCAGTCCTGGTGTGTGGCAGCACAAGGCAGGCTTAGCTAAACTCCCTCCAGTTCTGCTTTTGTGCTGCAGCTCACCTGGCAGCCCTTTCCCCAGGGACCCGGCAGCATCCTGGTGCTCTGAAACTCCAGCATGTCCCTGCAGAGCAGGGCCAGGAGACAGGAGCCATGAAGAAGCAGTGAAACACATAGGGAGCAAGTTTCCTAGTTACATTTTTACCTTCCACATCATCCACAGAATTAAAGTAGTTAAAATAAAAACCACATCTCTTTTCCTGCTGTAACCACAAAGAGGCAGGTACACTGAGGGGACATACCTCAGCAATCATTCCTATGGAATTAATTTTCTCTGGTATGGTTACACTCAGAGCGTGAAAAAAATTTTGCCATTACTTCATTTTGGAACTGGCTACCATTTCTACCAAACTGCATCAAGCAGGACTTGCAGCTTGCACATCTTAAAAACAATGCAAGACAGTCAAGAAATACTGAGAAAAACAAATGCTTTTTTCTCACAGTAAAAACTGGCATCTAAAGATCAAATCACCCTAGGAGGCTTCAAGTGAAGGAATGTGCACACCATTCCAAATCTACTCTCGGAAAGTCACTCTCCAAAACAAAAGAAAGTACACAAGCCACAGCTTCTCCATTGGACTGCAGTCCTGTAAAGGCAGAGACCAGGAAAAAGTATCCAAGAATCCTGCATGCAAATTGCTGCATTCTCTTTTATCAGCAAGGGTTTAGAGGGCTCAGGGGTGTTGGAAGGATTTTGAGGTTTTTCAGTATCTGATGATTCCAACACAAATCCTCTGGAAAGCAGGATGAGGTACTGGAATATCGTTTGCTGAGATGCCATATTTGTGACATAGGTAAAATTGCTGAGAAAGAACGCAACATCTGGCACTTGGGTGCAAAGGAAAAGCAAACAAAAAGTCTTAGCAGCCTACTAATACAGTGTAATTTTTTTTTCTGTGACTGGGACATATATATATGATAGAACTTTTGCAAAGGTGCTCAATAGTACTTCCATAGGAACCAACACCTACTTGAAGAGACATTCAATAGCTACACAAATGGCCTCTGCATTTGTGTAGCTATTGAATGACAAATGGCCTACCTCTGGTAGGTCATGTTCAGTCACAGAAAGAAATATCTTTGCTGAGATGCCTCTAGTACCCTGTATGCAGAACCCTGGACGAACACACTCGCTCCATTTCTTCCCCATCACCATGATCAGCTTGGCAACCTGCACATTCATAACAGCCTGGCTCACTTGGCTTAGCAGAGACAATGAGTTACCCAGACACACTGATCATCTGAAACACACACAGTTGCCCCAGAAAACTGTGAGGTTCACCAGAAGACTGTGACACTGTGGTTGTCAGTGTCATGCCTACCAGCCACCTTAGGCAGCAGCAAAGCTCAAGGAACATGTTTTGTTGTTGATGACATCAGCCAGAAAAGTTCATACAAGGAAAAATGCTTTGGATTCCAGACACTGAGTTTTTCCAAGAGTAGCTTTGGCCATTTTAATAGCTCATCATTAAACTTGTCTCTCTTTTATTTCACAAGCCAAAGAGCACCACAAGCAGTTCACGTTTCATTATTATCTCCACTCAACCAACACCTACAAACCATTTTCGAAGTGAGAGTCCACTCTCCTGCTTGAATGCAGACATTGCCCCACCCCAGAAAATGTTCAACATTTAAGACCAGACATCACAGTGCAGCAAACAGCCATAGGAAAGAAGGGAGGGAAGACAGAAATAAATCTACATGTTTAAAGATAACTGCATCAAGAGGCTAGAAAAATAATTAAGAGTTCTTGGGGGAAGGGAGAAAGACTAGGAGCTCCATGAAATAAGGCATTCAGGGGTTCTATCATATTTACCATGGATTATTACCCTTCCCAGGATATTGTGTTTAAGCAAACATTCTGTGAATACAAAATAGGATCCCATGGTTAATATAATAAAGTAGGCTCACAGCTGGACTTTCAAAAACTGCCAACATAATATTAAATCAGAGCAAAACAAGTCACCAGGTCAGAGACTGCTTTTTGAGAGGCCTGTTACCAGCACTGTAACAAGAAATTCCTGCGTGAGGAGAGGAAGACAAGCTTATGTTATTTCCTGAACTGTCTTCACTGCTTCTGTGATAATCTCCCCAGTTGCTACCTAGTTCATCTGGGTTTTGGTGATGGATTAGACAACACTTTATTCTGTACATCTTTGCTTTAAGAGCATTTGCTTCTGGTCTTGTAAATTAATTGATTTAATTTTAAGTAATTCTGATATTTGGTCTTTGGAGAACTGTTTTCAGATACAAAGGAAAAATTTCTGGATCGTGGTATCTGGTATCCAAAGCCATTAGAAGACAGCTGATGAGAGGCATTTATATCAAATGGAAAAGCACACTTCCTTCCTCCAGCACTTGGTGGGACGCCAGCCATGCCTGGATCACAGAAGAGGCACCATGCTGGTCACAGGAAGGGGACTGCTAAAGCACTTGTTGCATTCCCCAAATTTACTGCAGCAGGATAGTGTATCAAAGGCCTCCATTCAGGATGGTCAAGGAGAGCCTTGCAACTCAAGAGACCTGTAACTTAAGCAGCCTGCTCTTGACCAAATCCACAGTCATTCAGGGCTGCTCTACAACACCTCTGAACATTTCTCATTACAGCTGCTTTTCCTGAGAGAGGAGCAGAAACACTGGACAAGGAGGTAGAAAAGGTGTCTAGCAGATGCCACAAAACATCTGCTAAATGCACTGCCACAGCCCACAAACCATTATAGGCTTCAGAAGACAACCAGAAGCTACAATTACAGCATGCCACAGCAGCACAGATGGAGAGATCAACAGCACAACCAAGTACCACACACACTTGTGGAAATCATCACAGTAAGAACATCCTGCATGCCAGCAGGATACACCACTCAGGGAAAAGGATGTTTAATTACCCGAGGCAGCACCAAGCCACTCTTCCATTCCACAAACATGAAAGCCAAGTGCAAAGAAGTGAGATGAAAAAGAGTTTTGTGTAGTGTGAGCCATCTAAAAGACTTTGGCATTTAGGCTAAGCTAAAGCCTAGGTGACCCCTTTGGTCCTTCTCTAGTCACAGATGGGGTTCACCCCCCAATTCCAGAGTTGTTCTTCAGTTACTTAACTAGCTAAAAAAAACAAACCCTTTGCTTTTAGCCAGCTAAATGTGCAGCAGATTCTGTCTTGCCCCTTCAGGGATGAACTGAGTCTCTTATTTAAGATGGAAGTGCAAGGTTAAAACACCACCTGAAGAACCTGAATCCACACCTCTTCTCATTTGGTATCACATCTCAGCAGCTCGGCAGCACATGTGACAAGCTGACCACCACCCAAGACCAGGTGGGTTACCCAGGATTTGTCACAGCTTAAGAACAGGTATGCAGGCAAACACCAGCTGTAACAAATATGCCAGATATTGGAACTCCAACAATTCAGGCAATTGTTTGTGTAACCCCAGCTAACATTTTTAACCTCTTTAGCTATGCCTGCTTTGATGTAGTGGATACTTCTAAAAGGTGAAGGATTTTTAAAACATCATATCCAGGAAATGGCTGTTCAAGACCCCTGTAACAAAAGGAAGAAAAAAAGACAGGTACATCTTTAAAACCACACTTATAATCGGAATTTTAGCCAATACCAAGCTGTCACTGAAACTGCTGATGTGATGCAATTACCCAGGCAACAGCCCTCCTTCTCCTTCCATCCTAAATAAAATTTACATCAAACCAAACTACTCCTACTAAAATCTAACATAATCAATGCAGAAATCTGAGTTCAGCATAAAGATAAACCTCATCACAGCTACTCTTATGGCTAACCACTGAATGTCTGAGAGTTGAAACAACTCCACAGCTGTAGATACAGTCTATATTTACATATTTGTATCCTTTCAAACACACTCTAAAAGTACACACTTCCCGAGTTGCTAGTGTCACTCATTTTAACCTCAATAATCCTAACCACTATCACTGCACATGTTCTGCAGAATTCTGCCACACAATGTTTATTTTCTCAGAGAGGGAAAAGAAAAAAGGCACAAGTGAGTTCCTGGCCCCTTCAGGTTGCTTCTCCCTTTACTGGGGCCTGATCCTTACAAGCACAGCAGGACTTCCCCAGCATGGACTCTTTCTATTCTCTTCAGCAGGCACCGCATACACACAGCTCTGGCTGAGACTGGGGTTTACAGAGTGACGCTGGGCAATTGTTTTCCTTGGCTCTGCAGCCTCTGATCTCCTAGCTTAAAAACCTTCCTTTCCCTATAACCTAATTTTTAATTGCAAATTGCACAACGGTTTATTTGTGCATTCTTACACATAGAAAAGCCTCTGCCAAAACAAGAACTCCTAAAAAAAGCGGCTGGGTTAACTGAGGCAGACTGCAAGATCTTTGAGAAATGAGGCTCATTAAGTACTTAACACTAGCGCAGTGTAAGCCCTTCATTCAAAACTCAGACCACAGATTCCCATTACTGACCGAAATAAAAGATCCAAGACACAGGAAAGGGGAGGGAGGAAATGCATTTGAGCGTTTCCATCTGCTTTTTTCCTTCTTGGCACCACGAAGCCCGCTAGCTACAGCTGACAAGCTATTACACCACACTTTGATTTGATACCTGGCTTCTGTCTGCACTAACAGGTATAACTGCCCTGCAGCAGCCCAGGTCTGCTCAGCTTACTCACTGGCTGTCACTCTGCTCATCACAGCACTTCACTCAGGAAAACACACCAGACCATGGTAATGGGCAGTAGATCTCTACCTGGAAAGCCTTTTCCCCTCCTCTTCTCCAGGGAAACATGAAAACCCACCACAAAGAGCTTGGTTTCTCGCCTATGGCTAGCATAATAAATGATAAAGGAAATTCCAGAGGAGAGAGAAGGTTTAAAGTTATTGCTATGGGTTTATTCCTTCAAAACATCCATAGGTGGTTGCTGCTCTCTCTATTAAGGGTGGGGCATTACAAAGAAATCAGCTGTGACATTAATTTTTTTTAAATAAAGGTAAGAGAAAAGCTGCAAAAGCCAAGTGTGCCAAAAATATTAGGTCTCTCCTTAGCAATCATACAACTATCCACATTTACATAAAATGCTTTATCAAAGGAAAGATGCTTTAACAAAGGGAACATAAAGCTGAGTGTAGTGCCTTGCTTGAAGGGACAGAACACTCAGAAAATGAAGAGCAGAAAGGGAATAGTTCTTCAGAGAAGCAAACTCAACTGTGGTATCAAGTTTTCAAGGGATCAGCGGACTTCTCTACAAAGGAAAACAAACTGAGTGAAGCATTTCCTTCACTGAAAAAACACAACTATCACAGTGCCCAGGGAATTTGGTTTAACTCACTTAGCTTAGCAGTAAAATTCTGATACTATATGACTTCTCAAAGTTCCTAGAAAATTCTTCAAATACATTTTAAACACTAATGACCTTCTAAATGCAAACTAGTTAACTTCGAGAGAAAGGATTATACTACATACCCCACTGTATAAGGGAAGTTTGCAGAGTGAGTCAAAATTTGATCCTGTCTTACATCTGGCAAGTCCTAACTAGACAATCTTTTTGTACAAGATCAAAAAGAATCAAGGTCAGTGAGTTTATTCACTACACACCCAGACAACTGAGAAGTGCAAAGAAATTAATCACCTGAAGACCACTCAGTGTGGTCTTCCATTGTTGTCATTTGACATGGTCATTCAACATTCTCACTCCACAGCAAAGGCCATCCTGACCATGTAAATAGTGTATTTTCTTTCTACTGGACCACACATAGAAGTAGTAGCTATCCTAGACCTCTTGCATTACAGGAATCAATCCCAAAATCAAACTGGGCCTAAAAAGTTTAAAAGCCTGCAGTTTCTCTGGCAATTATATAGCTCATATCCACTGTTTAACTATTAAAGAGCAATAGCTCTTCCTTAAAAGTTACAACATTGTTTTCAAGCTGGTTTCTTAGCAAAGATATCTGTTTTTCAGCCTCATCAATCAAAACTAGATAAATACTTAGGGATGGTTCTCAAATCCTAGCACATCTTCTTAAAGTCTATCTCAAATCTGTACACAAATCCATCAAACCAGATACTAATGTCACCAGTCAATATCTTCAAGACTTTTAGTTGCAAGGATCTGACCTGCCCCCTATGAGACCCACATTTTCCTAAGCAGCATCCTTTCACATCAACAAGAAGAGCTGTACTTGTGTATTTTCAAGGTAATTTGAAAAATTAGCAGACCTGTAATACTGTAAATAATTTCTCATGCCCTTGCATACTGTGCATTTAATAAATCTGTTAAATACTTTTTCTGTCTCATGATATGTTTTTCCCTATTTACAATAAATCACCTGCATAAGGTTTTTCCTTCAGAGAAGAGCTTTACACCTCAGTTACAGGTGATATTATCTAGAGTCAGACACAATTCCCTTCTGATAGGTTTTTCCTTTGATAATATATTGCAATAGTTTGCTACAATGTGCAAGCAAAATATATATATCTCATAAAAAACAAGCATTTTGAAAGCAGAAGGGTAGCCTATATTAGTGTAAGAGAGAAATTTTAAACTACAGATTGTCATTTATTTGTCTAAGGCAGTGGCCATGTCTGCCCTAAGTTCCCAGAATACCACAGCTTATTAATGTTCAAGGACAATTACTTGCCCTGCAAAGAAAACACTTGTCCAGGAGAGCTTGTCACATGGAATTCACTGGAAAGCACAAACTGGAAAGCATCAAAACTACACCACAATAACTTAAATAATTAGAAGACAGACAAGATGTTGGAAGAAAACATTTTTTTAAAAAAAGATTTGGTTTGCTAAGCCCAACTCAAACTGTGTTTTCACTCAATGTGTGTTTTCCCAGCTGCAAAGGGGAGCCTTTCCAGAAGGGCACCTTTCCAAAAAAGGCATGCCTTCTTATGAAAACAGACAGCTGCTGAAACCTGGTATTTTTTAAGTCCAGTATTCAAGAGCTTATTCTCAAGTCATTACACCATTCCCCTCGCTCCATGCAAATAATCACCTTTTTAATTTGGTGAGGAAAAATAAACAACCTTGATTTGGCTTGTCTTGGCTGGGGCCATGGGGGTAAGACCCAAGGTACAGACTCAGCACAAATGGGTGCAAGATGATTTATGTGATGGCTGTAATAGGTGACAGCTCCACTCAATTACTGGATACTGCTGCCTAGAGGTTTTTATACATCTGCACCTCAGTATTTAATGCTATTAAATAATCATACTTAACATTCACCCAGTTATCAATACACTGCTTCGAGCTGCTGTTCAGATTTTTATTACCAGCTAATCTAAAGAAATGAGTATGGCAGCAGACATGATTGTCAACAGGACCTGAGGTAACAGATTTTCCTTCTGGCTTTCTGTCACTAGAAGCTGCCAGATCCCAGCTTTCTAACTCTTCACCAATAAACACAGCAGCTGAAATGCAGTGCAATCCAGAATTAATGGCATCCTTTTGTACTCTGATACAACGTTATCTTGTCAGATACCAGAAGGCCAAAAAGTAAAAAAAAGGGAGGGGGGGCTAGAAGATTATTTCCAGAAGTGTTTGAGAAATAGAGTTTAGAAGCACCCAGAGAAACAATAGTGGGGCTTTGCTCTGTGAATAATCACAGAAAAAAAAATTAATATTCACAACAGAAATGTTTCTAGCATCTGCAAGTTCGGGTGTGGAAAAAACATTCAAATACCCAGTAAGGCAGACTCAAGCCTCTGAACAGCGAGTGCTGAAAGAGCTCTGCAAATGTGCCTGAGATTTTCAAGGAATGATGTTAAATCCACTTAAAAACAAACACCATGGCATTTTTGTAAACACATGACCACACGGAGGAGGTAAGGATACAAACTTATCCAATTACTCATTCATTGCAGATGACACACTTGGTTCCAATTAGTGCTCCTATAACTTCCATACTTTTTGTAGCTCTAAAAAGAAAGCAAAGTTTGACCCTATGCCTTGGAATCTTAAGCATTTCAATAGCTCCAGTGTTACTGGAAAGAAGAGCCTTCACCTAATAACCACACTTTAGGCACCAAACCAGCACTCCTTAGCAAAAAGGGGTAGTGGTACATCTGGAGCTAAACCAAACCAGTACTGACTCCAGGTCCATCAAGGGCCATGACCATCAGGAGCACACTGATCCTGGAATCCAGCATCTCTCCTCTGAGGAGATGCTATGACCCAGAGGGAACTGTCCTACCATTTCAACACTGAGTGGGAGACCAAGAGCCTAGGAATCAGGAGGAACTGGTTTCTGGCAGCCAGCATTCTGAGGAGCCTTGCACACCACCTGCCATGCTCATGGCTACCTGACAGCTATTTCAGCAGCTGTAGGGCTTGGAGCAGAGGTACAGCTGCTCCTTAGCCAGGTAAGAATGAAGCTGTGGGACTGCTAAGATGATTGCAGTTGAGACTAGATAAAACCCACAAGTCTGAGGTGTGGGAAGGTTCAATTTCTTGGACTTCTTTACAAATAATGGTCTTAAAAAACATTCAGCACATAGACAGTGTTCCCCAAAGCCTCCTTCACTTTCTTCTCAGCTTCTGCTCACCCAGATAGAGAAACCCTAATTGACCTGTGCTCTGAGAAAAAAAATTGTGCCTTTGCTTACAGGTCTTCTGCTGCATGGAGGAGGACAAGGTTCACAGCTGTGGGTTGTCAAGTACAGAGAGCAAAAAGAGAAGGCTTACTCAGCAGTCTGAGTATTTCCTCTGGCCTTGATCTCACTCCCCCTGGCCTTGCTTTCAAATATCCTTCAGACAGTCTCCCATCTGCTTCTTTGTTCTTTTCTAGGGGAAGAGTCAGCTCTCCCACTGCTGATTTTGCATCTCAGATAGCAAAATTGCCGTCCCAGGCCACTGCTGGTGTTACACCCAACTGCAGGAGAAATCCTGAGGTTACCTCTCTGATTCATCAAGAGATGAATCAGACAGAAAAGGAATCTTCTAGTCCCAAATGGATTATTTTCAAAGCAAACAAGTAAATATACACAGGTGAAAGCTGAGCTGCAAATCTGCCATGGCTATATTTCCTGAGAAGAATCAGAGGCAAAAGGCCTGTATGTGGAAAGATACCTTCTTATCAAACCAAGATCAAGAGGTTAAGTCTGTTCTTCTCCCTTTGGAGGAAAACCTGGTGTCCTGGATAAGTATCTATACCTCCTAAATACTGGAATGCTCATCTAAGAAAGGATAAATAAAATATAATGTAATAAAAACAAGTCAGAACACGCCTAATAAGAATTGAAAGACAATACAGTACTTACATACATTACAGCTTAGGAAGGAAATGCAAAGCCCTGATCCGTCTGTTGTTCTCAAATAATCATAAAACTTCAAATAACCTAAAAAACTTCAACACTGCATGTCTACACTCAATTTAAAAGTACAGCTTCAGAAATCTAGAACTCTTGTGGCCCCATGTTAGAATAGCATAACTTTCAGTTTTATGCCGTGTGTTCTTAATGGGGGCTGCATACCAGCTACATCAATACAGAAGAACGCAATAACAGCACAAAACTACACAGTATGAACATTAATTTTCATGTAGAACTAATATACTATCAGACCTCTAGAAACATTTTTCCAACACATGAGACATTCTTGTTTCTGTTTCCAGTAGCAATCTGGAAATTTCTAGATATGACTTTCTGTCATATCTTTTAATGACTACAGGGCTTAAAGAGAGGGATGGGGAGTATCTACCAGCCTGTTAAGGAGTCTGGTCTAAAGAGCACTTCAGCAGAAAGTAAGAACGCATATATATTTGCAGTAAAAAAAAAAAAATATAACCCTTCTAGACTCTCAGCAGAGGTTCTTAGGTTCAGCCACAGTGAAAGGAATTTTACAGCACTTGTCAAGCAGAAAGCATGCATTTAATAATGAATAAACGAAGAAGATAAAGCTACAAGAACTCGGCAGCACAGAAGGTGAACCAGGCTCTGGTATTTCACAGCAAGTGTCAACAGAGGACTGTGCTCAGGCTGAAACAAATGGGCCCTGCAGAATCTGCAGATGCACTCCCTGTCTGGGGAAAAACACATTCAGCAACTGAACACCATCTTGATGCAAGAGGCAGCATGCTGGGCTTGGAAGATTTGATTTTTATTACCTCTTTCTTCAATTACTCTACTAACCTTAAAATAAGAGTATAACATTGCAATCTTTGAAATTTATATTATCTATGTGTGATCTATTAGGCAATATATAATAAAGTAGCTCTTTACATCACAAACCCATTTAAAGCATCAACTTGTGCCACATTATAGGCATTGCTATACATTCCTGGGAGGAGTGATTACTATGCACATGTAAAAGCTCAACGTTCATTTTACGCATGAACTCTACCAACAGGAATGGAAAAACATCAATATTTCCATTTCAGATGCTTGAAAGCAACCTTATCACTCCATGGCACAGTGATAACTGCAAGCCACTATGAATCTTTACCTCCATGTAATGCTAAAATCAGCTCAGGACAGATTTTCCCTCACAGGGGGAATTTAAAAAAAAAAAATTAGAAAAGGAATATTTTTCTTACAGTGGCATCAACTAAATATAACAGCCAGAGGCTACTGTAACCCAGATACTAAATTTCCTCACATCAATGCATCCAAAATGCCCCAAGCATTAATCTAATGCCTCGTCCAACTGGCCTGGCTCCATCACACACCAAAAGATCCACTTATCCTTGGACTGTGCAAGAAACACTGAACAGGGCAATCCAATCCACTCTTGCAAATGTGTGGGGTCTAAAAGCCACCTGAGAGTGCTCTTAGACCACAAGAGATTACAGCAAAGAAACCAAAGTCAGATTTTGGTCACATCTTAAGTAGATACAGTTCAACATAAGTGAACAGATGGATTATTCAGAAAGCCAAAAACATAACAGATTGGTGTTTAATGGATTTTCACCACTGAAGTTTAAATGACATGGCAAGACCAATTCCACCTGACCATGTATTTTTCTTTTTTCCCCTTAAGACAATGCCATCAGATTATCCAAACGTCAATTATGAAAACTATTTTACTCCCCAAGGGAGGGTCATCCAATATCCATGAACATAAAGTCAATTACCCAACTTACTCAGCATCTTTCAAGATACTAAGTGGCAAGAACCACACTGTACTAAACAACTCAACTTGGCAAAAATGCATCTGGACCCTAGATGTTTAAGGATTTTTTCAGCCTACTTTATTATATCAGATATTAAGCCAGAGACCTGAACCCAAAGTCTAATGTACAGCTTGAAACTGTTTGGGGGGAGAGAGCAGCAATGTCTGTGCACTGTTTTAGATCTTTTCTGCAATCCTTTGTCCATTTGCTAAATTTCCCACAAGAGTATTCCTACAGAAATAAACCCTATTCAAAAGGTGTGAAACCACAACAACTTTTCTTTCAAAGGTAACTACAATGGCATAAGAAAATAAATAAACATAAGAAAATAACACCTTTTCCCAAAAGCTCTCAAATTACTTTACCAATAACTAATGCCCAGTCAGATCAGTGCAGTATTTTTGCTGGGTCCATGGAAAATACACTTGAAAATAACACAAAAATACAAGAACAACTAAGGAAGCCTGCTTAATTCCTGCCAGGCTTCTGACAAGAGCCTCATGTCCCTGCCAGCTCTTCCCCTTTATGTTCCTGGAAAAGCTGCTATTACCACTTCAAAAACAGTGACGCATGGGAGGTGGAGAAAGTTATTCCTTTTCCTTTTGGTGGTTCTGTCACACTGTATATTCCCTTTTGTACAAGCAGAGGTTTTTCAGAAGTACTATCAATAAAGAAAAAAAAGAAAAAAAAAAAGGAGGCAAAGATGACATTGGAAAACATTTCTGAGGCTGGTCCTTCATAGAACATGTAAGGTAAAAAGGCTGGTGAGAGCAGGTAGTCTGTTAGGCTCCCTTTCTCTCAATTCTCCAATGCTCTGAGAGCAGTGAAACCAGTGAATTCCTTCCTTCCATCACATTCTGGAGCCCAGCAGCACCATGCAGATTCCTGTATTTGGCAACAGAGAGGTCCAGCATTACAGAAGGAGTTGTGCAAGCAGAGACACCTCCTCCCCAGCACAGTCCAGCCTCTTCCAGCTCCCCTGCACAAATTACACAAGGAACAGCCACGTTGTGGACTTGAAACAGAGAGGCTACTGCACGGCAAAGCTTTCTCTGCAGCACATCTCAAAGTACACACATGAGGGCATTCCTCCTCCCAGGCACCACCCTGCCTTTGCTATGAGGCACAGAGAGCCAGCACCAGGCAGCTCTGGCTCCCAGGAAGGGCAGAGCAAAGTTGGTTCTCAGTGCTCTGTGTCAAGCACAATCCCATGACCCCTTCCACAGAAGGCTCATGGTGCTCCAAGCTGAAGGAAGAGGCACCATGGACATGGTAGGAATCACAACCCAGAGAGCAGTGGGAGACTGGGACAGTTTAAGAGGTGAAAGGGGAGGCCCAGAAGCTGACCTGCCAATGTTTCCTTCAATTATAAGTATGTCCTTAAAGCCAGTCTTGATATCAAAGAACTGTCTGCAATTGTCTTTATGGTGAGAGGAAACAGATACTCCAAACAGAAAAGCAATATAACAAATATTCTACAATAAACAGCGGAAGATAAAAATAGAAAAATAAGACAGAAAAAACATGGAAAAAATAAAATAGAAGAATAATGTATTTGGGGCAGACTTAAGCCCTCAGCCTGAACAAAAACCTACTAAAATTGCATTAAGGATACATTGTGATACACTAATACCGTATAAAAATCTGCAGAATTTTAATTTCACACAATTTCACGCACATATAAACAATAGCAGGACCATCTAATAACATAACAGGAAATACATTAAAAGGATTGCATCACACTGGAAATATCACATGAAATTAGTATTTTCAGGCTTTCTATTTTTGGCTAAATGTTTTCAAAATATTTAACAAGGAGGAATACATTTCCAAGGCTTACAATAAGCATTTTCTTAGTTTCAGAAATCTTTCTCAGCTGGAAAGGGTGATAGTTCAACAATAAGACAAAATGGCAATGTATTTTCAGTATCACCATTAAACCTGCAACGATCTATAATATTTCTAATTTGAATATGCAACTTGTAAGAGTTGAGAGCTGCACCTCTTAGCTTTTTTTAGTAGTACTCAGTGTAGGCAAAAAACCAAGCAATAGTTTAAATTTAAAAAAAAAACACCCAAAAAAAAACCCCAAGACAAACAAAAAAAGAAAAACAAACCCAAAAAACCAAAATCCCTGCAGTATTAGGTCACTCCTGAAGAATTTTCTTGGCATTTTGGTTAAAGACCGACCACACACTCTTCCACAGATAAGCAGATTTTCCAAACTTCAGCTGACATGCCTACATAGAACCTCAAGAAAACTAGCAGGCAGCTTCTCCGGTGTAGCTGAGCAAGTAAATGGTAGAAAACTAGCTTTGAAATCACATGTGAAGGAAATAGTACAGATTACATAAAATACAGTTAAATTCCATCAGCAGAGTCAAGTCTCATAGAGCATGTCTTCCCAAAGTAGACACAGAACTATAAAACTTGGGTAACAAAGCATTGTATTCACAGATGAAACCCTTTTAAAGCTATTTTACAATCTTCTACACTGCTCTGGCATCATCTGCATCAGCTAATTACATTTAAATTGCAGTGTTATACTACAGTTCTTTACTTGTTTTCTTTTAACTTTCTCCCTTTTTCAACTGCTCCTGTACCTAGAGATGTGGAGAGAGCAATGCAAGTGGGTTGTGTCCATTGTACTGCCTCGCCTCCCCTCAGGACAAGCAGAATTTGCACAGCACTTTGTTGAGATGCTAGCAGTTGGTTTGGGGTTTAATGATGAGTTTTTGCTTGTTTTGTTTTGGTTTTGTTTGCCTTTTTTTTTTTTTTGTTATGTTGGAGTTTTTTTTTTATCAAAGAGAGCTGCTTTGGGAAGGGTGGAAAGAACTTAAAGCCAAATTACAAAAAGAACATTGTAATGTCCAGCCTGAACCAAACTGCCACCATGACACAAATAACATAGACCTAGCATAGATTTTAATTAAATTCTACAAGGAAGCAGATAACCTGGCTAGCAAGGCAAGATAAAAATGTATACAGAGTAAATTTATGGCAGCCTACAATACTTTTTAGCAGAGCAGCATCATGTTCAGTCCATCATTTCTGTATTTGCAGGGATACTGAGGAATTTGGGGATATTTGTCTTATCTCTGCAAGGAAAAGGAACAGAAGTGGGGGAATATGAGCTGTTAGAAAAACAGACATACTACAGTGAAAAGGGGTAAACTAAAACGCAAACTCCTGTCCTGACAGCAATCTGCACACAGGAAAGCTTCCAGGGACTTTTTGAAGCAGATGATATGGAAGGACAGTAAAAAGGAAGAGCATTACTATACCCATAGTGTATGCAACAATTGTACACAGAAAACATCAATGTGCCCATCAAAAATGCAGGGATTTTAGCACCTTCTTGAGATGAGAAAAGAGAAAGGTCAAAGCCTGTGCTTTTCTGCCACTCGCAAAGTGCAGATGTGAAGAATAACAGTCAAGAAAGCTGCTTGTTACATTTAAAATTCATTTTTCATGCTATAACAATAAATGCATAATTTAGTTTACAGATTATTAATAAACTTATCAAGATGGCAAAAATTATTACTCAACAAAGCACCAGTACCTAACAAAGCTAATGTTTCTTCAAATATTAACTTGCAACATTGTAAATACCAGAAGGGGAGATTGCCATCTAAAGCCAGCTGCACTAAAAATCCCAACATCTGCTTTGACCTACCTCCACTGCTCCCTTCCTAAGGCTCCTCAGCTCCACATTGGAGTAGAGGCTCACATACATGGCTGTAAAAGGTATCGCTCTTAAGCATCAGCCTCTAGTGTTTGTTAAGGGATGAGCCTGTGAAAGGCTTTCCCCCCTATCAATAGTTTTGTGTGAATAGTTTACTAGTGGTCTTCAAGGCAGAGAAGGAGAAGCCTTTTCAAAGGCTGACCCTGAACAAACACAGCAGTGCCCTGTCTCCCAATTCAGATTGAGGTCAACAGCCATTCACTTCCTCTAATCAAATCTGAGTAGAAGTTGCTTTGCAACAGCTATCTCACCCACCCTCTTGCTTTGCTCCCTGGCCCCAAGAAGTAGGTATCTGTAACTTCGCTCAAATCCTCAACATTTCACGGAGTTCTACAAAAGCAGTGGTTTGACCAAGTCTTAGGTACAAGGGAACGACTGCAGTTCAAGTGATGTGTGCCTTAAGTGGCTACTCCATAAAGACATGCTTCTGGCAAGCATCTTTGAGGCACAAAGTGGAAATGGCTTTTTCCAAAGGACCTCAGCTTCCCAAGCCCTGGCCAAGAGAGTGCTTCCAGACATCCCAAACAGACTGTCTAACCCACAGGCAGTATGCTGCTACCCACTGCTTCAGCTGTGGAAAGGGGGAAAAAAATTAGTTATCAACTGATCTACAAAGCATAGGAACAAGCAGCACTTGAAAGTGCAAAGCAGGATGAAAATGTTAAGGGGAATATAGACCCAGCATCTCTTCTGTTTTCCATCTCCACATGCACACTTTGAGGCCCATCCTGCTGTCACACAGGCCTTCTACTCTATGCAGGGATACAAATGTCACTTGTCTGCCAAGAGGATAAGCTACACGACACCCACACTTGTTCTCACCTTACTGTAAATCTTCCATACCTCTGGGTGATATCTCATGGGCAGCTCCTCACAGCACTAACTCCTTCTTCACAGCACAGCCAACAAACTCCAACTCTCTCCTCACCCAGCTAACCCACTCTTTTGTAGCACTTGTCTTCTTATTGGACACAGCTGTGGCCTGTTAAGGGCAGGCCTGTTCCTAATCTTTGGTGATTGGTACAGCTGCAACTCCTCAGGGGTGAGACTACCTTCTGCACTATTTTCCTACATTCTATCCCTCCACATACACTTTCAGGTCCAGACCAGAATTCTTGTATTTACTTTTTTTATAAAGGTCACTTTGCAAGGAAGATCCAGAAATGTAACCTGTTCAAATAAGAGCTACTTCTCACTTGACAACAGTTTCTACCTGTGAGCACTTTTCCAGCAGCCTCACAGGAACCACAAACCCTTTTAATTTGTATCAACACCAGCAATGTGACTCCTTCTCTGAACTTCATAGCAGAAATTTGTTTTGTTGTGCTAGTGTTAAATTTCACATGCCACAGCTATTCAGATCTTATTCTGCACCGCCCCTAACTCTCTGAGCCAGGGTCTCTCTTCCCTTATCCAGGAGGCCAATTAATTTGGTTAAATCTGTTCCAAGAGTATAGGGTTATAAGAATCTGGCTCTTATATTTGGCATCCTAACAGTCTGTCATCTGAAATAATCAAATTAGGGAAGCTATCACTAAGACAAAGATATCGCTCATGAGTTGACACAGAGTAGATGTTTCAGAAACGGGGAGAGATGAGACAGGACCAAGGGCAGAAATCAGTCTGAGGACTCAGGTAGCTATACAGAGCACCACTAGCAGCAGCCAAATTATAAAGGATAATTTTATATCCTGGGCCTGTAATTACTTTACACAGTAAAGTAATTACCACCACCATGAGGAAAAAAAGAACTCTAGGTGAGCTAAAGTAAGTATTTTAATAATCAAACAAATCAGTGGCACTCACCAATTTTTCCACCACAAGAATGTCTGAAGAGTGGGTCTCTGAGCAATGAGAAGCATTTTTCACACTACACTAGTTTTTCACTTAGGAGCCCTTGCAGCCATTCTCAAGTTCACTGTGTCCTCCTTCACACTACTTATACCAAAGTAAACCACATTCTCTGCATGAGAAGTCTTCTCTTAAAGTAAGTCAGGCAGATGAAACAAGCTGTAAGACGAAAAAAGAAAAAAAAAAAGAAACCCCACACACATATATGTCTACCAAATAACACATTCTGTTTCCAAGTCCTGTCTTTCTTGGGCAAAAAAGCCACCAATGGCAAAGAGCGAGTGAGACAAGAAGTTGACACCAATGCTCATTTTCTATTTTTTGTTTTCAGCTTTAGAGAAATTGCATGTAATAATCAGTCTTCTGCCTCTTTTATGCACAGATTTCAGTGAAAATCCTCGTTTTCAGTAAAGGCTTAATTTCATAAATAATGGTGGCAAGGAGTCAGGCCCTCTCAAAGCAAAAGCACATTAGCAAACCACTTTGGTACATTATATATTCAGCAAGAGAAGTAGAAAGAGCATGGCAGTTTAAAAAGGAAATGCTTTCTAATTGGGCTACAAAAAAATTGACAGGAGGAAAGATTCCATGATCAGTTCAGAGCCACAGTAGATTCCTGCCTCCCACCACTTTTTTTTACCCCTACAACTGTTAGAGCTGTGTAGAGAAAACCAGAACATGCTGAGTGAGATCATGTCCACATTTCCTCCCTCCAGAACACTGCAGGTGCACGTGTAAATGCAAAGTACATGAGCCAGAACAACAGCAGGTGCTTTAAGGGCACTGAAAAAGGAGTCCCTTTTTCTTTCCTTTCCCTGCCTGTACCAGTTATCCAGAGCTAAAGAAAAGGAGAACAAGCTGCATTTCTGTCCTCCCAAAGCATGGAAAGAGCACACTATACTCAAGGTGCAAGAAATCATCCTTAATTTCTACACTTGCATGTACTACCAGCAATTCATTGAACCACTGAATCATGGAACAGTTTGGGTTGGAAGAGACCTTAAAGGTCCTCTTGTTCCAACCCCCTGCAAGGAGCAGGGAAACCTTCTACCAGACCAGGTTGCTCAAAGCCTTATCCAGCCTGACCTTGAACACATGCAGGGATGGGGCATCCACAACTTCTCCAGGCAACCTGTTCCAGTGCCTCACCACCCTCATCATAAAAAATTTCTTCCTTACATCTAGTCTAAACTAACCCTCTTTTAGTTCAAAACCATTCCCCCTTTTCCTAACACAACAGGTTCTGTTAAGAAAATTGACTTTGTTTTTCTTATAAGCCCACTTTAAGTACGGGAAGGCTGCAGTAGACTCTCCCTGGAGCCTTTTCTTCTCCAGGCTGAAAAACCCCCAATTCTCTTAGTCTCTCTTCATAAGAGAGGTACTCCACTCCTCTGATCATCTTCATGGTACTCCCACCAGTTAAAAGTAACCTTATGGATCCATGTATAACAGAAATGTAAATTTCAATGAAACTTGCACATGTATATTTTTCTAAAATGTTTCCTATTTTGGAAACATATGCAACTGCATGACTGAATTAATAATTCTATTTCCTGTACTACTCTTCTTATTTCAGTTTTTTGTAGCAATCTTACAGGCCACAGTTCAGTTGCTTTCTAAGACACACCTTTAAATGCATTAAGATACATTTTCACATCTAAGTATTTTTTGATTACCCTACCTCACTTCACTTAGATTTCCTGACATGAGGGATGTACCAACACCTACCTCCTTTCATCTTCATAAAGACACACTTAAGATATATGTCATAACAGTCAATATTCTGGGCAGAGAAGAGGAAACACCATTACTTTTAAAGAATGTCCCTATTTAACATCATTATCACACACCAGCTGTCATGATATAACGTGTGAGATTGCACACATTTTATGTAAAACCAACCTCAGACAACCCTGTGAGCTTCATGCTCTTAGTGGTTTAAAAGAAGTGCATATTTTTTAAGGCAGGAAGTGAAATTCATCTCTATTCAAACTGAATATCGTGGATGGATCAAGACAAAAGATGAGCAATGGAGAACAAGCACCAGAGCTTTTAATCCCAAAATAGTTTTGGCAGAGCAAAATACTACTGCCTCCATCCAGATAGCTGAACAGGCACAGGAGCTCAGGCTTTTCTCCGTTGCTTCACAAGAGTCAGCCACATTGTTCAAGCATGGTTCAGAAGCCACATGGAGAGCACACAAAATGGCCATAATTGCTCCTTTGAAAGTAAACACAGATAGATTTTATTTTTTAAATAGAATTCCAGTCTTTATAAGAGAGTCTTTAGAAGCAGAACATGAAATCTCAGACCATGTGCACAGAAAAAATATAAACTTCTTTGACAGAAGTCAATTCAGTTTTTTGTTTTAAAAGCCCATGGAAACATATGTCCCAGAGAAAGTGACAAGGACATATGAATTGCTCCCAGTGAATTTACGTTGGGAATACAGTAAATTTTAGGGAGAGCCACCTGCCAAAGCAACTGTCTCAGTTTCAGAAGTAACACTGTGATATTTTAACAAAGAGAATGTAAATGACTGAGGGCAGAAGCATAACAGAGACTCCTCAAAGGAATTTCCTAATAAAGTGCTTTTGGTCACTACATGGCATCACACTATTCTATAGCCTTAAGATTAGGAAGACAACAACAACAAAAAAAATCAAAATAAACCCAGCAACAAAGCAAAGAAGCCTGACCAAACATATAGACAGCAAGGTCACTATGCAGTATCTCCTCATCTTTTATGTCTAAAATAGTACTACTTTGGAAAGGAAAACTAATCTCAAAGGCAACTAGAGCAGGAATATTCTCTTTTTCTAATAGCAAAGACAAAAAATAAGATGAATCCTGAATTCCAACCTTTCATGAATCACTCTTAAAAACATCAATATTTCATAAGGAGTTGGTCACATTTATTGCACATATTGACTTTAGCTCACATTTTAACTTCTCAAAGTTTGCTGCTAATTACAAAAAATCTGAGAGAAAGAAAAGGCAGAAGGCAATAATCAGCAAAATTATATACAGATATCTCAGCTATTTTGCGGGGGGCGGGGGGGGGGGGGGGGAAGCACCACCACAAACACCAAAAGTAAGAAGAAGCCCAGTCCCTAAAAGTATTTGTTTGCATGTGATAGCCTGATAATCACTGAGGCCTATGGATTAAAAAAAAAAAAAAGGAAAAAAAAAGAGGAAGAAGAAAATACTGAAGTATCTCAGACGCCAACAGGGAGTTCTGCCTGATCCCTTATGGTGGCAAAAGGTGGAGGCCTCAGAAGACAGAGTAGGTGTAAAATTTCTCTTCTTTTTCTGGCTGTCTCCCCCCACTCCCCTCTTATCACAACTGAGACCTCTCCATACCCATCAGCTTAAGCTGAAACTGGAGAGAAGGTCAGAAGTTATCAGTGTGAGGAGAAACACCACAGGCATTCAGCATGATGCCTTCAACCTCGTCCTCATAAAAAAACAGGTTTGAAAAAAACAATCACACAAAACCAAAGCAATCCTCTGCTGCTTAGAAAAGAGTGACATCTCTATCTATTTTAACCAAATCAAAATACTGTGATGAGCATCCCATTGAAGCAAAATACAGCTGGGTCCACTCCTGCAGGAGTACTCTGCCTCTGGCTGAGGGCCACCTGGAGCCACCTGCTCAAGGGCTCTGCCACAGCTGGGCTGCCTGCAGCCAACACAGCGCAGGTATGTGACCCCAAAGGCAGGAACAAGCTTTGACCAGGGCTCCCCACCTTGCTTCAGAGCTCTGGCACTCAGCTCTGGCCTGCACTACACAGCTACACCTGCACTCAGTCGCTTTCCCAGCTGAGGCCACCCCACTGAGCCAGCTGTGGGTCACTGCAGTGCTGTCACCACTGGAGCTCAGCTGCCACCCCAGTCCTGCTGAGTGTCTCCCTGGCCCACAGTAGGACTGTGCCCCACTGGGGAGCCCCCACAATGTCTGTTCTGCTCACCCTGTGGGGCAGCTTGGCACCTTTCAAGGCCTCCCATATGCCTGCATGTTTCCTCACTTTCCCCAATGCAGCTTGGCTCTGCCAGAGTACCCAGATGGGACTGGGGTTTAGCCCTAATCACTTGAGGACTGATTTTTCTGCCTGTTCAAGCTGGTTATTGCCTTTTCAGGGCTGGATACCCATTTGCTGCCCAAACACATGAGATTTGGTGCCAGCAGACCAGAGGCAGCTCAGCAGCTCATGATGTTTACTGTTTTGCATCATTATGACTAACTGAAAAACTAAATAACTGCAGATTGAGATTACTGAGGCAGCAAACTCCTTGTACAGACTGAAAAAAATCTGGTTTATATCAAAATTCCTAGACATAATTTCCCAACTCTGGCACCTAAATCTGGGATCCCAAAGCATCTTAAGGCAAGCATGGTGTTATCATTATATTGCAAGAGCTCCATTATCATTATATTGCAAAGGTTCCGTATTGCTAGAGTTTCATACCTCCTTGATGTACCTTGTAGGCAGCTCCTCTAGGCACTGATTCTTATCCTCACAGCAGCCAACTGACTCCAGTTCCCACCAATCCACTCTTTTATAACACTCTTCTTATTGGCTACAGGTGTGGCCTGTTAACATCAGGCCTGCTCCTAATCTTTAGTAATTAACCCAGCTGCAACTCTTTAGGGGATAAGATTACATTCTATACCACCTTCACTTACCCATACTGTATTCCCCTACAGCATGGTCTTTATCCTCCAACTTCACCAGTTTAATACTGGGATCCTATTGCAAGCAACACCAGGGGCTTTGCACTGTTTTTTCTGTTGTCTCAGATTCTAATTTCCATCTTAATTATCAGAGGAACTTCCTATAACAGAGTGACTTAAGCAGATGGTTACATTCATATTCTAGTAGTCTGTACCTTGAATACACTGTGAACAACAGGGCCAGCAGTCAAGTGTTTTTATAGTTACCTGCCAAGTGCAGTCATTTTTAAATAAGCTCCCTTGCTCAAAGTGATTTTGCTGAATTTCCCTAGGAAGAAAGGATGAGAGATCATTTAATTAAAACACAGATTTGGGTGTCAGGGCTCAGTGCCAGCCTCTGTGATCAACCTCCTCTAAAGCCATGAGCACATTTCACAACAGCTCTGGGGTTACCTCAATGAGGGCAACTAGTATTTTCTCCCTATTAAGTGCTAGACCCAAAGCATGGCACCTAATTTGCTTAAAAACACCCAACAACTAAGGAAATTCAACCCAAAATCTCAAAACAATCCATTTGCCACATGTGCACTCAAGAGACAGTACTCAGAAGATTAATGTTTCAAAACCAAGCTCTCAGGAGTTGAGGAGTGCTGGCATGAAGGCTGCCCATGCAATCACATTTGAGCCCACTGGTGCGTTCACTTAAGGATACAGTCTTTAATTACTGAGCTGCTTTTGCTGCCAGCATTTCATTCAGCATTGCATTTGACAGGCTCACCCAAGGCACAGCAACTTGGTTTTACCCACTCTGGTCAGAACGTGGCCATACGCATTATTTACTGAAAACCTTTCAGTTCCAGCTCAGAGTACAAAATTGCTTAGTTTTCCAGGAAGATTTCCTGAAGTGTTTAGTACTAAGCAGTCACTTCTGAAGTAAGGTTATTTATTTTCAGTGTCACTGTTTTGATGAGAGAAGGGCGTATGTCCTCTACTACACAGGTGAGAAGTGAGACTGTGCTGACACAGTAAGGCCAAAAAATCTCCATTAATTTGAGGTACCAAACTTAAAGTGTTTCTGGTGTAATTTTTTTCAGAGCATTCTATGTTTCATGGAACTTTGCATCCCCAAAGTGAACCACAGTCTCTACAGGCCTTTGCCACAGCAGACAACATTCAGCACCTCTGCAAGAAAGAAAAATAAACTCCCAAAACTACAAAAACAACCCAAAAACCCAAACAAACAAAAAACCAAACCAAACGACCTGATATAAAGATTTACACACTCAGAGAAACCTTGTAAAAAAAGCATCTTTAGTGATTTGCAGCTTCACAAAAGGCAGTTTCCTTCCACAGCAAAAGAAAACACAAAATCCAGTTCCAGCAATCAATATAATCAATTTCTCTATGAATAAAAACTTTTTCCCCCACCAATATAAATCCCCTGCATTTCTGCATCAAAGAACAAGTGGTTATAGCAGACAACATCCAGTAAATCATTCCCCTGCAACACTTATCTTGTGCACTGAAACCTACATGTATGTACACAAGTAGCGCTCACTGAATCGTGAACCTCTGAAATGTTCTCTCCCTTTCAGTACCTCCTCAGTCATGGAAGGTGACAGTCCCCACCTGAGAGCTCAGGAGATTAAAGAGAGAAAAAACACCCAAGGCACATTTAGGCCTTTTACTGCCAAGTAGTACATCCCTCAGAAACCTCACTGATGATTCAAAGCTTGACATTCTCTTTATCCCATCAGTTCAGAACAGTATTTCAGTATTTCCACAATATATTTCACTATTGATAATAGTTATGATTCCATGTAAGTCCAAAAGCCAATCAAGTGTAACTACTTCAGTGAAACCTGTCAGCCTTCCCTATAAACATGGCTTTCAAATAAATAGAGACAATCAATCAATCACCATTCACATATTCAATCTATTTCCAGTACAGAAACTGTAAATCAAGGAACTACATATAACATGGGTAGATATTAAACAGAAAATATTTCAAGTTTCTTTAAGTAGTGGCTCTCACAGAAAAGTGAGCCATTATCTACAGTCGTAATGCCCAGGGATAGCAACTTGTACTTTAGGAAGATAATTCAGAAGTGATTAAAAATTTGTGGTTTTGAAAGACAAAATAGCATATTTGCATGGAGAATGTACCTAATATCTGTGATAACAGCTTTGTTAACAAAACTTTCAAATATGAAACAGCATGAAGACACCAAATTTCAAATATCTTGCAAAATATTATGGCAGCATTGTACTTAATTGTGCTTTTTACTCTAAGAGTTCTCCTGATATAAATGTATCAAAAGAACAAGGAAATACAGTCGCATGTCTTTTTGTGTGTTCAAGATAGTATGCAAATGTAGCAGCTCATTACCACAGCTTTCTTCCTATCAAGACAGACCAGCAAAACTATTTTTGAGAAAACAGGAAAGCATACTTAAGTGAGATTAATTTGACACTTTCCTCCATTACAGTTTTAAGAACAATTTACAATCCCACACATTAAGCATTTATTTTAAAATGCAGATATAAGACTTAACATGTTGAGAATACCAAAAAACACAAATAGTCATTTGAGTTCAAAAAGCCCAACAGTTTTACTGTTGCTCTTCACTGCATAACAGCTTCAGATGCTCAAAATTAATTCTACACACTTCATTTTGCATTTCTTGGCCACTTAAAACTCTTGTGGATATAAACAGGAAACCTAACCAGCAAAGGCAGCAGAATATTTTAGAACAGGTTCCAATAGTAGTTTGCTTTATCATCAGTCCACAACACAATATCCAAAACTCTGAAAAATAATTCAGTGATAAACAAGTGTGTGTACACATGCACAGCTGCACACCAACCCTATGCAGGCTATCATGAAAGCAAGAAAAAGTAAGAAAATAAATCACATGGACATCTTATGGCACACAGAAAGTTCAAAGAATACTTCCAGAGGAGATTTAATGCATTCTGAAAAGATACTGGCTTTTCCTCTGCATTTGTAATCTGAGTCATTCTATTGTACTTACCAATATTTTGTTATCCACTTTATCTCCCTTGGTTTCCAGCTTTACTTTCTTCTTGACAGAAATTTTGATTTTCCTCCCAATAACATCCCTGACACTTTCTGAAACAAAAGAAAATATCTTCATTAAATACCTTCAGTGTCAACACAAGAAGGAAACAGATGCCACTGTTGAGTTTACAGAAAGACGCAGAGCTATGTTGTCCAACTGCTTGCACTCATGGAAGTCTCATGCCCATGCACCAGTACTAAACACAACCTAACACAAGTATTATTTTCTAAGTATGCCATCTACACAATAATTTGTGTCTACTATGATAGCATTATTGATGTCATATGCCTGGATTCTAAACACAATTTGGTATTTTCTTCCCAGCACTACTTACATATCAAAAGCATTCCCAAGACAAGCCACAGCACTGCTTAGCTCCATTCTGGGAAAATAAAGCAAATTCCTCACTGCTATTATTTGTACCTGAAAAGCTTACGAAAGCAAATTAGCTTCTTGCACTGCACAAATTTCCACCTCTTGTTAATATCAAGGAGGCTAAATGGGTCAGGCAATGGAAGAGCAACTGTTCACACATTTTGCACTCTGTGCATTGAAGTAGCGAAGCAAACCAAGCAGACTTCCAGATAGTAACACCTGGCAGCTATGCAGAGGATGCTGTGGAGGCAGCTTTGGTCTTGGTCCAAATCCCAGCAACAACGTAGCCACTCCATGGTGCCAGCACCAAAGCTACCTTAGCTGCCATAACGCTTTAATATGTACACGCACACACATGATTACACAGTCTCTGCCAATTATGACACGAACCAGCTTTTCCCCTGAACATTTGCACCCTGGCCCGAAGGGAACAGACACACAGGGAACTGTGTCTAGAAAGCTTATACAACTACTGACACTGATGTAATTGAGAGATAAACAGAGGAGTTCATCTAGAAGAGCCAATTTGGCACCTTCCGTAAGTTTCACTCCCCAGCCCCCACTGAAAGAGAATGAGAAAGAAATCTTTTAAACACATTAACCTATTTCCAGCCCAACAACAGGCATCTGTAAAAGGAAAGTCTCCACCCTCTCCAGACACATACACTTTGCCCTCGGGCACGCTTAAGTTTAAAAGCAAAAATGAAAGATAATAGGCTATTCCTGAGGCTTTTAATTATAGTGCTCTGTATAGCGCTTTCTGCACAATTTTCATTCGGTAGTCAGAAGACGTTAGCACAAACAACACACCATTTATTAAGCCTGGATGTTTAACCCAGGCCACTGTGTTCTGCCTGCGGGGCAGAAGGGTGTGCAAGTCAGAAACGTGGCCGGTCAGAGAGACTCTTCACCCGAAAGAGCTCTTTCTGCAGAATCGGCATGTTTTCCCCAGGAATTTTAATTTCCCTATGAGGACACAAAAGCTCCTCGGTAGCAGCGGCTGGCCCAGAGGAGCCTGTCCCAAGGCGCGGCAGCCCCGGTGGCAGGCAGCCAGCGCGGCCGGCTCCCGGAGCAACCGCCTGGGACGGGGCCAGGCTGCGAGATCCCGGGGCAGCCAGGTGAGCGGAACCCGGGGGAAAGTCCAGCCCGATGAGAACTGCTCTCCCAAGGCCTCCTCTCCCATGGGTAATGCCCAATTCCGGTCTTTCTGCCCCCGCTCGGAAACCCAGAAGCGAGCTGACCATAGAGTCTATTTAATCGAGTCCTGTCTCCTTGCAGGTGGTCTTGCTGCTTCTCTGCCACTTTACCTCCATGTGCAGCCTGTGCTTTTTGGTTTCTCCTCTCCCACAAACAGCTCCAAGTGCCTGCATCTAGCAGGGGACTTCCTCCTGACACACCTGCATGTAGAGGTGCACTTCCCTTTGCTGTTCCATGGGTCCTACACAGCAGAAATGGGAATGACTGCAAGCCCTCAGCTCCAGCACTCTTACTCCAACAAGCCATAGGGAGAGAAGGGGCCTGGGACCCCAGACTGCACAAAGCATCATCAGAATGCCAGCTCCTCACAAGGCTCTATCTGCCCGAAAGGGTTAAAAGCACTACTTCAAAGAACTAAGATAGTGATTTCATAGATACTCTGCATGGAACTAAAGACAATTCCCTCCATTGGGAATTCCCTGACATTGGATGGACTCACAAAATAAATTTTCAGACTGAGAGATGGAAATATAACATTAAGGTTCACTTTTCTCATGCTGGAGGCTTCAGACATCCACACCTGGGAGGAGTGGATCCAGGCAAGCCAGCAGTAAGAGAGGGTTTCTTTGAAGACTATGACCTACGAGACCTGACAAAGGTCACACGGGAAGTGAGTAACAGAACAAAAACTGCAACTCAAACACTCCTATCCCCAGTTTAATCTCCACACTCCAATCACTCTGCGTTAAAGCACATCCTTTCATCCTGCTCTCAAAACATGGTTATTACAAAGAGCCTATTTAGAGGTTAAATTTTAACATGTGGACACCAAAATACTGCTAGAAATTAAACCAATCTACATGAACAGATCCCCACACCTCAGAATAGCCCTTGACAAATCAAGCTGAGTGAGTGCAGGGCACCAGGGCTGAGGGGTAATTCTTAAGATGGTTCAAAGCCACCAGAGGAGGCTGTGAAGATGCTCACCTTATTCTTCCCTGTAGTATGCAGCACACCTCACCTACAACACTAGAGTGCAGACCCATGGTGAGTAAGAAATACTGTGTATTAGCACTCAAACATGCCTGGCCACTTTAAAATAGGAAAACTGCATGGTTTGAACCATATCTACTCCTAGAACTCTTCCCACCTCATCATTTCTTAGCAGCAAGCTATAGACTACGGTCTCTCTGTAAACCACATGGTTTGGAGACCAAGAGGACTGCAAAATAGAGCTATTTTGACTCTACAGAAAAAAATATCTGCAGCAGCTGCAAATGCCCACCCAGACTTTACCAGTATTTGATAAATGCTAAAACCACTTGCTGAGGAAACTGAAGGAAATGCAACAATGTAAATTACCTAAGTAAGGTTTGAAGGACTGTATTCAACGCCGCATATACCTTGCTGCCTGACAAATTTCTGTTTCCATCTGTCCTTAAGACAACACTTTAAATCATTACAATGCCGGTGAGATCTCTAGATAGCTCTTCAACAGGCAAAACCAAAGGAAATTAGGCCTGAACAAGGTAGCTGAAGGCCTGGAGCATCAGACCGGTTATCCCCAAATGACACTGGTTACACACACGCCGCCTGCGTAACGATCCATTTATTGGAAGCTCCCCAAAAGAGGTGACAGCATTTTCAGGGTCCTCGCCATCACCTGTGACTGAGTTCCTAAGCGTAAACCATGCAGGATGGAGGCTCGTGTGCACGGGGCCATAAAACTTTAATTACAAATACCCTCACTCCCTCCTACATCCAGAGAAAAACGAGACTTAAACTAGGCAAAACCCGGGAGGATAAATAAAACAGCACCGAGCGGAGCCGCAGCCCGTGCCGCCAAGCTGAGGCGCACCGAGGACGTGCCCCGGGCGGGCGGCGGTGCGGGGGGCCGGGGCAGCTTCCCAGCGCGTCCGCCAGCGCTGGCAGCCTGCCGGCACCCCGGACACACCGCTCCGGGGGGGGACACGCACCGTACCCCCCGGGGCTCAGTCTCTGCCCGCGGCCGCCTCCCCTGCCCGCCGCAGCCCCGCACCCCCGCCCGCCCATTGCCCACACGCAGCAACGCGGCCTCGCCGCCCCCCGCGGCTCTTTCGAGTCCCTCCAGCCCCGAGCGGAGCCCCCGGGCTCCCTGACCAGCCCCCGCGGCGCTTCCCCAGCTCCACAGACCCAGCCCCATCTCCGGCAGCGCTGCATCCCGCGCACGGCGGCCTCCAAACTTGCCCCCGCAGTCCCTTCGCCCGGGACCCCGCAGCCATGCCCCGTCCCTTACCGATCAACTCTTTGGGGACGTCGGAGCTCTCCTCGGCCATGGCGGCGGCGCTGCCCGGCGCCCGGGGATGCCCGGCGGCGGGGCTGCTTCAGCGGCGCGCCGTCCCTGCGCCGGGCGAGGCGGGCATGCACCCAGCGGGCGGGGGAGGAGGAGGAGGGCCGGCCGTGCGCCTCGCTGCGGAGCACGGGTGTGTGCGCGGCTGCGAGCGCGGGCGGAGGGAAGGGGCTTCTCCCGCCCCCGCGGAGCCCGCTCCCCCCGCGCTACATGCCGCCCCCGGCCAGGAGGGGCATTTCCCGGGAGGGATGGAGGGTCCGCAGGCGGCCGTCAGGCGCGGCGCTGCGGGCTCACGGCGGCCCCCGCGCCGGCTCCCCCGTTCCCGCCTGCGCGCCGCCCGGCTCCCCCGCCCGGCACCGGCGGGAGGCGGCGGCTGCCCCCGCCCCGGGAGGGCCCCGGCCCGGCCCCCGAACCGCGCGGGAGCCGCCCGCTCGCCCGCGCCCACCGAGCACCCGGCGACAGAGCGGGGAGGCGGCGGCGGCCCGGAGCATCGCCCTTAGGAAGCCATCGCGGCGAGGGAGGAGGAGGAGGGCAGTGGGCTCGGGGATTTAGCGCGACGGCGACGCCGGCCCCTCCTTCGGCCGATGCCGCCGCTCGGCGCTGCGGCGGGGGCCATCTGCCGGCGGCCGCGGCGCTGCACCGGCCTGGGCCGGCCCCGCCGCCGGGGCACCACCTGAGGCGGCCGCAGCGCCGGCCCTCCCCAGCAGACCGTGCCGTCCGCAGCTGCACCCTCAGCCTTTGCCCCGCAGGAATTCTCCTCTGGGTTCATTAGAACGGGTTTGAGGTACGAGGGGGGTGGTTGTCATCGTCAGGTCAGTCCTGGCTTCCCTTGGGAAAGGGATTGCCCAATTCCTTTCCAGAAAAGCTGGGTCACTTCGAGACCTGGAAGAGGCTAACCTTTGGTCCAGAACTCATCTGCCTCTCCCTGGCTCCGTCACCTCATCTCCATGGGGACGGCGGCTGCCTCGGCACCTGTTGTGAGATAACGCCATGGCTGGGGACGGCTTAGCAAACTCCTTGTGCAGGGAGCCTCGGTGCTGCTGAACCTGTGCTACATTGAAGGGATACATGCCTCCTTTCTCAGGACCAAATTAAAATCCACAAGTTGCAGCATTTTGCTTGTTGCACTTTGCCATCGAGGGTTTTTGTCATGCGGTAACAGCCACATTATAGAAACACAGCACTTGAGCTGCCTAATTGCACTCATAAATATAAGCACAGAAAGATGCTTATTGGATGAGAGCAAAGGAAGAGGCTCGGCAGCCCTGGAAATCCTGTGGCTTGCTTCTGGTAGTGATGCCTGGTTTCAGTGAAAGGATCATTTTCACTGCAGCAGGACCGTGATTGGTCACCCTCCATCCTAAAGGGGTGGATTACTGCATAAACCTCATATTTCAAGCACTCTACAAGTGTGTGGTGGATCTGGGAGATCAAAGTCATTTATGTCTCGTTAAAAAATCTGAAATGCTTTCAGTGAGAGCAACAATGTGAGTCCAGTAAGAGTTATATTGCTGGTATAGTACTACGCTGCTGCACTCCTGTGTGTCACGGACTACTGTATACTATGGCCTTCACAAGAAACATGAGCACTTTGAAATTGGTGTCACTTACCAAATAAATGTATCATGTTTTTTCTTGACACTAAGCAGATCTCTAAATTGTCAGGGGTGATTTTACCACCACAGATACCATTACTACTGAGATGGATACGATTTGCAGTCTTTACAGTTTGCTGTTTATATGTATAGAATAAACATATCCTTTAAAGAAAATAAACAAAAAATGAATGTATTAGTAAAAGAATAAAGTAAGCTTTTAACATACAGCAATGTCAACCAATCTTATCTGGATATGAATATATATCTTTCAATGAAATGCACTGTACTCCTTCTCTCCTCTGCTCTCTTTTCCTTACTGTAGCTGCATCCTTTTATGATGGACATAGAATACCTGCTGACCTCTTCCTTCCTTTTCTGCCAATTTTTCCTCAGGGCTGAGCAGAAAACTGCATTTCTTGCTCACTGGATACACATATTCTTACTTCCACCAATGAACCTGGGCCTGGGTTCTTTGTCCTGGCAGGAAGCAAAAAAAAAAAAAAAATTGCAAATTTCATATCTTTTCTAAGACCAAGGAGGGAAAAGTTAGACCATTAAGTCTGCATAAGAAAGGGCATAAAATGTCATATAGTTACTTATGTATTGAGTCTAATTCTCTATCAGCTTCTAGAAAGATAACTTTATTTCATCACTATTTACCTGCTCTACAAAAAATATAAATTTTTGGATCTATGACCTCTTAAGCACGACAATTTCATGTTATTACCCCACTGTCTTGCTTCTGACACAGCATTTGAAGCATGAACCTTGCCTCTTTGGCTGCTGCCAGACATCCACACGCCTCTTACCTGCAAAAATAATGAGCTCCTTCCATGCCTGCCTGCCTGTAGCATTCTGCTGGAATACTGCTACCACCTCCTCCACCCCAGTTTCCTACCATGAGCTGACATATACGGTGAGCCCAGGTTGCGTAAAGAAAAAAAGAAAAGAAGAATGAATGACGGCAGCAAGGCAGGGCTTTTTGTAGGGGGACAGAATATAAGAAAATAAAGATAGTGTAGAAAGTAATCTTACCCCTAAGGAGCTGCAGCTGGGCCAATTATCAAAGATTAGGAACAGGCCTGACTTTAATAGGCCACGGCTATAACCAGTGAGAAGAAGAGGGCTATAAAAGAGTGGGTTGGCTGGTTGTGATGAGAGCTGGTTGGCTACTTTGTTAAGAAGAATGCCCTTGAGAAACACCAAGAGGGCATGAAATTTTTATGATAGGAGACAACAGTGTGGAACTTTTGCAGTAAGAGGACAACAGGTGTTTTGGGGGTTTTTTTTGGTTTTTTTTTTTTTTTGTGTGTGTGTATTTTTTAATTAGCAGCACTACAGGTCAATGAAGTAGCACTACTGCCAAGGCTACTGTATAATTCCTGCTTTAGTGCTTAGGAGACTGGACCTGGTTTAAGGTAGGGAAGGTGCAAACTAAACTCAGGCAGATTAGTGCTTCCAAGACTAGGTTCAAACAGCAAAGTGCATGGTTTGCCATTCCTTGTTCCCTAGTCAGGAGGTAGAGCATGATTGCCCAGGCAGGCTGCTGCTCCTGCTCCTCCAGCTACAGTAATGCCTGGGTGTTGACACTATCACAGTGTAAGTCTGGCCTGTCAATACAAGGATGTTTCTAATCCCAGGGGTCCATGTCCTAGTGCTGAGAGGACTGGACCACCATTGCAGACATCCCAAACAATTAACTCCCAGAGTCTCCAGAGACTCTTCTCTGCAGTTTACAGGCAAAGCCTCACCATGGAGAGTTTGCTGGCTTTGTAGGAAGGTGTGATTTTCATCCTTTCCCGTTGACCCTTACTCTCCCTAGTCAGTTCAGCAGGGATGCAGGTGTCACTGGCATCTTTCCCAGTGGCAGGGATGCTTGAAGAAGTTCAGCCCCTATGGCAAGTTATCCGAAACCACTTGTGATGACTTTACCACTTTCCATGTTGTGCCAGTGTGAGAAATTGTTTTACTGTCTCATAGTCTGAATTAGTGAAAGGGGGCAGAAAGGGGATTTGTGTCATTTCAGTAAACTGAATTTTAATTGTCTTTTATTCCTCCTTGCCTACCAATAGAAGCACCTTGGCACAGCTGAGGAGGTGCCTAGTTTAAACTACAACAACAGAGGCAGCTGCAGATGGGTTTCCTGTCTGATCTCAGTGGCATTCCCCCAACTCTCAGGAGCAATTTGTGCCCTGGCTGTTCCCAAGCAGTCCTGGCTATGTTTGCAAGACCTTAACCTCACTTTAGGGGCACTGATGCAAATGATCACAAGGTAGGTGCCCTAGTTAGGATTGTACCCCAGCAAAATCATAGAACGATCAGGGTAGGAAGAGAACTTTAAGATCATCAAGTCCACCTGTCAGTCCAGCACTACCACTGAAACCACATCACCCAGCACCAGATCCAGACGCTTCTTAAACACCTCCAGGGATGGTGACTCCACCATCTCTGGCTAGCCTATTCTGAAGTCTGACCATCTTAACAATGAAAATTTTGTTCTAATATCTAATTTGAATTGCTCCTGTCTCAGCTTAAGACCATTTCCTTTAGTACTCTCACTGTAGGCACAGCAGAAGAGATCGGCTCCCACCTCAACACAATCTCCTTTCAGGTAGCTGGAGCAGTGCAATAGCACTGCAATGTTTTACATCACACATGCAGCAGGTGCATGGAGATGGAAAGAGACTACATGATCTTCTGCTAGAGCAGGAGATCTTTGAAGTAATTTTAAAAGTCTTTCAGAGGATAACTGATTTGTCTGCCAAAAGAATGGGATGTGTGTGTGGTTTTGTTGAAGATACTTTTTCTCTAAAGGCTGCTCAAGTTGTTGTAGCTCCTGACATGACAGAAATGCTGACAAGAGTAGTGGGCTGGATTGTGTGTGGGTTAGATGGCTGCAGGGGATGTTGCAGCATTCAGAGCTTGTGTTTAACTGACAGTAACAGAGCAGGGAGGGAGGCACTAAGAGCTTCAGATGACATTGATCAGCAAGACATTGACACAGAAAAGGCTGTGGAGGGGAAATGTCTTTAAAACTGCAGCCTTTATGCATCAGATTAACCATTAATTGAGCAAAGTAACTTTTGATGGACTTTTGACTCCACCTCTTGCAGGTCTATATTATCATGGAACCTTACACACTGTACTGACATACAGGATAACAAATTCCTGCTTCCCTGTGTGTCTGCTGCCCTTGTCCTCCTTCTCAGCCTAAATCCTGTCATCTCCTGCAGATAAGGCAGGTGTCAATATGAGTTGTTGCCAAGCCGTGTACACTGTCATAAGGCGGGGTATTTATAGTCTCAAGTGTTGCATGTCCTCCCTGGCAGCTTCTCTGGCCCTTGTATAATGGCTTTAGCACTGAAGAATTTAATTTTTTTTTTCCTGAGAAGCAGTAGAATGATAGTATCAACATCAGGAAATGATCAACTGAATGATCCTCCTGAAGACAGTGAAAAGATTTCAGATGCCAACAGCAGGTGTCAGACTGACATTCAGGTTACACCCTGGAGTCACCCTGCTGCATCAAGGTGGGAGAAACCAGGTGATACAATCTGATTTGCAAAGCTGCCTCGCAGCCTGGAGTATAAGCTTGGAACATCCTGTAAAAGACAGAATGTCTCATAAAAAATAATTGTAGGTATAAACTACTCAGGTGTGCCTGTTGCATTTCTACGAGATTTTAAGGGGTGAACTCTTTCCTAGTTATGCCTGTGCAATTCCATAGATTCTGTTTCCTGCCCTGGTTGAAGGCAGACAGAACAGGGCCATGTTTTCTCATATGCCACAGTACTAGCCAGCCAGGCATTTCCTAGAGTGTCATTTAAGGAAGTGTTTCTTTTCAATCACTGCAATAATTAGGGGCATTTGAAGACCAAAAGGCAGCTAATCTGCCATTCTATGGAAGTATATGAAGCACAATTAAGACATATGCTTGCAATTATTTCTGAGCCCAATTGTTAATGAAATCTACTCATTCATGCTGGCTTTTCCATTCAGCCTGAAAATAATTTATAGCACTTCCAGTTTTGGGATCTCTCCTGTTGTTTGTTTGTTTGTTTGTTAAAATTTTTACCCAATATATATCTTTCTGTTCATTTTTTATGTGTGGTGATAATATTAAATGTGATCTTTAGGCCCCTCACACTGATCACGTATGTTTGGAAACCTGTAGATATTCCAGGACTTAGGTATCTTTTGGCATGAACCTTTAGTTAGGAAAAGAGCAGAAAACAAGCAGCTATCTAATTGCATGATATGTTTTATATTGCTTGGTGATTGGATGCCTTCTTTGCATTTCACCAGTTGAGACAAAATTCATAGGGAGAAATGTGCGTCCTACATCAGTCCTAGTTTGGTAAAGGAAATGTCTGGCTTTGGAAGTAGTCTCCTGTTTTATCTGTGACTGAGTCTTTTCAAAGCCTTTCCTCTGTATGCTTCTATGATTATTTCAGTACCTTGCACTCAAAAAAAAGTATTTTGTCTTGATTTTAAAGAGGGTGAATATAAATGCAGCAGCAAATATGTATGTTTTGATAAGGCATACTTTGATGGTATCGCTAAAAAGATAATTACCAGGAGCAGTTGATGCCTCATGAAACTCTTAACCAGAATTTTTCTCAATAGATTTTTTAATTTTATTCCACTGTGTTTGGAGGGGGAAAGGGATAAAACCAGGCTCACTGGAGATAAGTCTGGGAGGAGCATGCCAGTGTTTGAGGGACAGAGCACTAGCAAGGTCCTTGCCTGCTGTCTCAGTGGAGAGAGAGGATGGAGATCCATGCAAGGGTCACTGATATGTCAGAAACCACAAAAGTGCCTGCAATGGCCAGGCAGGAAATAGGGCTTCTCCTTCTAGGAAGGTGGCAGGACCAATAACCCAGCTGAGGTACGTCTACACCAGTGCATGCAGCACAGGCAATAAACTGGAGGAACCAGAATCCACAGTGCAGCAAGAAAATTTCCAACACAGAAACATGGTGGGATGAGTTGCACAACTGGAGTGCTGCAATGGAAGGCTACAAACTCTTCAGAAGGAGTAGGCAAGGAAGGAGAGGTGGTGGGGTAGGCCTGTATGTTGGTGAGTGTTTTGATTGTCTGGAGCTTAGTGATGGTGATGATAGGGTTGAGTGTTTATGGGTAAGAATCAGGGGGAAGATAGGCAGATATCCTGATGGGAGCCTATTATAGACCATACAACCAGGATGAAAAGGCAGATTAAATATTCTGTAAGCAGTTGAGAGAAATCTCACAACCACTGGACCTTGTAATCATGGTAGACTTCAACTCACCAGATGTCTGCTGGAAATACAGCAAAGAGAAAATAGTCTAGGAGGGTCCTGGAGCGTGTGGAAGACAAAGCTGGAAAGAAAGACAACTAGGGAATGTACCTGCTGGGCAGATAGTTTTTAATATTGGAGGAGGAATTGGTGGATGATGTGATAGCTGAAGCCTGTCTTGGGCAGATAGGAGGTTTAGACTGAAAATTAAGTACAATTCCTTCACTGAAAGGATTGTCAAGCATTGGAACAGACTGCCCAGGGAAGTGATGCAGTCACCCTCCTTGGAGGTATTTAAAAGGCATGCAGTTGTGATATTTAGGGACACAGTTTAGTTGTGGACTGGGCAGTACTGTGTTAACTGTTGGACTTGATGATCTTGGAGGTCTTTTCCAACCTAAATGATTCTATTATTATTTTATCATCTATTTCCATATTCCTCTTGCTTCTAACATTTTTAGCTGACATATTTGTGTAAAACCAGGATCTTTGTTGCTAAAGAGCTCATTTGCTTCTGCTACTTAGCTCTCTCTCATGAAAGCATAATCCTTTGCATATCCCATCACACTTAGACACTTAGAATTTGTATAACTTGAGATGCTGAACTAGGGGCAAAAGCAGATCATTCCTAAATGAGCTGTCTATACTGGCATCTTGTTTTTCTCTGTTCTGTACAAGGTATTACTAGAAACACGTGAAATACACTGAGTGAGATACTGAATGGAAACTTAACATTTTAAAGCATTTAAAACAGGTATGTGAGCATTGCAGTTACTTGGGTCACCTGTCCCCAAGGCAAGCTCCATCAGCTTTAGGGTATGTGAAATCTCATCTCTACTGGGGATGTCAGATGTCTTGGCAAGCCTCTTTTTCTTACCATTGACTCCAGCTTAATCAATCAATGCTTCCTGATTGGTTTCCAGCCCTGTGATATTAACTAGTACCTGTAATTGAGGTGGTGAAACTCCACAGAAATTATTTGTACTGGCTGAGGTAACTGAAGAAGACAGATTTTCTTTGTAGCAGTGAAGTGGATGAAATGAACCTGTATAAAAATAAATCTGAAGTAGTTCTGACCTAAATTTCAAACTGAGCATGATTCTCTGTTGGAGAATTTTGCTCAGACATGGCTTGAAGGAAAAAAGGCCATGAAAATATACAGCTGATGGAAAAGTAAAAGGCAGTTGTAAGCAGCAGTTCCCAAGCCTGTTTCTGTAAATAATTAGGTTCTCAGGCACATTTTTATAAACAGCAGGGTTCTCAGGCAGTCTTCTCATAACAGGTAAACATTCTGTCCTTGGCTGTTTTGGGAACAGACATGGAGGTTTTGAGAACCATTCATATCAGGGTGAGAACACAAATCTTGGTTTCAGTAACAAACCACAGGTATTGAAAACAAAAGGAGGGATTAATGTTTTATCTGTAGCCTATGATGAGCTTGGGTTTTGCAATATGTATGAGCTTAATTAACACTGTTATAAAAAGGTGCCTGATAGATCAATAAATAGGAGTTCGATGCTGATCAAAAGATGGGTCGTCTCCCTTCGCTTTCAATAATTCTCTCTCCTTTTTGGTAGTTTGAGCTTCTCTCTCAGCCTTTATTATTCTTACTTCTTCCCCTGCAGAAGCTACTAACAGTCCTTCCATCAATACCAATACCTTCCATTCAACCTAGCAACCTCTGCTGCAAAAATTATGTTCTTTAAATCTCAAAAAGCATTCTCAGAAGCAGCAGATTCTGGAGAGGTCATTGACCATATGGTGTGTCAAGAGCCTTTAAGAGAGCATGCTAAGCCTAAATGGTGAGTTATAACTTCTCACACTCTGATAGCCTGAGAGACAGGGAGAAAGGGTGAGAAATGTATAGGAAAAGTTATCTTCAACCATACTGCTTTGGCACCACAAAAGGTGGAATATATAGTGACTAAAGAGAACACTAGCAGCAATTACATGTGAATTTTAAGTGCAAAACAAGCTCTCTAGGTACACTGAGCTAGCAACATTTTGAATTTCAGCCACTTTTATGAAAAGTTTGGCATGTGGCTAGAACATGCAGGGGTTTCCTTTCATACACTAGACCTGAACTCTGATGTGTCCTGTAGCAGTAATATTTGGTATGGTACTTCTCCCTTTGCACAAGCTTCTTCCCATGGAGGAGCTTGCACAATACAGTCTGAGAACCTCTGCACACTTATGTTGGTAAACCATTTACAGAACTTTTGCAGAACAGTGTTCTAAACTGAAATAGTCTTGATCTTTTTCACAGTCTGGAAAATTGCTCAGCTTGTTACAGTACTATGTGGGGGGAACTCTTTTTTGGGGGTTATTTTGCACTCATCTTTGCACCCACTTTGAAAATCCACAGTTATCTCCAGATTCATGAGAACTTCCTGTGAGGATGAGATCTTTCTAGAGCTCTCCTTGCCATTTCCAGAGTGCTCGAGTTGTCCTAGATGTTTTGTAAAATAAAACAAGGAACTCTGATCATCTCTGGACAGCTTATGAAAGTTTTACAAATAAAATACAGTGGAATTAGCAAGCAGGGAAAGCAATGTGAACAAACTGCAAGAATGTCCTAGCTGCATGTTTCTAATATAAAACAGCATCAGATGTGGTATTGCAATGTAATAGGAATTTACTGGCAAAATGAGATTTCTATTTCTGGGTCTGACCATAGCAGGATATTAACATAAGAGTTGACTAACACAATAAAGTTGAGGTCACATCATGTTTTCTGGATGGATATACTTCATCAATGACTTGGAGAAAATTATTTTTAAAAGTGTTATTTTTTCATATTCAAATCATCACTCTTCAAGCCTGAAGCAAAATCCTGTGCAATAGGATTATCACCAACACACACAACCTCCTTTCATCAGCACACACGCATATGTTCCTCTGAGTAGGTTTGCTTCCACATATGGCCGTTTCAGTCTCAGTGAAAAATGGTATCTTTAAGCTATTAATTCCAAGCCCTATTTTTAATTCCTAAGAGGGCTGGTATTTGGGGACTAATGCCACTACTGAATCAAATGTTTTGAGAGGTTTTGGTTTGTTAAATGGGCAAGAAGCAGTTCTTGCCATTTATGGTGGCCCTCAGGGTACTGCAAGGAAGTCTACCAATGACTGAGGGTATTACTTCACATCACCTAATTCTGCCTACCAGCAAAAAAAAAAAAAAAAAAAAAAGAGGTAAATTTACATCAGTAGCTTTAAAAAAAGCAGGAGAAACATGGCCACACCACATGTGAGAAGAGAAAAGTCATTAATAGAAAAACAGCCTGAATGGCCCAGTGATGAGTAGTGAGACCAGCTCTGGGATCCCCAACGCAGAAAAGGTTGGAGCGAGTCCAGAGGAGGACCATGAAGATGATTAGTGTGCTACAGCATCTCTGCTATGAAGACAGGCTGAGAGATTGGGGCTGTTCATCCTGGAGAAGAGAAGGCTCCAGGGTGACTGTATAGCAGCCTTTCAGTACCTAAAGGGAGCTTACAGGAAAGCCAGAGAGGGGGGGACCTCTACAAAGGCATGTAGTGGGATAAGGGGTAGTGGCTTTAAACATTCAGAGGGTAGATTTAGATCAGATATTTGGAAGAAATTCTTTATTGTGAGGGTGGTGAGGCACTGAAACAGCTTGCCCAGAGAAGTTGTGGATGCCCCATCCCTGGAAGTGTCCGAGGCCAGACTGGCTGAGGCTTTCAGCAACTCGGTTAAATGTGTGGCATCTCTGCCCATTGCAGGGGGTTGAACTAGATGATCTTTAAGGTCTCTTCCAACCCAAACCTGGGTTACTGGGTGATAAGAATGATGAGCATGTGGGGGCATGTGTCTGTGCTAATGAGCTCCCTGAGCCTTCAAAGGGTCTGTGGAGCACCTTGGTCACTATGCAGTGATGGAGAGGTATTTGCTAGCTGGCACTTGGCAGCTCAGATCCAGGAGCAGCTTTTTAATGCAATGTTTGCTTTCCAGGGCTGAGAGGGGTCCCTGGCACAGTTTTTATTTCTGGAATTTACACTAAGCCTAAGCATGCTCAGTCTTTCCTCCCTTGCATGGCAAAGGGTGCTCAGAGAACTTCTCCAGTACCATGAAATCACTGGACATTTTGCTGCAGAGGCAGTGACCTGAAGCAGCACCAAGGGAACACTTAGAGAACAGTAAGAGGAAAAACACTTGTAAAATTCCTGAGATAAGCCACAAATATGAGGAGGCTGTGGAAGGAAAGCCTGCTGTGAAGTTCCATGGAATGCCATCAGCAAAAACAGCCTAAGACGTTTCTGCTCACCCTATTACCACATTTCATAGTCACTTGACTGGTTTGTACTGGTTTTGGCTGGGGCAGAGTTAATTTTCTTGGCAGCAGCCTATAGGGTGCTATCTTTTAGGGTTTTGCTGAAAAATCATGTTGATAATAACATGGGTATGTGTTAGCTACTGCAGAGCAGTGCTTACACAGTGTCAAAGCTGCTTTTACTTCTCACATTGATGCACCAGTGAGTGGGCTGGGGGTGGGTGGGTTTGGAGGGGACAGACGTAGGGCAGAGCTGACCTCTGTGACAAAAGGGACATCCCATACCGTACAACATAATGATCAGCAATAAAAGCTGGGGACTGGCCAGGCACTAGTTGGCTCAAGGACAGCAGTTGCTATTTCTTGCATCAGTTGTCTTTCTTGTGTGCTTTTTTTGTTATTGCTTTTGTGTGCGTGTGTGTAGGTTTGTGGTGGATTTTTGTTTGTTTCTTTTTTAGTATCCTTGCCTTTTTACTTATTAAACTGTGTTTATCTCAACCCGTACATTTTCTCACTTTGCCCTTCCTATTCTCTCCCCAACCCATGGTAGGAGTGAGCAAGCAGCTGTGTGGGGCTGAGCTGCCTATCAGGGCTGACACACAAACCAGGCTGTTACAACTCTTTGCAGGGCTGTACTGAAATCCAGGTGAGAAAATCCAAAACAAATCAGTATATCATGATATTGAGATCACACTCATAAAGAGCAGACACTCCAGAAAATCACAGATCATCTTTTAACTTTCTGTGAATGCTTTAGACTACTCTGCCATTTCTCTGATCTCAAATCACCATTGGAAAGACCACAGACTAACTAAATGTATTTACTATTAGGAAAGAATTACCCACATTGGTCTTCAGAATGTAATCAGTGATCTGCAAAGCACAAGTTTTATGAATAACTATCTGCAGTTTCTAATCTCCAGCCCACATTTTGATCTCAATTGCAGATGCCTCCCAGTCAGGGGAGCAGAAACAAGACCACATTATTTAAGGCAGGACATAAAGATTGCAAATAGAAAACTGTGTGACTGGCTGTAATATTCACAGTTTACAACCTGTGTTTTTCTGTCAGCAGTATAGGTCAAATGGTATTATTACTGTTCCCCCTCTGGACAATTTACATAACAAACTAGTACAACAAGAACAACTTATTTCACAATCAGCCTGAAGTTTGCTTTTGGCATAGGAGCACCAGTTCTCATCAAGTTCAAGTGCTTAAATGATCTCTGAAAATAATTACTGGTTACTTCCACGGGGGAATAATGAATTTCGTTAAGGATTTTTGGAAGCATTTTTCCCAGTTACCAACCTTGGCTGTCATTTTCTGTAACACCATTTCTCAAAAAAAATTGGATTATTATGATTATGTGCAGTAAAGCAGTGTCAGGGACAAGCTCTTCTTCATTTCAACAGAAAGGATCCATTTAGCAGCCTTCAGTCTGCCCCTAAGTGGTTAATGTAGTGTTCAGAACAGGTTTTTATTACCCTTTCTTCCTTCCCTGCCTCACTGCACACACACTTTTTTTTTTTTCCCTGCAACTTGATGCTTTTGGTTCCTTTCACTGTGTATTATCTGCTGCTGGCAGTAATCTTAGCTCTTCAACTGACAGCAAAATTATGAGGTGCTCAGTACAAGATGACAATTTTCCTTCCCTCATTCTAATTCATTCGTGCCTCCATCAAGGAATCAGCGTCATCTTTTCAACACATTAACAGCTCTCTGCTGATAGAAAGCATTAGTCCCCCATTCTTCAGCAAGAGGTCAAAAATTATTTTTGTTTTGTAACAACTCATTAAATTTTGTGCTTTGGAAAATTCCATTGCTCTCTGATTTCAAACAGCTAGGCTGCTGCCTCACTTGGCACAGAGGGAAGAGAGGGTTTGCTTGGTGAGACACCAAGTGACACAAGCAGCTAAAATTCTTTCCTAGACAGAACCATAGTCTACCACTAGCCTGGCTGATTACTTTGGGTACTTGCTTGCTTTTCTTTTTGGTTTTTTTTTTGGCCTACTCTTAAGAAAGTCTCTTCATTTTGAAATTCACACAGAGGCTCCTGGCATTGTTTTTCTACCTTTAAAACAGTTTTAAACTAAATATTGCCATAGGCTTTTTGAGAGTTGCAAGAATCTGAGTTTATATATAACCAGAGAAGATATAATCTCTTTCTGTATTCATGGCATGGCTTTATTCAGATTCCTATACAGCTGAACTTATCTGGGTAGACAAGTGACTTCTCTTATTCACAGGTAACTTCATCACAGGAAACCTTGGTCAGTGTTACACACACTCATTTGCATTCAGTGTAGCAGAAGCTGAAAGTCTTTGTCAGAAAACTTGCATTAAATTGTTCAGTGAGCACGGTTGTGTTTCTGATGGGTGATAGGACCTGAAATGAGCCTGGCAGCAGACAGAGGGGTCTGTAGAGACTGAGAGGCTGTGCTGACCCTGCCAACGTCCCCAGGCACTGGAGCAGAGCCCAGCTGACCAGCTCAGTTCAAGGACACGTGAAGCTGGCAGTGATGCTCCTTGTGCTGCAAACAGATATATGGATATAGGTGTTTTCCTACCTTTCTTTTAGTTGTAGCACTTGGAATAAATTGAAACCAAATAAGGAGAGTTAGAGATGGAAACAACCTGTTTAAAAATATCCTATATAGTGAGTATGCAGTAAAATATGCATACTGCAACATTTGCAGATAGGGCTGGGAGGAAGCTGAGGTAAAAAACTGTGGTTTTGGGTGAAAATAGAAGCTGAAGAGCTAATTCAGCATTCACCTTAGTACTGTCAGAGCCCTGGCAGAGAAATCAGAAAGACTCCAGAGATCTGCAGCAGCAATAGCAGGACACCCAAAGGACAGCGTTTGAGAAAGAGAAACCTATTCCTTTGGGGCAGAGGTGGGTGACAGAAAAAAACTCACTAATATTTTGAAATTGTTGAGGAGATCCAGCTTTCTTCTAATCCATGTGCCAGCCATAATTGCTTTACACCTCTCCAGGGAGTTTGGAGGGCTTCCTGATGAGAAGTATAGCCCTTCCGCCCCTTGCTGAGCACAGTCTGACACAAATCAGGCTGGCTGCTCCTTTCCAACAGCAGTGTTGTAGGCACATTTCCCAGGAAACTAGGGGCTCTGTGAACCTTTATTTTATTACTGCTACCTTGGGAGTAACTGTATCTATTTCCAGTTTTACATCAGGCAGCATCTGAAATTAATGTTCTTTAATAAACAGTAAAATGTGTGTTGTCATCATCTCGGGGTGAACACAAATACACTCAGACCTTTGGCAGACCTTTTTTATGCTCTACCTGCACCTAAGAGTGATCTTCAGATTTTGTCCCATGTTGTTCTGTAGTGCTGGATTTAAGTATTCAGCTGTGATTCAGCAAAAAGAGGGGAAAAACTGGCACAAACACAAAGACTTCACTCCTCCTCACTCTTCCCAGCTGCACACACCCAATCGACTCATTTCCTTTCCCAGCAAAGGAATTAGGCCCCCGCAAAGCTGTTATTTCCAAAACAAGGATGTTCAGCCATAAAACTTTTGGGTTTTTTGTTAGGGAAAATGTGCCAGATGTCCTTGCTGCACAAGGGACGAGCCTGGAGACGAGCACACAGCATACACCAGTTAGTTTGGGGAGATGCAATATCTGCCAATGTATTTAATGCCACACATGCCAGTGCTTTGAGTGCAGAATGTGCCAAAGCTGCTGAGCTGTGAGACAGCAGGAGATGCTCACCCCAGGGAATGGAAGCTGCCCAGTGAAGTCTTTTGAGTTTTCTGTAGTACTTACACAAAATAATCTCTCCTGAAGCAACTTCCTGCTTCACCAGACTTACAATCCTCCTTCCCTTTTTTTTCCAAGGGCATAAAATGATCATTTGCTTCTCATTCCCTTGGATGACCCACCTAGTTTATGCTAATTCCCTTGTGAAGTGCAGCTTCTCCCTAGAGACCTTTCACAGAGCTGGCAATGTTTTCCTGTGTACCAATGATTTCCCCATGAAATAGGCTTGATTTGAAAGAGAAAGTGTTTCCTTGAGCTGCCAGCTCAGTCAAGTCTCCAGCAGCTGAGCTGGCTTCCTTCCACCTTAAGCTGGAATGACGCTGGTAATCAAGGGTCGTGCTGACAAGCTCCAGGCTCCGGCTGCGCGTGTGTCACCGAGCGGCCACCAGCTGACGCTCTAAGTGACAGCTTGCTCTCTCTGGTGGCTCTGACACACGGGGCAACCCACGGCAAAAAGGCCAGCAGAGTTGATGGCGGCCCGTGCTGCAGAGGGGTGCTAAGAGGCAGGAAAAGCACTTAAGACTAACTAAGATCTGGAGATACCTACTCAAGTGAAAACACACCATCTTTAATTAATTTTCAGAGTGTGAATGCACTAAAAGATTATTTTGCTAAGGACTGAACAGAAAAAAAATTCTCCCCTTTACAGCTTTTTCCAAATGCATAAGAAATCCCAAAAGGAAGACCAAAATGCCTTCCTCCTCCCTAATATGACACCATGGAACATAAATTCATGCATATTCAGACATAATCTTACAGGTGAAAAAAAACATAGCAGCACTGAATGAGACAGTTCAGAATCCCACTAAATTACACATGCCATGTAATGTGTATTTTTCCTCCCTGGCAAATCAGTGCTAATCTCGCCTGCTAGCACTCAGTGTTAGTATGGAATGCTGAACAACCACTCAGAGCACATGGAGTTCACCTGGGGAACCCAGAGGGAATTCAATGTCCATTAGCTAGGGTAAAAGGGAAAAATGTCTTTGCTACGTTTCATCTGGACTGTTAGTGCTCTGCTAGGACTTCTGAGGACAGAAATGCTGTTTATAAAGCATCAGTTGGCAAGAAGGTGTTTCATTACTGAAGCACAGTTGAAAAATCTGGCTATTTAACAGACAGTGTAAATGCTGAGCTTTTTGAAAGCCTGACTTTTCCTTTTTTGTCACTGTTTTTTTCTTCTGTCACTTGTTATTCTGAAGTGTTAAGTGTTTCTGGATGTGTCTCCAAAGCTTTCTTGTTTTTTGCTGATCTTTTTCACATCTTCATTAAATAGAAGCATGTTGAGGAGAGTGCAACTTTTTAATATATCTCATAAAAACTGAAATACTGAAGGAAAATAACAATGGCATTCAGTTTTTATTCCATCCATTAGCTATTCAGGAGAGCTCTGTATCTAATATTACAAAGCATGTATGTGATCTCCTCACAAGGTGAAAGAGAAGATTTTGCAGTTGAGTTTTATGATTGTCCTTTGCATTTACTGGGTTTTTGTTCTCTTTTCCCCTAACTGCTCTTGCTTCTGGAGGAGCCATAAACTTTGCTTCAGATCTGTTTGAGAGCAGTATAGCAGCCACTGGTTCTTCTCGTGAGTAAGGAATGACACCTTGTGGCTGCAAAGTGCCAAAATAAAAATAACCCAATTACATTTTGAATCATCTGTCCATTGCCTTTAGGGCAAAGTTTTCTTTACCTGTAATTTCTTTGAGAAGCCAAAGAAATATCAGTATAAATATGGGTTTGGGCTTTTTTGTTTATGTTTTTATATGGTTAAGAACAATTAAACTTCCTGTCTCCCAGGGAGAGAAAATAGCTTTGGAGGCTTTGCTTACCTAGCAGCCAGACACAGGTTTTTTTTAAACCAGCCAGACTATCCTTCAGGAGAAGTTAGCCCAAGGATCATCTCATTGGGAGATTTCACTTCTAGTCCTTTGTGGAATTGGAGGAACAATTTTTTTTCCATAAAACCATTTGCAAGAACTGGCCAAGCAGGAGTAGCGTGATCTCCCAGCAGACGTTTTTGAGATTATTAGCCCTGGTCCCCTAGCCCCCTGTCAGACCTTTGCAGGGCAGACCTTAGCCTAGGGAGCAGAAGAAATGTGTGAGAGTGCCATCCTGATCTGGGGACAGGATGAGTTTTGACTTCAGCATATTGTTTCTGCTGCCACCATAAAGTTTAACAAATAACCTTTGAGATTCTCTTTAAATCACTGGTTTCTTAATTGTCCTTCTACTAGCAAAAAACATGTCTCAAAACCTTTTTAGTTCAAGGAAATGGAATTGTAATGGGCTTGAAACACCCCTCACTCCAACCTGGCATTTCTTCCTACGTGGTTATTTATTTTTATTGTTTAAATTGCACCAACTCCTAGGAACTCAGTGTGCTGGGCTTTGTTCTAACAAAATATTCAAAGGTAAAAAGGTAATTAGACATCACCTCATGCCCTCTGTGTCTACAAAGTGGACAAGAAGTATCAGGTAGGCAAAATGGGTTACAGCTGATGATGTGTGCTAGGAGGACAAGAGTGAAAGACGGAAAAAAACAGGCATTTCTGCTCATCCATTGAGTTTAAGGGATGTCAGACGAGAATGATTTGTACTTCATCATGAGAAAAGTGAATTTTGAGCAGAGATGCCGGAGAGGGTATGTCTAACTTCTTCGGGTATCGGCTGAAAGCTTTGCCCAAGTAAAAGAAAGAGAGTGAGGAAGACAATGCAAATTATCTTCCTGCTCTTGAAAAGTTCACTGGGATAGTCCAGAGACTGGTAATGAAAGTGTTACCTGACTCAAGCTCAGTCTGTTTTGCCTCTGCAGAGGGCATAATTTCTCCCAAAGTACAACAGTCAGGGGAAAGAGATCACTGACTTTTCCATGTGTGACCATTATGAAGATGTAAATGGCCATTTGTCCACAGTGACAATATCCGACACTTTAACCCATCCAACAAATGAAGTCAGAAAAACCCAGATTTTTGAGCTCTGTTGCTTTTGGGGCTTTAAGATCACCTTTTAATGAACCCTTATGAACTTAAGAGCTGAAAGACTCATCCAAGCCTCTTTCCTAAGCAAAGGGCAATGTTTGTTCTGGACTTCTCAGTTTGGATGAATATGCTTTGAATGAATACTTAGCTTGTGGCAGGAACATTTTAGGACATCACATATCATTCCAAGATACACAAACCTTTCAAAGCACAGTTGGAAAGGGCCCTGAGGAATGTCATTTGAACCAATCTGAACATGGAGTTAGGTGAAATGCCCTCCAGAAGCCCCTTCAAATCCTAATTTTTCTGTCATTCTCTGAGCAAGCTGTGGGACATGTCAAACCAAGTCTCGGACCAGAAAGCTGTCCATAAAGCTGTGATCAAGTCCTTCATTTTGAAGAGAAACTCAAGCCTAATTCACAGTTTATTTACATAATGATGCAAGTGCTATCATGCTGCTGGAGCGTGGGATGCCTCCTTTTGTAATTTTATTACAAATATTTGGAACACAATTTTCAAGTTTCAGCTTTTGAAGCCTGAATTTCAGAAGGAAAAGAATGTGCCCGTGGACTGGGGTGAACTACTTTTGAAACACGATTTTTCAGACTCAATGATTTGTTTGTATTTTCTGGATGACCACTGATGTCCCTTCACAGCAGTGCACCGAGTTCAAGTCTTTGATTCTCTGCAATAAGCCTAAAAGATTATTTTTATACAGTCATTTGTTTCAGAGGGGAGCAAGGTGGGGCAGAAACAATGCTCAGAAATGTTTAATCAGGCATGCTTTTCTAAGGCAGTCAGTTAGTAAAAGCACCTGGGTCATAAGCCAGTAGAAGGAAAAGTTTCTATCAAACTATAGAGAAATCTGAACTCATTTGCCTGCTACCTGGTCTCTTGTGCAACCTCAGTTTGAGAATACAATAGGTTAGAATACAGGTTTAGATTTTCTTTAGCTTTCAGTCATGCCATTAGGGTCTCCATCAGATTTACAAAGTCAGAAATCATGAAGGAAAATGACTGCACTGGGACTCCATATAATATTAGCCACAAGAGGTGGTGATTCTTAGTTTATGTCCATTCCAAGAGGTGAGCAGCACCTTCTGACACGATTATTAAGACAGACAAATTATCTTAAGGAATAATTGAGGTAAATAGTAACTCATCTTTAAAAATATTAGACTAAGTGCCATCTCTTTCTCTGGTTTAAGGTAACCAAGTATGTTATAATTATAGGTGATAATTAACCACTCCTTATTCTATGGAATATTATTAAAAATTCTGGAAGCACAGTAATAATCACCATTATATAAATATGAAATCTGAATCCGAGGAAGTAAATTTGCGTATAGAAAGACAATTGTGAAGACTGAAATGCAAACAGGGTGGGAGCTTTCCTCATAGTCACTCATATAGGACTATATACCACAGTGCTTGCAAGAGCATAACTCTGAAAAAGAAAGACATAAATTTCTGGCCTGTGAAGTTCCTGTAGTGCTGTGCTTGGTACTGGAGTCATAATTGCCAAAAGGTAACTTTAAAGAGAAAAATGCAGAATAATAAAATATAGTCAGAGAATATAGTGGAGAAAGCAGCAATGTGTAAGCAATCAGAATATATTTAAAAGGAATAAGAAGAGAAAAAATAGTTACAAGAATAAAGAGTACAACTAAACCCTGAAAATTTGAGATGAAATTAACAGGCGAGTTGATTAACAAGGCTATCAAAAATGGTATTTTAAAAGAGTAAGTAAGGGAGCAGGTTTCAAAGGAAAAGACTGAAAGCAGCTCAATAAATTTGGGAATGGATATCACTTAAAATCATTTTAAGTGATATCACTTATTCTTAAGAGGCCTTTAGAGTGAGACCTACTTATCTAATAAAAGCATTCTAATAAAGTGTTCCAAAGGTACTTAACAGACACAAATTTGTACTTTCTGGTGTTCTGTCTGGGTCCATCTTTTCAAAGAGGAAGACTCCAGAAAAATCATACTGGGAGCTTCCATTTGAACCCCACTCTCACAGCAACTCCTATTTTAGGCTTCCTCCTTTGCAGAAACACAGCCCTATAGACCATGAGTTTATGCATCTGGAAGGGTTTTGCAGCTGGTTTAGCTCTCACACCTGTGAAAGGATGGATAGCCAGAAAGCCTGGCTTAATGGACTGGTTTCACTGCACTGGGTAACTTTCTGCAAGTGGAAAAAAAGGAAGTTTAGGAAAAGATTAAGGAAACAACAGAATTTTGCCTGAAGTACAGTATTTATTTATTGACCCATAAGTGGTGCAGCTGTATTTTCAATGTTTGATGAGAAAAAGCTAAGATAAATATTTCAAGAGGTATGACTGTCACGTGTCCCACCGTTATTCTGGGCCAGCAACCTAGTTTGAAGGCTTTTTATTTTTTTCAGAGGTGAGCTTCCTGCAGTGTTTCTCACTCAAATCCATGTATGCACATGGGAAGCATTAGATGATTTCTAAATCCTGCATCTTTTATGCACTGTGGCAGGTCCTGCAGGATAGTTGAGCACAGAACAGGAAATCTCCTATAGCTACCTAAAAAAACTTCTCTGTGTACAGTGGTGTGCCAAGTTTATTGGCAACAAAATCCAAATGCTTGCCAATCCTTGAAATTGTTTCTAAAAATATTTCATATATATGGAATCATCCAGTTGAGATTTCTGGAATGATTAATCCAATTAATTTTAGAAGAAATTGCCTGCGGGCCAACAAGAAAAATGCAAGAAGAAAGCATTAATTAAGATCACATACTGAGCTTTAAATAATTAGAAAGAAAATACTGTGTCCCCAAATACAAAATTTATCCATGGTCTCTCTCTGTCTACCATGGTCTACCCTTTAAAGAGTATATGAAATTTACATCATGTTTTTATTATAGGGTGAACAATCCTGCCATAACTTCTCATTTAATACAGAGCTGCAAGAGATAGCCAGCCCATTTAGCAATGAAGAAAACTGAAAGCTTATTTTCCACATATGTTTTAAAATACACATTGATGTCATGGCCCCTCTGAAATGTGCAGCTGGAGGAGAGTACAAGTGGGAGGAAACAACTGCAGCTGGAAGCAATTTCTCCAGCATCACGCCTTGGCCTGGTCAAGGCTGCTTTGGGCCGAGAACAAAGTGGTAATTTAAAATCATATGTAGGAAAAAGTGTCATTCTGATCACACTTTTCCTAGAGTGAGAAGCTCTAGAACAACAACCACCTGTTCTGATGGGCAAACGCTACAGCCTGCACAGTCCTCTGATGGTACTATTGTGGAGAAATTACTCATTGATGCCACAGTCATACAAGATTCCCAATCCCAGTCTTGTCCTATCAATGTGCTGCTCGTTACAGGTTTCAGTCAGCTCTTGATGAGGGCTGGAATCACTCTTTTCAACCTGAAGCCATCAGAAGGTAAACTGCCACAGTTAGAGTGAGGAAGACAGTGGCTATCACAAACATTTGCAGAGCAATACCAACACTGAGCCCACTACAATTGTTTAAGCCCCCATTTCACCTCTGGCAGAACAATTCACAATGTTAGGCCAACACCATCTACCCAAGATAAATGCAAACAGGCAGCTGTACAGCTAAACCTACATCTAAACCTAACCTACAGCTTAACACACATCCATTTAGCCATTTCCTTCATTTTTAATTTTAAAAATCGTTGAAAGTATTATCTTAATTCTGCAGGGTAGCTCTATCCCATCCCATCTCATCCCATCCCATCCCTCCCTGCACTGAGCCAGCTAGCGCAGGATAGGGTGGCTCAGCTCTAAATTAGAGGATGTTATCAAGGCATGAAGACTGACTGTATTCACCAGCCATTAATTGCTTGGGCAAAAGGCAATATCAAATACTTGCATTTAAAATAAACTGGAAAATGTTCAGTTTCCGAACCGAAAGCCAGGAGGAACTGGTCAGTAGGTGGCACAAGAAGAGCACAGCACTGCACTGCAGTATGGGATCTGAGCGGCCAGGGTTGTATCCCGAGCCAGCAATCCTGCCTTCCCCCAGCTACCCCCTTGCAGTATTTATAAACCCTGTTAGCCAGTGATTTAGTTAACTGAATCATTGCAGTGAAGCACAAGGAGTGAGGGGCTTAAGTGGAAGCTTTCTCTGAAATGCTCCTTACTCCATCCCAGAGTGCACTGTGTACTCTTGACATCCACTAACGTCACTACATCACTATTCTCAAGTATTAAACAAGATTGAAAACCACTGCATAACAAAACAGAAGTTTGACCTACCAAAGTACAATGCTCCAACATTTAGCAGGGTTATGGTTTGCTATCTTGAAAAGTTCTTGCTTACGTTGCAGTCAGAGCACCTCAAAGCCTTTCAGAGCACCTCAGCCACACAACAGATCCCTTCTGCTGAGGAAAAGGCCTCATGCACTGTGTTTGTTTACCAGCAGCATGTTAAGGAAGAAAATAGTAGAGCCACGTGTCAGGGCTTGAGGCAGCAGTTTGTGGTTGTCATGATCTGCAGGAGGTCTCTGTCTTTCCAGAGGAACAGCAGCAGCTGCTAGACAACCACATTGCACTGGGAGGTCAATGGCAAGCATCAGATTGAGCAGTTATATTTAACCTTAGGAACTCTGTGATGACTAAAAGATGTTGCCTTTGTTGGCTGATGCCTTCATTAGCAGTTGCCAAGGTATTTCTTGTAGGTTGGAGTTACAGGAGCACCATGACTGGATGCAAACCAGCTCAATAGTTCCTGTTTCTTCCATGCAACTGCATGTCTCCTCCTCTCCACCAAGGTTTTAAAGGAAAATGCAGAAAGACACACATGCTGAGTGCCCTGCCTTGTGACTCTGACATGTCATCATTCATTTACAGGAGGAAAATTGAAGGGGTGGTGGAGTCAAAAATGATGTGCATAATTAAGCTTTTCTGAATCTCTCCTTTGCACTCTGGTGCCAGAGGACTGCACGTAAATCGTGCAGGATGTTATGAAAAAATAATACTGAATTGGAACCAACCAAGTGTAAAAATTAGGACTTCTGCCTACTCTAAGGTAAAAATATGTCTACAAATAGCCAGTTCTGAGCTTAGGTGAGTTTGTGTTTAAAAAAAAAAAAAAAAAAGAGGAAGACAAACATCAAATACTGAAGAAAACAAGCTATCATCAGCACAAATATACTTGTCATTGTAATGTATTTTCCTTAAACAAGCAAAATTGAATCCTACCTAGCCCATCTCTTACATTATTCTATTTGTCTGTACAGTTCTAAAAGGACAATTATAAGCACTATTAAAGCATAAAATACACCAAAGCTGTCATACCTTTCTCATTTCAGGTCTAAATTCTATTTCCAGCCCACACATACCTGCTGTTATATTTCATTTATTGCTGTAAATTATGTGCATCAGCATCAGTGCAAGTAACTGATGACACTGAGATCACAGCTGTGCTGAATTCTAATCAAGAAGTGAATTTTCACCACCTAAAGTCCCCTGCACCCCTATTTCTTTCTTCCTCAAGTAAAAGAGGACAGGAAGCCTAATTCTGAGATATAATTTATTAAAGACCTGGAAATATGCTAGGATTGTCAAAGTAGCTGAAGCCGGACATGGTGACCCAGGAATCCCTTTCACTCTGGTACAGACAGCCACAATTTCAGCTCATTCAAGCGTCATTGGATGAGTCTTTCTTGATAGAAATAGGTGACAGTGCCCATTGAAATACTGGAAGCAAGTCAGTGGGGAACATAACCTGGGTCAGCTGCTCCCTGTTATGCCTGCAGTGTTGCCCACCACAGTATGTGACCAAATCACTGACCAGTCTCCAAATGCACAGTGACACAAGACTCAGCGTGGATTCTTCATATTTTTCAAAGTGTTTCTGCACCATCCATTTCTTAAGTTTCTGATCAGCTCCAAATGAATAGTCTGACATGACTGTTGCTTGGCAAAATGTAATGAGTGTCTGTGGAATTTCGTATCTTGATTTGACAGTGATTTGTGGGTTTGGTTGTAAATCTCTAGGCTACTTGGGGTTGTCATGCAGAATCCGGTGTGAATTCCCAGTGTGGATGAGCTATGGGCTCATTCCTGGGGTTTAATGTAATCTTCAGGGCAAATAGCACTAAGTTTTCATATTCCCAATAGGGATTCAAAATGCTACATTTAGTCCAGATCAGGATTAATCAAAAGAGCTTTAAAACAAAGCTCAAATGCATCTGCTGGGTTGTACTTATCATTACAATGAGAGCACAAGATTTACCTGCCTGTGTCAAGAGCAAAAAATCAACGATGGCCCTTTGGATGACCCTGCTGTGAGATTCAAATGACAAGGAAATCTGAAACCTGGCCATCCACCACTCTCCAGTTACACTGGCGCATATGGCAGGCCTTGCTGTCCTCGAGTGAAGCCTTCAGTGGTCTCAGCTGCATGTGGCAATGGAAAAGCTGCTGGAATTCTGGATAGGATACAGCCTATACATTTACAACAGAGCCTATGTACTCCAGACCCACATCTTAGATTTGCTCTTTCCTAGCAAAAGGTGTGCAGTACATGTGTGTGGGGGGGAGTAACCTCTTTCTTTTGATATAGGGAACATTTAAAGTAAACCCTACAAATGTATTTGTTGAGGCAAAGCTTAAAGGTGTGACAGCAGGGCCTAAACTGCCAAATGTATATACAGACTGGGGAATGAGATGCTGGAAAGCAGTGCTGTAGAAAGGGACCTGGGGGTTCTGGTCAATGGCAAGTTGAACCTCAGTCAGCAGTGCCCTGGCACCCAGAAGGCCAAGCCTGTCCTGGGGTGCACCAGGCCCAGCAACACCAGCCGGGAAAGGGAGAGGATTGTCCCGATCTGCTCTGCACTGGGGCAGCCTCACCTCCAGTGCTGGGGGCAGTTAATATAAAATATTAAACTATTAGAGAGTGTCCAAAGGAGGGCAAAGAAGATGGTGAAGGGCCTTGAAGGGAAGCCGTTTGAGGAGCACCTGAGGTCACTTGGTCTGTTCAGCCTGGAAAGGGGATTCAGGACAGACCTCATTGCAGTGTATGGCTTCCTCATGAGGGGAAGAGGAGCAGTAGGCACTGATCTCTGTGACAGGACCGAGGGAATGGCCTGAAGCTGTGTCAGGGGAGGTTTAGGCAGGATATTGAGAAAAAATTTTTTCCCCCAGATGGTGGCTGGGCACTGGAATAGACTCCCAGGGAAGTGGTCACAGCACAAAGCCTGACAGAGTTCAAGAAGTGCTCAGGCAATACTCTCAGGCACCTTGTGTGACTCTTGGGGATGGTCCTGTGCAAGGCCAGGAGATGGACTTGATGGTCTTTGTGAATCTCTCCCAACTCAGATTATTCTGTGAAATTCTGTGGTGGTGTGAACTCAACAGAGAAGGAGCCTTTTAGTTATGTTATAAAACAAGTGCCTCAGGCAGCAGTGAGTGTGTTGCAAGAGTCACTGTGGAAATTACTTTGGGAATTGTATTTTGTATATAGCAAAAGTGAAATTAGAATGTGAGAAATGCTGACCACCCCTAGCAGTGCAGCACTGACACAGACATGCTAAAGCTGTAGTGTCCTCACGCTCCTGTTTCCTCAGAAGGCAGCAACGGGGCTGATGTTTCAGACGCGGGCCATGATGTTGTGACCAAAGTGCACACGGGTTTCTGCAGGGCTCCCTAATACCTTCGGACCTCTCCTGTTCCAGGGTGCCCGCAGCACCTGCAGCACCTGCAGACTTACACGTGTAAACTTCTGGGCAAGGCCCCGTTTCTCCCCGGGCGCCTTCCCCGGCCCAGGGGAGACGCTCGCTCTCCCTAGGGACTGGTGCCGTGCCTCCTGCACGTCGCAGGAGCTCACGTAGACACCGGGCGCGGAGAATCGGGATGAAATTACCTTCATGCATAAAACATGGCATGGCGACAAAGGGACGGCAGGGCCTCGGCGGCCGCCCGCCGCATCCTGCCGGCGGCCCGGAGGCTGGCCGGGGGCTGCCGCAGGTTTGCCCGGCGGGGAGCGGGCCGTGCCCGGTGGCCCCGGGGACGGGCGGCCCGCGGAGCCATGGACCTGTCCCCGTGCCTGCACTGGGTGCGGACGCGGCTCTGGCGCTGCGGGGTCAGGCGGAGGCAGTTCTGCAGTAAGTGTCGCGTCCCAGCTCCCCGGGCACCCCTTCTCACCCCTTGCCTTTGCCCTCGGAGCCTCCGCCCATCCCACGGCCGTGGAGAGACCCTGAGCCGGGCTGAGCCCACCTGCCCTGCCCAGGCCCAGGGCTCGGGGCCTGGCTGCTGAGGGCACGGCCGTGGCTCTGTGGCACCTTCCTGCGGCTGCGGGATCGTCGCCGGGACGGGATGCATTGAAAGGGCCCCTGCCTAACACTTTTCCACTTTTCTAAGAGAGTTTGAAGACGGGACGGTTTGTGCGGTGAAAGGGGAATAAGGAAAATGCACTATAATACCCGATCCTTTTCTTTTTTTCTTTTTTTTTTTTTCCTTTTTTTTTTTTTCTTTTCTTTTTTTTTTTTTTTTTACCCGCTGAAGGAATCAAAAAACTTTCTGATTGAAAGGAACAAAACCAGATTGGTGATTTGTGAAGTCACAATGCAGACAACACTCTGAACCTGCCCACTCCTTTGTCTTGTTAGAAACCATGCACATCACTGATGTATAGATGTGTGTGTGTGTATATACATACACATACATGTATATAAATGTACATATAGCCTTACTGCAGGTTGCTGGGGTATATTATTCACCATCTCACCATGGTTTTACTGGAGGTAGTTTGCTTGTCTTTCCTGACAGACCATATATAGGGGGATCCAGCCACTTCTAGCTGATATATTCAGGCTCCCTTTCAGCTGGCAACTTGGAAAGAAATACTGCCAGCAGAGACACAGAAAGGGCAGTGTATCTGTGACAACTGAGGAAACAGAGGGGATTTCTTTGGTTCAGTCAACTGTAGTGTCTAACCACTCCTGAGGAGATGAAATGCAATGGCTTGGGACGATGGGCTGGGTTGGCCAGCCAAATGAAGCATCCTCTCTTCCCATCAAGGTGATATTTTGTGAAAGGGATCTTGGAATTAGAATGCCATTAGGAATACACTCCAGATGAATTAATATGATAAAATGAGCATGCTGTCTGTCAACTCTGTGTGAAGTTCATGTCATTTCAGTATCTTAGTTTAGTCGTGGAGATAACAAGGTCTGATTGAATTTTTCTAATTCATAGCATGGCAGTAGAGACACAAAGCTCTCACAGCTACCTTCTTAAATATTGTTTTGCCATGAAATGAACTCCAGTGTGCCTTTCAGATGCAAAATATTACCAGTAGATGTCAGTAAGACTGATTTTCCTAGTTGTCAGTTGTCTGTAGGCTGTGTTCACTGGTTTTCAATGCTTGCACCTTTGTGAGTATTTTGGTCAATTTTCTGGCTGTTAATGAAGTATAAAAATAGACAGTTTTGTTTCCTGTCTACTTAGGATTACATTCACCTTTTCCATATGAAGTTCCCTACTCTTCAAAAATATGTATTTGGCAGATAGTTTACAAATGTGTGTGGAAACTTCTTACCACAATATTCACTTTGAGCATCAATTATCTTGTGAATACATATGTTCCTTAGTTGTGCTGTCCTGTGAGTTAATAAGAACAACTGCCAAATGCACCACTTAGCTGGAGCTCTAAGAATGAGAAATTCGAGAACAGCAGATGCTCTGAATAATTGAAGGAGGTTTCTTTGGTTGACAATGGTGCTATCTTTGCACATCTCTCAGAGCCTCTCTTTTTAGCTGGCCTGTGCCTTAGGGAAACATTGCAGCACTGAACCAAAAGAATGGGATAAAGATTTTTTATTTTTCTTAATGAGTCTGAAAAATGCTAATCACTCAGAAGAGTGTTTGTTGGCTTTGTTACTAGAAATAACTTCTGGCATCTTTAATTAGGTTGCTTTAGCCTGGATCAGTGAAGAAGCACAGCTTTCTGTGATCTGTGCTGAGGCCAGTCCTGAGGAAAGACTGCTCATTGCAAATTCCTTGTGTCCAGATTCAGCTTGTCCTCTTTAGCTGCCTTCTGCTGAGGCACTGAAGCAAAACTGCTGCTATTACAGGAGACATGCTAATCTTCTGTTTTAAAATGTGCCGTTTAGAATAATAAAAAAAAAAACAAAAACAAAACCAACCAAAAAAACAACCTAGTGAGGAAGCTGCTGCTGGCCGGGTTTTGAAGTCTCTATGAGCACAGGCTGTCGTTGTACCTCCTTGTTAAGGCAGCCATTCAGAGAAACAGCCGGGGGACTTTGCAGGCCGTCTGTGCCTGCCCTTGTGGCCTCATTTTACAGCCGAGTCCCTGAAGGAAGCTCCCTGCAGGCACGTGTGCTCATGACAAAAACACTGCTTTGAACAAAGGCACGTTTTCAAGCAGAGAGCAATAGCTTCCTCATTTTCCTCACTGCCTGGCTGGATGTGGCTGTCCCTCCAAACAAGGGGAAGCAACTGCAGCTGGCACCAGAGAAACCCTCTGAGAGGCTTCTGACATTCACAAAATTAATTCTGTTTTCATCTCGCAGCAAGGGCTGGTTCCAATAGAGGGACATTGGACACAGAGTCTAAGTTCATGATACTGCTGTAAAAAAATGGTGCTGGAAATACTGAAATCTGCTTTTCCTCTGGACACTCCTGTGTCCATGCAGATGGAAAAACATTGAGAAGCTTTCCTGGAGCAGGTCATCCACAGCATCTCGGTCTCACTGGGCTCTCTGAGGTCTCATACAGGGTGGCCTGCTTTTCCTTCCATTTCCACTGTCCCAGCCACACATATGGTTCATGAACCTTGTAGGAACTTGAGGTCTCCAAGACTGCTGTGTGGCTGCCAAATTTGATTGAAGCTGGCCAGTGGGTTAAAAAATATTAATGATCACTCTGCTTAATGTTTCCTTAGGCAAACAGGCTAATAGGTCCTGCTCATGCCAAGGTTGGAAGCTGAGCTTGGATCATGCTAGTAATAACTGCATGAAACAGGTCTTAAAACTGTTGTGAAGAGTCTGAAAAGCAGCTGTTTGCTGCTACTCCCCAAAATGTACTTGGCTTCTGGCCACCAATGCATGTTAAAGCCCTGGGGATCTGTGGGGAGGAGGTTTCTCTGGGTTTGCCTGAACCTTAGCAGATGGGGTTTCCACAGAAAATATTAAGAGTTCACACCGAGAAAAAGGATTGTATGTCCCTGATGCCGGTCAGCAAATAGGGAAATTGTGCTGGCTGTGTGGCCCAGGGCTGTTTTGGATGGCTTTTGCTGTCCTGCCATACCAGCCCAATACTCAGAGGCTGCAAGGTCTCTGGTTGTGAGTGGTCTCAGCAATTCTGCAGGGTTGGGCCCATCTGTACCTCTTCACATATTGCTGAAAGCATTTGGTGAAAAGGCAGGAGCTGGGGAAGCCGCAGCGGAAATATTTAGTGACCTGTTTAGAGCCATAACCCCAGGTGAGGCTGTGGGGCAAGGCTCAGGGTGTTTGTCCACTGCTCATCCCATGAGCACTGGCCACCCACGCCACTCTGATGGCTCTGGCTCTGGGTCCAGGTCCATGTCTGGGTCCAGCCCTTGCCAGCACTGACTGTCATCAGCAGAAACTCATCTTGGAGTGCTGCCAGTATCTGGGATCCAGCCATAGTGTTTATTGTGCAGGGTGAGCCTTAGAAGCTGTATCCTCTGGTGTTAATGTGCTTTCACAACCTGTAACATTTAAGGCAAGGAATTGATGGCAAGCTTTAATAAAATCTCATCAAGTATTCATCGTTAGGCACATTTTCTCCTCACCAGCAAGACCTACTAAAGTAATGTTGTGAGGAGTCCTTTATTCTTTCTGATCCAAACTGGCTGTGCAATTTAGAAGGAAAAAGGTCTGCTTTGTATTTCAATTTGTTTCCAACTAAAAAAAAATCAATTGCCATGAAAAATCTGAGAAAAGAAAGAAACCAGGAGCAAAAATGTCATGTTTAAAAGAAAAATGGCAAAGGCATAATTTGTACATGAACTACATAGCCTCACAATACAAAAATTTACCTTATTTTGTGATATATGGTATTGGTTTATAGAAAAAAACCCCAAAATGTGAGTCACTGGTGTTAGGGAAGGAAGGCAAGAATATTGTTTGTATTCATAAATGGAAATAATATATAAGCTAATAGATGAGTCTGGATTTAAACTACACTTGAATAGTAATTTTTAAAAGGTGTCATGTTTGTCCTACTCATTCTTGGTAATAATGTAATAATTTTGAATTATGCTTTTATTTTGGAAGAATGGGAGATTGTTCTCCCTGATGGTCTAGTGGTGAGGATTCGGCGCTCTCACCGCCGCGGCCCGGGTTCAATTCCCGGTCAGGGAACCAACAATGTCATGGTTTGATGCTGGCGCAATGCCAGTGCCCCCCTGAAAATATATTTTCCCTAGTGTCTGCTGTGAGATGTGACCAGGAATAGAGCAAAGCAGGTTCCATCTTAGGAATAAAGAAAAAAAATCAACTTTATTAACTTACAACTATATGTAAAAATAAGCACACACAGAACTCAGAATGAAAACCCCCCAAAAACATTCCTTCTCCCCCCACCAAATTTCAAATACATCACAGTAGGACAAAACCTTGGATTCTCAATTCATTTGCCACCCCTCACTCAGATCACCAGCTCTCAGTCATCACCACCTTTCAGATAATCAATTCTCAGTTCATCAAGGAGAGAGGAGTCCCTCTTGTGCCATAGCCTTTCCCTGGAAACACAGTTGAAGACCTCTTGTGTTTCCATGTCTCACGTGGCACTGCCTGGAGAACATTTGCCATCGTGACATCTTCCTTCCATGCCAAATGCTCTCACCACTGCACATGGACCGGAGCTGCTTCTAGCATTCCCCTTTTAAGGGTGCTTTGTCCAGTTCCAAAAAAGCAACAGTCTCTCACTTCCTGGACACCTGTCCCCCCCAAATTCATCCCCTGGGGCTGAGGGGTCTCGAGAACAGAGAAGACGGTGTCCTCCGTCTTCTTCTTCACTGAAGACGGAGGACACCACCACCCTCCTCACCGGTCGTCTGTGTTCATGCTTCACATAACATCACTGAACTCTCTTGGCTCCAAGCCATTGCCTCCCCCTAAATGCAGTCTTTGTGTCACAGGAAAAATGGTTCTATCCATGGCTATACAAGAAAAGTCCTACCAAAGGCCACTCCATCATCTCCTCCCACCTGGGATTCTTCTCAACTTCTCTCGGACATCTTTCTCTTGCACAAACTTGCATCACATTGGCCCATTTCCTCCTATTTCATCTCTATCTCTTCTCATTCAACTCCAGGAGGATCAGCATTTGTACGGTTTCCATCATCCAAGAAAAGGGTTAAAATCTCAGGCTCTGCCTGTCCAGAATTATCTCGCTGCCCTGCCGGGCCCCTTGCTGTGCCACCCCTCCCCTTCTCCTTCGGCCATGCTGCCAGCACGATACCAAATTTCATGGTGGCACAGGCACAGGCTCTCTCTCTCTCTCTCTGCGGGGGCTGCCCGATCCCTCTCAGTGTTCCTCCACCCTTCCATCCTGCAGGGGCCTTCACCTCCCTTCTCTGTCCAAGGCTCCAGCCTACCTCACCCGGCCGCATGGCTTCCCTTTCCCCGCCCAGCCCACAGCGGGGCAGGGGAGGTCCGACCTCTTTCACCGGAACCAAGAGAGAGTTTTCCTGGGAGTTCTCTGCTTTTAACCCCCTGTGTTCTCAGAGGTGTATCCATGTCCTCAGTGGCCACACCAGGTGCCAATATTCAAATCTGGGCACCTATTGGTTTGACCACCAAACTCCCAAAAAACTCACTTCCTTTTCAAACCAGGACACCTGCAAAGGAGTAGGTAGACTTCATGCAATGTGGGACAGCTGTACTTTTCTTCTTACCTCAGGGAAATATTCTTTCGAAACACAGTGTTATGTACCTGAAGGCATGGGCCCCTTGAAGTGCTGTGATATTTGTGTAGGCAAAAAACCTTTCCTCAGAGGGTCCTTTCAGGACCAGTGGAGATTGATGGATTTCAAAACCATCCAAGGCACAGCTCTTTGTCTCGTCAGACCTTTGACATGTGGAAAGAAGAATATGCAAGTATGAGTAATATTCACCCAAGGCTGTGAAAAACCTCTTCCTACAGAGCTTTTCTTAATTCCTACCTGCTTAGACTCCATCCTTCAATGACTGGAAAATCATAATGGGATTCAAGGTTTTGAATAATGATTAAAGTACTGAGTTTCACATCAGTAAGTCTTTCAAAACAACCTCAAGAACATTTGCATGGTTTGTTTTGCTTTTCTTGGTGTTGCCCCTCGACCATTCATTTTTTGGTGCATTTCAGAAAAGGTGGAACTTTGTTGTTATTATTCATTGCAACTGGGGAACCTGAGAGCTTCATGGTGAGTCTGCACCAGTCCCCTGGCAGGGCAGCTGGTGATGAAAATGTAGTTGATAACATGCAATAATTCACAGGAACCAATATTAAGATTTCCAAGGAAATAGGTGATGACTGCAATTACCTGAGGAAAAGAGACAAAACCTTTGGTAACTTAAACCAGTAACAATAGTTATTTTATTTGCTGTGCTTTACCCTTTCCTTTAGAGGACTATGCTCTGCCTTATTATTACATGCTTAACATATAAACAAAACCTTAGCCTTTGTCAGCTGAATTGTCAGCAGATCTGGTACCTCTCATGCAGAGCAGTAGTGATCTCATACTCAGCATCAGTTTCAAGGTATTGTGCTGGGGCAATAGCTCTCTTGTGATGGCTCTGCTGCTCCTCACTCTCATACAACACAAGCTTACAGGTGTCCTGTGTCCTGTGAAGCCTTGTCAAGGATGCCTTGACCTTAGGAGGCAACTGCTGAGTGAAAGGAGGGTGTTCAATCACCAACCTTCTCCCAGCACTTGTGGGTCTTATGATGAGTTTCACCTGGGTATAAAACAATATATTGTTTTATACAATAAACCAAACAGTAGGGGAACTGCAAGGATATAACTCTGTCTGTCCAACAGCCAAATGCTTCCCTTTTTCCTTGCATTAAAACTGCTACGTTCATAAAGTAAGGACTTCACTGTTCTGCTGGACATTAGTAAAACCCACAAGCCCTAGATTTCCAGAGAAGGCTACATTACCTAATGCCTTGTGCTAAATAGCTTTTGTAAAATAAAATCCATACATAAATCCAAAGGAAATAAATCCCTGAGTGGGACTAGGGCCAGTGCCATTTAAATCCCTCTTAGACAGTACTTAGAGGTGGAGTGTGAGCCTTGCACTACATGGGGAGATGGGAACTGCCTCCACAGCATCTTCCCCCAGGCAGAAGGCACAGCACAACCTCCAGGTGTGAGCATAACACCCTCAGCTCCTGCTCTGAATGCAAAGGGAATGGATCAATCTGGACATTTTGTATCGCCTTATCACTGCTGCTGCCCTCCTCCCTGAGAGCTGTATGGGCCTAATCTAGTCCCAAAACTTAGATGGATAAAATTAGTCAAGATAAATCCCTCTTGCAGTGATCTTCTAAAGAGGATTTCAACATTTTTTACAAAACAGGTAAGGATGTACCTGAAAGTAATAATAGTGAGCTGTTCCACAGCTTGTCATTTAAACAGAGTGGTTATAGTGTCCACAGCACAGGCACCAGTGACTCTGTGCCAAATATAATGTCTACTTTTGTTAAGTCTTTTAGCTCTGTTAATCCTTTTGATCAGAGTAAGGAGTGGTATATTGGAAAACTATGTTGGAAAGCAAACAGAGAATTATGAGAAGGAACAGGCTATGCCTGTGCAGAGTGAAGGACATCAGGGCAAAAGAAATGCTCAGGACACCTAAGAGCCTTAAAAGCATTAATGCAGTCACCAGTGGTTACTACACTGAGCAGCTGGTTTGAGAAGTCCAGATAAAAGCATGTAACTTATATTTTAAAATATGAAAAAGAACAAAATTTAGGCCTTACCCAAACAGCATAAATGTGTCACTGGTGTAGACGCTGTGGCATGGTGTTTATGATGAAATAGTTTTTAACACCTTGGGGATTAAGATCCTGTGTCAAGGTAGAAGTTGCATTCCTCAAAGCTTCTGAGTGCTGGTGGCAGCTTTCCAAGAAAGACACCAGATCCTGAAGTCGTCTTTGCAAGTCACTTTCAAAAACCAGCATGGGCTGCAGTCTCCCACAGGTGAATTCTTGCACGTCTGCAAGAACTGGTTGTTCCTCTTGAGGAGAGTCCAAGTTGCAGAAGTATTTGTAAAGCATTGTATTAAATAATGGAAAGCAGCTACTTTCTAACTGATGGACAGCTGTAGGGAATATGCATCACACAAATTCTGGGAGGAATACAGACCTTCAGTGACATACTACTATCATGCTATTAAAACTGAAAAATATTTTTCACTTTACTTAGAGTTGCCAAATTTTCTGAAGTGAGCTCTTCACTTCTAATTTTCATATCTGTTATTCTACAAAGAAAATTCAGCAAACAAAAGGTGCTTTCATATTTGTGACAAGCAAACCTCTCAATTTCCAAAAGTGTTATACTGCTTGCGCTGAAATCAGATTGCTGGGGCAAATTCTCTGCATGCAAACTGGCATATTCTAAAACAATACAGAAATGAAGCTCAATTTTCCAGTTTTGTTTTAACATACAGATTTTAGAAAACCAGAACAAAACTGGAAAAAAAGATTAACATATTCCAATTATCAAGGAAAAAGTCTGCAGTAAAATAATAGCAATAATCTTGTCACCAAGTTTGCAAAACTGCTTAGTAGGAGTACGTAATGTACTTTTCATAAGATGAACAAACTTCAGAGTCTGGCCAGGTCAGAGGAACCATCTTATGGAAAATATGGAAGATAAAGTAACTCCCACAACCAGCTTTACCCTACTTACCCTTTCTATTTAAAACCTGTATTGAAGGGAGTTCAGTTTCTGAGAGGGTTTAGTTTTGGGGAGGGGATGGGCTGATGCATAATTGAATAGTTTCTGGTTTGGAGCGGCAGTACAAAGCCAGGCTTTTGCACTGAGTTCCTAAAATCTAACCCAAAAATGTCAAATCACCTTGAAGCAGAAAAAAATAAACTTCTAAGAAGAATGTAGACAGAGCAATTCAGTTTGCCTATAATTGCTTGTATTTCCTTTGCTCTTCTAGTGCAAGAGTGCTAGATAAATGCAATGTAATTTAATATTTAATTAATTAATATTTTACCTACATATACCTATGGGGGCTTTTTAATGTACTCAGATGCTCTTTAGAAACACTGAAGCATTGCATCAAGTTTTTCAGCTGCAATTGAGAAACTACCACCTTTTATTATAGAATCATAGAATATCCTAGTTGGGAGGATTCATAAGGATAATCAAGTCCAACTCCTGACAGGACAGCCCCAAGAGTCACACCATGTGCCTGAGAGCATTGTCTAAATCCTTCTTTAACTCTGTCAGGCTTGGTGCTGTGACCACTTCCCTGAGGAGCCTGTTCCAGTGCCTGACCTCCCTCTGGTTCAATCATGGAATGGTTTGGGTTGGAAAGGACCTAGTTTCAACCCCACTGCCATCTTCTTGATGCTAAGATGAGTATTAGCTGATGATATCTCTGTAATGAAAGCCGTCCTGAGGTAAGCCCACAGCTCTTGAGTGAACTATTTATTGCTCATTAAGGCTGTGCTTGTGGTAGTAAGCTTGATTAAGCCATTTCCGATTGCCCTTTGTACAATCTCATGAGCCCGTGTGACAGGGACTGACTTGGGAGCTTGACTCAGGCACATACTTACATTGTGCTTCCTATGCACCTGTACTGGGAAAAAAAGTTAAATTATTGCAGCCCCAAGAAGACAGTTATCTGCTGAATATTGAGAAGTGTCGTGCCATGGCCCCCAAGAGCAAGGACCTAAAGGAGGATCACAGGAAAATCCCATTTCTGTGCAATATGCAGGTGGGATGCAGAGCTCTCTGACATGCAGCTGGAAGGCTGTAAATTGTCATGGGATAAAGGATGAGGAGAAAAGCATCACAGCATGTTGCCAGCTAGTGGATCCTCCCTGCACAGTGACCAACAGCCACAGAAAAGGCAGCAAATGTGCAGGGAGGAATTTCCACAGGAGATGCTTGGTTTGCAGTCCAGGGCAATCCTGTGAGCCTGCCATGCTGTACTTCCCTCCTAGCTGATGGGCCAGCTGGTAGAAGGGAAGGATAGACTTCTCTAGGAGGTGCCAGTCCTCAATCCAAACTGAAATGCCTTCTGCTTAGGACATTTGCTTGGAAATGTTTTTAGGTGCATAGGAGGTAATTCTTTCCCCTTTTTCCCCATGCATTTTCTGGGGGACAGGGAAGAGATGACAGGGAACATCAATATCGACACTTTCTCAAGCAGCTCGGAGCTTGGGCAGATGTTGCTTGGTTACACTGTGAATAATTTTCACAGTTTGCATTACAGTCGCAAGGGCAAGAGATTTGGAATACATATATAAATCAGAACTGAGATTGCAGGAAACAAGTTAGTAGATTTTGAAACAAACACGTGCATATAAAACTGAGGCCCTGCCAGCCTGACTAAGTCCCAGCCATGACATCTGAAAAAGCAATTATAACTTGTTTAGTGAAATTTTCCACAGTTGCAGGTCCTGATGGCACAGGTTGGGTCTGACAATACAGCTGAGCTGGTCAAAGCCAGCCACCACTGGAAGCTGTGAAAAGAAATCACATTAGCAGGTTTAGAGCCTAAAGAGATGTCAAAAAACCAAAATCCCTTTGCAAATTTCTTCTGAAGGTATTACATACTTTTGATGACCGTGAGTTTGCATGCTTTCCCTTGCTAATCTAGGCAGGTCCTACCAAGTATATGACCAAGCAAGTGTATTTAACATCAGATTGGGTTGCCAGGAAGGACAAAGGTTGGTTTCTCTCTCAATTCAGGGACTGGGAAGTGTCCTTGCCCTGCTGAGCCCTCAACTGCTCAGCTGTCCATGCACACATCCATGTAGGAAATCCATGTCACCCCCACAGCCTGGGCTCAGAACAGGGGTGCAGGGAAGCCAAGGAGCTTCCAAAAAGCTGTAAGTTCATCAAGAAGAGGTTTACTTTAGGGCAGGAGACAGCAGTGATTCTTCTCCCCTGGAGAAGGGTCTCCTTCACAGCCGCTGCCTGCCTCCTCTGTCATCAGCACACCAATATTTCACATGAGTACTCTGGAAGAGCAGTGAAGTGGTTATTTCTAAAAATTGTCTTTGTTTCTAAACCCATGAACTGTGTTCAAACATTATTCAGCCAAAGGAAGGGCAGGGAAAACACTTCCCTTTGCAGCAGGTCCACATGGTTTCTGAAGGTCGGCTGGAGCTGGAGTGGGAGTTTGCCTGAGTCAAGTCTGAAGGATCAAACACTTAGAAATAGTCCCTCTCATTTTGGTATTTCATAATTGTATGCCTTCAGTGCAGCTATCACCTGTCCCTAGGCTCCAGATGAGTGGCAGAAATATCAGCCCATGTTATTTATATTTTTACATTGATTGGCAAAATAAGGGCAGCTTCAGTTTAAGTAAGTGTTGGTAAGGTACCTGCCCTTGGTTTGGTTTGCAAACCTTGCAATAAATCACAATTATACAGGAAACTAGCCTGATGACCTCAATTTTTTTATGACCTCAGAGAAATGTACCGCAGTGTTTTTTTCTACCCTTTCTAATAGTCATTATCACCAGGTTTGTTACACCTCATCATTAGCTGAGAAGAACACAGTCACGTATTATTTGTGAGTCAGATCTGTCATTTGACATCAGTCATTACTACTGACATTAAAGTTCTCACTATTTTAAAGATACATTTTAGCAAAAAAGCTTTGGTCTTTTGGCATCTTTAACCTGTTGCAGTCAATTTGATATATTAAAATGATGGGAATTTGGGTGCTATTGTTATATTGCCATTTGTATTTAAATTTTTTCCATTCAAGTACCCATCAACAGAGGCTCTAAAAAGGTCAGAGGGAGGTCTGGTAGACTGAAATCAATCATTTCCATGGTGCTACCCTGCTGAATTAATCAGTTAGAAGTGTTTTCAAGGATCTTTTGTGCTACTTCCAACACTTGTGTATTGCTACACTATTTTTACAAAGAGTCATGCTGCATGAATTAGCTTTTGTGGAGGATATGCTTTTCTTTACTTCTTAAAAAAAAGACCATTTAGTTGGTTGCAGGAAATAAGTCTTGTTCAGTGAGTGCTTCCCTGGGTAAATGGTCAAAGATGTGTCTATGTGAAGGCACCAGGTGAAGAAAATTAATACCAAAAGAATTATAGATAATATGTAATACATATAAATATAAGATAGTGTATCTATTTTAACATACAAAGAATATTTTAAAAACTATAGAAGGTGAGGAATGCGACATTGCTTGAAGACGATTATTTGGCCAATTATGTTTCAACTCTAAGACAAGGGACTGTTGTGATTTCTCCCTCCGTCTTTGTATGACATGGTAGCATTCACCATATATCAAAAGCTACACAATTCTTCTCTCTCATACACATGTTAAATTAAGCCTTGCAAAAATTATTAGTAGAGTATTATCTGTTCTGGAGCTATGGCTGAAGATCATAATATTGTTTACCTGGCACAGAGAAATATGGGCATTTCCTTTGTACTATGACACAATTATTTTGGTATTGCCTTAATTAGCAACCATAATTGCTAATTAAGATGAAAACAAGGTACTTTGTGTCCAGGTATTTTCATTAAATATAATTTACTTTAGAAAAAACAAACAGTGGCAAAACCAGATTTCAAAGCTCTTCTAAGCCTGTTTTTTCCAGCATGGGCTTGGTGTGTGTGTACAATGGTAACATCAGCAAGGTGGCCGTGCTGTGTGTGCACTGAGGGCTGCTGTGGTGGGCACACCTGTGAGAGTGGGGGATCTGGGGGTACTGTACCTCCCCCTGCAGAGGAACGGGGCAGCTGCCCTTCTGCACAGCCCTGGAGAATCCTCCTCCTGAAATTGCTCTCTTCTCTGATTTTTCATCTCTTTTGCAGGTTTTGCTCTTGCTGTTGCTGAAAAGCAGAAGCTTAAAACCTTGCTGTGGTGGCAGATGGGATTTGGGGGGCATTTATTCCTTCAGGGCAAAAATGTGTGTCCAACTTATGATTTCATTTGTGTGGAAACATTACAGTGTGGCTGGGGCAGAGATGCTGAGTTGTTTATGCCAGACCTCTCTAATCAAGCTCTCCATAAAAAGGGCCAACAACAAGGCTGTTTTTTAGTCTCAGTTACTTCATGAGAATTGTTTAATCACATAGAAACAGTATGTCTGAAGAGAAATATGCAGGTTGGTTTTGCAGATATCCAGTTGGAAGCAGGATAAGGCTCAGTAAATGCAAATCAATTGCATGCATGATAAACCTGTATATGCTGCTAAATCCACTTGAATTACTAACACAATGTACAGCACGTCATGGCTGTTTGGTGGCACATTTTTGCTACAGCAAACAATCAGGGGATTGAACGGTCCATGCTCCCTGACTTGTGAGATAAACCTGCCACCTTTTCCTTCCAGTCCCTGAGAGTCCCACCAGAGACCATGACTGCTTATTTTCTCCACTGGTGGACATAAAATTGGCTCATCAAAAATGCAGCACAAAATTCTAAAGTGTCCCAAAGGAATATTTCCCCCTTTGAGGGGGAAGAGAATAAGGCACTCTAGGGGCTGGGATTTTCAGTGTGATTTATCTGGTGCTCAGCTACCCCCAGGTTATGTAGAATTAGGTACAATTTGTCCAGCATTTCTGTCCTTGAATGTCAAAGAACCCAAAACAAACAAACCACCCTGTGAAGCTGAGGGAGAGTAGTGTAATTCTCCCATCCCTTGTTTAGATGAGGCCATAAAAGGACAAAGGACTAAAACATCCTGCTCTTGTCTGCTGAAGGTTAAACTTGCTGTGACCTCCTTAGTAACAATCACAGTTGACCACTTTGCAGGAGCCTGGTTTTCAAGCCCACTGCCAGGGGATCCAGATCTTCTCTCAGGTGAAGCCAAACCCTGCTAGTTTTGTATGCAGTCATTGTAGTTATTGCCAGAGTTTTGCACTCTGTTAGGTGCCGCTGCTCCTGTGCAGCTACACGAAACAAGAAATTGAAGGGTAACTATCTTTCTCAAAATTTACATAGACTTTGAGCCATAGGTCTTGAGAGGCATCAACAAAGTTTGGCTCCTATAAAGACCACTTTCACTACAAGCTCACCCCCTATTGGGCTCAAATCTCACGCCCACCTCCTCACAGATGACGTGACCTCCTGCCCACTAATTCTGAGGGACAAGTTTGTCTCTCTGAGACCCTGCCAAAACCATTGAATGGGGTCTAGAGAAACATATTTAGGGAAGACAAGAGGACGAGCCATCAGCAGCCTTACAAAAAATGAGCCTCCAAGCTGCTGTGCCTGGATGGACCAGTTCCAGCTCCCTTTCTTGATTCTGCAGAGAAAAAATTCCTGCCATGTTTCCAGTGCCTTCCTATTTGCTTGCTATAAGAAAGGCTGCTGAAAATGATCACAATGGGATTTACTCGTAGTATTTGTACAACATGATTCTAGTACACATCTTAATGTGACTGTTTTTGTCCCTAAGCATTACATAGCTTAATTTAGGTGGAAAAATTAGCACAATTATCAGCTGAAGCCAAAAAGCCATGCTGGGATGTTGCAGTTAATCAAATTAAAGTGCAAGATAGGCTAAATAAGCATATTTTTTGTTTAGATAGTGTGTCAGCCTGTAAGCAATGCATTTGTCATCTTGTGTGAGATGTTTTCCTGAGAGCTGTGGTTTTTATAACAGCACAGCTCTCCAGCAGAGCAGAAGCATGGCTACTGCTGGTAGCTGCCGTGTGGGTGCTCTGTGCTGGTTCTGTACGCATGCAGGCAGCCAGGCCAGGCACTGCTCATGCCCTGGAAATACCCATTTTCAGAAAGCAGAAAAGGATGACAAGCATGAGGGAAGCACTGGGTACTAGGAAAGGGTCAGTGGTTTTCTGTTAGCACTGGCCTGATCCTTCACAGGGAAGAGCTTTACACACAAGTGGAGAGAAAATGCACTCGGATATGCAGCTGGAATTATTCACACTAGTGCTCCTCCACATTTGGACAATTTGTACCTCCTCATTACTATGGTCAAGGTTTGGCATGATCTGGAGGAAGCTGACTTTGGTCTCATTCCTTCACTTCCTGATTTCATGCACATTAGCCACAATAGTTTAATATAAGTCCAGTGTTTTTCTATCATTATTTTACCACCAATGTTCCTTTGTTAAGTACATAGAGAAGCTATAAATGGAGATGTCAATAAAAAAGAATTCGTTTGATTGTTTGAGTGAGCCTGATTCCCTGTGACACTCATTAACACCCAGCTAGATTTCTCTTTACAGAACAAGGCTTCTGGAACCATGCAGCATTGTCTCTAAGCACCTATAGCTATCATCCAGAAGCACTCAAAGTATTTTGAACACATGTCTAATTAAAGTCCAGAGCTACAGAAGGATTTAGGTGGGACTAAAATTCCTGACATATGTAAATGCTGAATAACAAAAGTAGCACAGCTGCTTTGTACATGTGCAATACGCACAAGCTGGTGCGTGCATTAGAATGCCAAAAACCCACCCAGAAGACCCAGCTGCTCATGGAAATTGTTCTGTAGCTTAGGTTTCCCTGATTGGGCTCTTTCAATGGACTGTTTGTGGGAGAAGATGAGTGCTGGTGTCAACAGCAGAGTGGACAGGACTACCATAAGGTCCATATAAATGGTGTTATCCAGTGAGGGAGCCTCCTCCTGCTGCCTGGGGACACCAGGCTGCTGCACTGAAAATGTTCTCATGTCTGAGGGGTGCTGAGATATTTGGAAGCCTCTCTGGAAGTCAGTATGAAACCTTGTGGGGGTGTGCTTACTGGTGAAAATATTGGTGCCTATAACCCTTGAGGAGCTTTGGCTAGTCTGAGTTTCAGTGCTACCCAGGGACTGAGGAAGGCAGGTTCCACCAAAGTTGCACTGTAGGTCAAACAATCTTTGTTCTTTTTTGTTTGGGTTTGGTGTTTGTTTTTTTTTAACCTTTCTATTATGCACAAGCACAGAGGACAACACAAGAAAGCCAGTGCAATTCTGATTTCACAAAACTTTTTGAGATCTTTGGGATCTCTTTTGAGATCAATAGGCTTCCACTGCACTTGACTCACTTTCTTTTTATGTGCCTAAACTTATGTTTGTAACAACTCCTGTGATTGTGAAAATATTCTTTCCCCTTTGTTCCCTCTGCCACTTCATCAGCATTGCAACAATAGCCATGAGGGATTCAGGACTGGTAAAATTAACTTTGGAGCCTCTTTTACTTTGGAGGATGGTATAAAGACAGCATAATTGGTAACCTGTGTATTATCTAGTGACCTACTACGAGTAGATTAGTTATGGCTAAAACACAGTATTGAAGTGTTGAAAATCAGACCAAATGCTTGGTTTGGATTGCAAGGCTTCCTGCTGGATATCTGTGAGTGGTTTTACTTGCTAACTGCTGATGTTCAGTATTTAGCAATAGGAATACTTAGAGAGAAGAACCTGGAAAGCCACAAATCCACACTGTTGCTGAAATCTGTGGGAGGACCGGATGCCAGATACCAAGCACTAACTTTGTCATTATGTCTAATTATATAAACTGTATAATGGAGGGGTCATGAATATAACCCAGCTCTTCATAATTTCGGCATCTTCCAAATCTGTTCTCACTCTGTGAGGTGGTTGCTCTGGCTGAAATAAGACTCCTCACAGGAGAGAAAGACATATTCTCACTCCCACATCAAAACTGCTCAGCACTAACAATGATAGTTGTTAATTAATGCTAGTTAATAAGTTCAAAGTATCAAATTAATATCTTGCAGTGAGAAAAGACTGAAGGGGACTTTCTCTGTTCAGCCTGCAGATAAAATTGAAAATGCAGAACACATGTTTTTGGGCACAGACGCTCTTCTTCGGGTGTGAAGCAGCAGACTAAAACCAAGTCATGTGTACTGGGAGCTGAGTAATACTGCAGAGTTTATCCTAACAATACTAATCCTTTAGATATCTCAAGAGAAGAGCATGCCTCGTAACCATGGAGCAATGGGGAATGCTAGACAGAAAAAGGTGATTAAATCATTAGCCTCCATCATACAGTCAAGAAATAGGAAACTATCATGTTAAGGGATTTACTGGGATAAGACATAGAAGAATTATTGTTTGCTACAAAATCAATGTCTCAATTGTATTTATTATTTTTTTAATAGTAGTAGAACTATGACTTCTATTTCCCAGTCTAGTACTTGGAAATATTTTGTGGACCTACATTAGGGGTTTTTTATATTTAAGATATGTCATGACATGCATCAGGAAAGGCTCTGCAGGATGAAAACAGAACCTAGATGCAAGAAGTGCTGATATTTCAGTGTTGGAAAGAATAGCACATCAGCTTCCTGCTGTGCCCTGGGCAGACACATAGGCTTTGGGACATTTTCTATTTTAGGTGATGTGGTGGGCACTCATGAGAGAGGAACTGACAGTGCTGTTTAAACACCCCAGTTTCAAGAAAAAGTCAGTGCACAAAGCCAGAACAGTTCCTGCCACAGCTGCATCTTCAGCCTCAGTCTCAAATATCCTTAACCCCAAAACTATCACAAGTGATCATTATTATTGAGCTCTCTTCTCTGCACATCACTGTGTGAGCCTGGAGCCAGTGAAAGGTGTGTGCTGAGTTAATGAGATTGATCAGAAATGAAGAACACTGAGAATTTCCATGAAAGGGGAGGAAAGCCTGTTAGACTAGTTAGATCCCAAAGAAACTGTCACTGGCTGCAGCCAACCTGAAGATGAGATTTTCTACTTGGCTACAACTGGGTTTTGATAAACATGGATTTCTGTTTGATGGGTTCAAAGAGGAAAATGGTGATGAGGGAAGGAAAGCCTGCAAATGCCTTCTCCAAGCATTGACCCCTGTCTATCTTTAAGCAGTGGGATGATTTCCTTTTTTCCCCTCCTTTTTTATTTTTTTTTTCCTTGAAAGAGGGTGATGCCAAGGGTGTGCTATGACAGCAGCATCCTGCAGTATGTTATTTGCTTCCTTCCTAATCAAAATATTATGGATTTGTTATTGCATCTCCCTGCTGTAATTTTGGAAATGTAATCCCCAGCATTTGGGGGATCACACTCCTTCCTGCCATGTAAACTTCCTAAGCGGATTCTCTGCCAAGTTTTCAAGTGTTCCAATTTCAAGTTATTTTGATCTTATCTCTGTTGTTTCCATAGTGCACTTTACCGTTAAAGATTCTTTATCACAGTCAGAAATTACATACAATTACACTCAGGATCTGTGAACACAGGCCGTGCCGTCCAGAGCTCTCTTGTTTAATGAAAACTGAGCAAAAAGTTACCTGGGCTGCTCCAGAAATTCAGTTTGAGGAGAGGCACAGATTTCACAGCTCCAGTTTGAGCTGCTGGAATCTGTCTCCCCCAACCTTAATATACCACACATTACACATAAAGATGACCCCCTCTAACTTTATCTGGTTTGGAGTATAAATCTTTATAACCAATCCTAGAATTTTCTTGTCTAAAAGCTGCAAAGTTCTGCCAAGAGAGCCAAGCTGACACAGGCATGAAAGAGAAGGAGTTTTGACTAATGTCCCTAAATGATGCAATAGCACAAATAGGTAGTAAATGTCCTCTCCTGATTCCTGAAAGCTCTCTGTAGAGCTGGGGTGTCCTGAGGGAGTTCCACCAGCAGCTGCTTTTCAGTGCTTGTTGGAATGCCTGCCTTGCGTAGCAAGGGCGTCGATGGTTTGAGATCCCTTGACACAGCCTTGCCTTCCATCCTCAGCTGTGCTGCTGAAGGTGACTCTGCTCTCTTGGTGCCTGCCAGCCACAGCAGCTCCGGCACAGCTGCGCTGCCTTCGCTCCTGGCACACAGATTAACTCAGAGATGGAGAACATCATGTAACTAACAGCCCAAAGCTTTGTGTTGATCCTGGGGCTCTTCTTCCTTAATGGGGAAGAACGTTGTGTACTTTAGGAGGATTACAAATTTGATGATTTTTAACACCTTTTCTTAACTGCTTGCTGTTCTGCCCTCTTTCTTGGACACCAAGGCTTTCACATGTGAGAGAACATTGCATGGCAATGGAAGACACATTAATCCTGGTGAGACTCAGGCACTGTAATCCATGGATTCATTTGCACTCACATGCTCAGAGACTCCACATCCTGAGTTAAATTTACAGACTGACATACAAGATAGGATGCATACCTTCTAGTATGACTCTTTGAACATCCATAGTGTATTTTGGATCAATGAAACACCTCACACACAAAAATGATGCATTTTGCACAAAATGTACTTTTGTAGATATGTTGAGGGAGATGGAGGCAGAGACTAACAGAAACTAATGGAAAACTAGCTTTAGGAGAGGAACTTTGGCAACTCTGACTATCCCATGGATCAGGCAGGAATGTGAGGTGCTGAGGTCACAGACAAAAGCAGAGAGTAAACTCAGAGTGCCTAATTTACCTACCTTGGGAGCAGCTGAGGCTGCTGCTCCAGGGCACTGATGACACTGTGCCATGGCAGGGTGAGCACTGCATGATCCACCAGGCACTGAATGAGAGGCTACAGAAAATACCCAAACACAGTTGGACATCAATAGCTCTGCCATACCATGTGCTAATGAGGAATAACTAATCCCATCTCCTACAGAAAGTGAGCCTCACACCCTCATGAAGCAAGCCAGCAGCAGTGGGGTCCTAATAGTCATTCTGAATCCTACCTCTTATTGCCATGGAGAAATGGCTTTCAAAAAGCTGTAAGAAATGTTTTACATCAGCCAGAATCTTGATAATGCACAGAAATCCCTGTGTCAAAAACTCCATGTGATGCTAGTGAGGCAAGTAAAACATTCATTTATGAGAATTTTTCTCCCCTAGGAGCTGCTAGGGTTGCTGGAACATACTTTGCAATCTTGGATGAGCATTCCCTGGTTTATATCCTATCCTCCCTGGGACTTGAAATTGCATGCAAACCAGTACTCTCCTGCTGGGACAGTCATGCAAATAAACAACTCACTGTTATTTTATGACTCCCCTTGATTTTCTCAGTGAGACATTTCTAAGCAGCAAATAGCGAAAGCAATAGCATAATCTCAGCACTTACTCGGAGAGCTCTAGCACTTGCAGCTGGGCACTGCACATACCAGGATGTGGGCTGGCTTACATATGAACCTCCCTGTCTTCTATTTTCTTTATTGCTAGTTTTAGTAAGATTTACTTATGTAAAGTATTTCCTTTTCTTATGGAAACTACCGGCAGCAGCTGATTAGTGATGTTATTCAGCTGAATTAACCAATTCATTCCCTGCCAAAAATAGCATATGTTCTGCTCCTCTATGTCATGTACAAGCAGAGCTTTCCCACCAAGACCCACTCAAAAGTGCTTCATCCAAGCATAGTTGCTCTGTGCCGTGCCTTGTACCTCCCAGCAGCTTGTGTGCTTGTTACAGCTCATGTACAACGTGATATCAGATATGTTTGCTATCATAAGTGGCCAGCTACAAGCAGAGCTGAACCAGTGCCAAGCACAGGGGCTGCAGCAACACTTAAGCATCCCAAACTTCCCCTTCTGGCAGCAGCAAGTATCAGGTGTGGTTCCTTTGGGGTTTGTTGGGTTTTTTTGTGTGTGCAGACCCAGCTGTGAGGTCAGGACAGGACATCGTGGGAGGAGCCCCTGGCAGGGCACAGAGGGGCACTGGAGACAGGGAGAAAGCTGCCTGTGGGGGTACCAGGCAGCACTGGCCTGGGGGATTGGGAGCAGCCGTGCCTTGATTTCACCAAGGGGGCTGCTCATGCATGATAATCATCCTGCTGCCCACCTGGTTGGGGTCCCAGAGCCAGCCAGTCTGCAGTGAACCTGTCTGACCAACACTTTGCATCCACCCCCTGGCACAAACCCAGCAGTTTCTGCTCTGTAGTCCATTTCTGTTGTAAAGCTGAGGCTGGGACATGAAACCAAACATTCATTTAACTCTTGTGTTGTCCCTTTGACAAGTGACTGTCAACAAAATTGAGGGGAAGGCTTGACATTATTGCAAGTAAGAGCTTCCTAAATATCTTGCTCAAGAAAAATAGGGGGAAAAATCCCTAATCAATGTATTTCCTTAAAAATGTACATAAACTCAACATACTTGCTAAAAGTAAACACTGCATCGATGTTTCAACTGCAGCAGTACAGAGCTGGCTTAGATTTTAAGCAACATTTTTTAAGGGTGAAGACCACAGAGCACTGAGACAGGCTGCTGAGAAAGGCCAAGATCCCCATAACCCAGGGTGTTAGGGAACAATTTAGCAAACATCTGTGTACAGTGGTCTCTCCTTGGGGCAGAAGTAACTTCTGCAGGTCTGGAGTAGCATCTGTAGGCTGGAGAATTGGGTGGAGAGAAATATTGTAATGAGATTCAACAAGAGAAAATGCAGGGTCCTGCACCTGGTGAGGAGCAACCCCACGTACCATCACAGTTTGGAGGCTGATGTGCCAGAAAGCAGAGAAAGACCTGGGTCACCTGCTGGGTGACAAGCTGGCTATGAGCTGGCAATGGGCCCTTGTGGTCAGGAGGGACAGTGGTATCCTAGGATGCATTGGGAACAGTGTGGCCAGCAGGTCAAGAGAGGTGATCATCCCTGTCTGCTCAGCCCTGGTGAGGGCTGTGCCCAGTTCTGGGTTCCTCAGTACAGGAAAGACAAGGAGTGACTGTAGAGGGTCCCATGGAGACCACAAAGGTAATTTGAGTGTGGAGCATCGCTCTCATGAGGAGAGACCATGGGAGCTGGACCTGTTTAGTCTGGAGAAGGCTGAAGAGGGGATCTCATTAAAGCATGCAAATTTCTCCAAGATGAGTGCCAGGAAGATGGTGCCAGCGTGTTTACAGTGGTGGCTAGTGGCAGGACAAGAAGCAATCGCCATAAACTAAATCACAAGAAGCTTCACCTCAACATGAGGAAGAACTTCTCTACATTGAGGGTGGCAGAGCACTGGAACAAGCAGCCTGGGGAGGTCATGGAGTCCCTTTTGGAGAAATTCCATACCCACCTGGACACATTCCAGTGTTACCTGCCCTTCGTGACCCTGCCTTGGCAGAGGGGTTGGAGTAGATGATCTCCAGAGGTCTCTTCCAACCCTAACAATTCTGTGATTTTGTGATCCTGTCTCTTCCGACTCCATTTTAATTTTTTAGGCTTCTAGGTTTTTCTTTTGTACCTCTGTCCTTAACAAATGCCCCCACTCAGTGTCAGGTAGCAGCCAGCAAATGCCCCCACTCAGTGTCAGGTAGCAGCCAGCAACAGCTCCCAGCATGGTGCTGAGGTGGGATATAGATGCCGTGTGGGATACAGGAGGAGCCAGGAGGGGAGCTTCCAGAAGCTCATCTCCTCCCTGAGCCACAGGGATGGTGATGGAGGCAGAAACACAATCTCCTGCTGAGGCGGTGTGGCTGCTCCACAACACACATCACAGGCCAGGACTCCATCCCCATCATCATCAATTGGTGTTTCCATCACTTGGCTTTGTGGCTTCTACAATCAGGCTTTTGTGCTAAAAGGAAAATAAACAAAAATGCCAAAGGGCTCTTCTTTTAAGTTACTCTATGTATGAGATTGTCAGCTTTTAGTGCACTTTATCTTCCTGAATTGCCAAAATTCTGCTGATGAGGAAAGTTGCTGAGGGTTTATTTCGTAACAAGTGCACACGATGTAGAACACACCCTGGGATTTGCATAAGGCGACTGAGCACAAGATGCAATAATTTGTATTTATTTCATTGTGCCATCTTTAAATATTTTTCCTCCTCTTTAAAGACAAACTTACTGTCAGGAGAAGTAAAGAATTTTGCATGTGGCAAAAAACTTTTTGTCGAGCAGTGACCTCCTGGCAACTGCACCACCATGCTCAGCATCAGTCCTGAGAGGACATTTTGCCAAGTAGCTTCAGCAAGAAATCACTCTCTTCTATTCAACACCATGGATTTGTCTGATAACAAACCTTTTTGGGTAAACCTGTTCCTCATCTGTGCCTGAGTTTTTTCAACTCTCAAATATTCACAAAAGAGTTATATGACTGCTGAGTGTTTGCTGGTGAGATGGCCCTTACCAGTTCCACACATGACCCCAGTTTTCAGATCAAGAGGAAATTATGACTGGTGGTGATTTCTGCCTCTACTGCTAAATTGCTTAACTTCACTGAGATAGTACAAAATGTCTTGTCAGAAAGTTATTTGGGATCTTTTCTGAGAAAGAGATTTTCATCTTCAGGTGAACTACAACTTTCATTTAGGGTTTCAGCATCTCTTTCTGTCAGGAGGTGTCTCTTTCAGGCCTCCTACACCGCTGCTGAGGCTTACCTGGGCCAGGGGCTTAAATTAGCTCATGCTACACAACCAAAACTCTTCAAACTCCTTCCTTCATTGTCCCCTTTCTATTCATCCTCTCCTTCAGCAGAAAAATCTGGCAAAGATATATCCAGATTTTGCTGTGCTACCTGTGGGTCTTTCTCACTCTGCTTCTGCAGTTCTGCAGTCCCATGATTTATCTACAAATTATAAATTGTCTTCCTGAAAACAATATTTCCAGCCCATAACCAGATTAGGAGATTGCATAGCCAGTAGGAGCTGGTGTTTGGCTAACAGGGATTTCACTGGATTTGCATTTGCTCTCCAGCGTAGTATATTTATGCTAGTTAAACTTGACCTTTTTAAAAGAAAAATTATGTCTTCTGTTCTTAGATAAGTTTATTAACTGTATGCCAAAATGTGTACAGCTCTGTATTCCCACCATGGACATTTTGGGGTTTTTGGGTTTTTGGGTTTTTTGGGTTTTTTTGTGGTGTTTTTGGGGGTTTTTGGTTTTGGTTTTTTTTTTACATCCTTTCAAAGTGTAGACAATTGAAAATTTGTCTTCAGAGTTCAATTCCTGACACCAAAGTAAAGAAACCTCCTACTGTTTGTTAGCAGGAGAGGGAATTTCCATTGGTGAAGTTGTGCTCAGAAAGCTGTACCAGTATACTTTTATTTCTCACACAGTTTGAAATTTCACTCCTTTTAATAGGGCTGATTGCCAGGCATCGGTTCCCAATTTCTCTGGGGTGATTGAAGACACATATATCCCTACTCCTTCTGCTGTCCTCCTTCCCTCCCCACCACATAGAAAGCCATAAGAGGAAGAGTTGTTTCTCCACCCTCCTTCAGTCTGTTGGCAGCCACGAGGCTGTTCCATACCCAGTGGTTGTGGATGCTGCAGCTGGGGTGTGATGCTGTAGCTTTCCACAAGCTACTCTGGAAGCAGCAGAGATGGATGGAGCCACCATCCTTCCGTGACCCTCGGCAGCCTCACCTGCTCCTCTCTGCTGTAGGTTGTGAGGCTTCGCACGGTGGCTGTCCCAGCTGTCACCACTGCTGGACCGCCCTGAGGAGTGTCACTGGCACCTTGTTGAAAGTCTCTAGCTGAAGGATTTGTTTGCTGTCTGCAGAGTGTCCAAAAGTGTCAGGATGGGCTTGGGGCAAAAGCTGAGTGTGGGAGACCGGGATTTCTTCCTCACCCTCAGGGAAAGCCAGTAGACTAGCCCAAAACCAAAATGCTGACAAGAATGTGTCTCATGCATTACTCTTGGTGGGACTAGTGTTTGCTCAGTTTCCATCTACAGTGGTTTGTGTTGGTCCCTTGGCCTGTCCATGGCTTGGGAGCAGAGGAGACACGTAAGCTCCAGCAGCCAGCATGGATTTTTGGTGCATCAGGCCATTAAAAGCAGCTATTTCTGTGCTACTTGGGATGTGAAGCTTGCAGGCTTCCTAGCCTCCAGGGACAACTGAATAAAGGACGTTATACTCTCGGATCTTCCTGTACCAGTTCTTTCCTCAGCACGAAGATACTCAGCAAAATAGCTGTGCAAGTAATACTTTGAGAAACAAAGTGCCACAATGCATTAAAGAGAACATGGTGAGCATGATCAGAAGTGAAACCATGCAAGCAAAGCAGAGGAGAGCTCTAGGCAAAAACAGCTACCACTGGGTCCTTGGCCCTGGGAGTGTGTTTGTGCCCAGGGCAGGTGACAGCAGGGCTGTGGGGCTCAGGCAGAGGTGTGAGGAGCAGAGGGAGAGCCCAGGGCTGAGCAAAGAAGGGCTGAGCAAGCAGTGAAGGCATGCAGGGCATTTCCTAGCCCTGCTCCCAGCACTATATTCACACAGTCTGTCCCCTGGGACACTGGTGCACAATACCTCCAGTGCCTCCCAGGGCCTGTGACTGACTGCTGAATGAATGCATCAGCCATCTGGAAAAGAACTGCCTTCTGCCTGAGTGTTGCCATCTCTTGGCTATTTGGGTCACGCCCATCTGACTCTTCCTCCCGTCTCCATGGTTCTGAGATTCTGTGCAGGTCCTGGCAGTGCTCCAAGCTGCACCATCTTTTGTTTGTTCTATTTTCCATGCCCAGGCAAAAGTCTTGGTACTGCCCGCAGGTACCAATACCTTCCTTGAAAAAAACACCAGTTCTATTTTTACATGTCTGTCACCCTGCAGTTCCTGAATGCCAGCCACATGCTTACCTTCAGAAAGGGCTGGCTGTTTTATCAAGTGGGCTGAGGTTTGTGGGTTTTTGGTTTGGGGTCTTTTGTTGGAAGGGTAGGGTGAAGCTGCAGGACTACAAAGAAACCAAAAAGATATATCTCTTCATTTAACCCCTTTTAAACCTGCATGAAACTTCTGACCACCTCACCTGGTTGTTAAGGCCTGTACTTCTATCACAGACAGAAACAAAACCCTGAGTGACAACATTCCTGAACCAGGAAATTTTGAACTCTTTATTGCCTGTACCCAAATGTAATATCTTCTAAGATTTCATTTGAATTTGAGCAGCAGATACTAGAGAGGAAAACAAACCCAACTCTTTAAGGTAAGACTCAGATTAAATCTTTCATTTTACACTCTGTGCAGATTTTATCTCCTAAATATTTGATATTATCCTTTAAATGCCTACTTCCTGGCTCTTCGTTTTGCAAGTGATGAGAACATATCTAGTCTAGCAACTCTGTATCTTCTGAATAGATCACACTGCATGTGCTTGTGCTGGCAGTTGTTGCTTCCTTGATGGAGGAAATTAAAAGAATCAAGTTTTTCACCATCTTGGTGATAAGAGAAATTCAATACCTTCATTGCCTACGCAAGCAGAGAGTCTCTTTTTAATCACATAGTACTAAAAGCAAATGAGTTTACCTCCAGATCTCCTTCCATGGATTCATAACACATCCCACATTCATCAGATAGAATAATGAATAAATAATGTAGGAAAAATGCTTCTAGCTATGAGTGGCATCCTTATTACAGGAACACATAACATTTCAGACTCAAGAAATCCGAGGAAACTCACTGAAATGAGTTCTAAAATAGCTGCCATAAAAATTCACAGAAGGCTGGTATGATACAGAGGTGGCTTCTTCCCACCAGAAGCATCAGCAGGCTGAGAACAACTGGAAAAAAGCTGCTGTAAGTGAAACACAAAAACAACAGCAGTGAGATCCAGCAGAAGCACCTCACACCCCATTCTGCTCCTGGATTTGCTGGGCAAAGGAGACGAGCTCACTTCAGTCCTTGCTGTGAGGCACCAACCCAGCTGCTAGCCCTCAGTCACACAATAGTTGGGCTTTTATTGCTGCTCTTTAATTACAGTGTGCTCAGAAAAAGAGAGCCTCTCCATCCCTAATTTCCACACCTGCTGGATAAATCAGTGAGGGAATGCCAAGCTCACATGAAAACTCTCTGGCTTCAGCCTCAACAGTGGCACCAGGAGCCAGTGCAGCTGGCTTTTATGGGTATTTTCAGGTTGTGATCTGGGGGCTGCATAGCTGTTTCAGCTTTCTTGGGCCTCTCTCAGCCCCTTAGGTGACGAGGGGTCTGTCCCTGGCACATACTGCTGGCAGCTCAGCTGGTCTGGTGGGGCAGAGCCGAGGAAGGGGTGTGCAGGGAGGTGCTGCTGTGCAAGGAAGAGTTGCTGTGTGCATTGCCCCATCACCCTGGTGCTGATCTATACTGCTCTGGCAGGACTTGCCAGGGATGACAGACAAAACAACAGAGTGGAAGCACTAAAAAAGCCAGTCTCAAAATTAATGCATTGCATAGAGGCAGTCATTTATCTGATGTTGGGTTTTGAGCAGTGAAATGAGTAAAGTCAATAAATGAGGAAAGAAATTTAGTATAAGTAGTTTGTAAGTCATTCAGTGAGAATCCTACGTATCTTTGCATGCAGAAAAGTTCTCATAGCAACCAGCTTTGTAGCACTATCCTTATCATGACAGTTTTGTGTATTTTCAGCAAATCTCATATGTCTTTTGTTGGTTCTCTTAAAGTAGCTGTGGCATGTAGGCATCTTCCTGACAGAAGCAGAGCTGCTTCACTGCCCTCTGCATCCCAAAGTACTGGTGAAAAGAGTTATGTGTCCCTAGCTAGAGTTACTTGAGTCAGTTGTCCCAAGACAGTGAATCCTTCACAAACTTCCATTTGTATTTGGGTAATTAATCAAATGAATTATTTATCTGTTCCCAACACTTGCAAAATAGCAGCAATACCATAAATCAACCACTCCTGCCTTAATACACTTCAAATCTTATATTTCCCAACTACCAATCGACTGGATATGAAGGAGTAACATCACATATGAGCAGAGTGCTCACTGTTGGTGGAAAGGAGTGAGATGATCCTCTGGGATGCTGCAACTCTGACTAAAAGGATGAAAGACCTAGAGGGCCATTCGAGTTGCAAAGTAAGAGCAAAGGACTGAAAAGCTATTTGCTGCTTGATGTATTCTGTATTTTCTGCACAGAAAATTGTATTTTTGCCAAATAGGGTGTCAGTGTATGGGGATTGGGTCATGTTGTCTGAGCCTTCTGCACAAGTCTTTGGACTGAATCACCTCAGCTTTTCACTTACAGACTGTGAGAATCCAAAAGGCTTTTTTATGTCATTCCAGTTGAAATAAAACCCTCTCCTTGCTGAGAATTAATTATTGAGTGTTCTGCTGCTTTATAATATATTTATGTGCTCTTGGGAACCTCTTTGTTCCAAAGTGCAGAAAGCAACATCTTAAACGCAGCTCAGGCAAGAGAAGTGCTCAGCTCTGCTTTGTGATTCTTTCCTGCATGCAGATCAAGAGGTGATGCTATCCACAGGCAGTGGGCACTGCCCACAGAGGGTATGCCTGCATCTCCTGAGCACTGGCTATGAAATGGAAGATAAAGAGAACCCTGATGTTTAGGATGGGCTGCTACTCCTATGCAAAGTGCTTTGCTTAATATACTTCCCTCAAATTCAGGTTAAATGAATACAGTGCAAGGCTGCAAGGAGCTGTATTCTGCATTCTGCTGAGGTTTCTAGCTGGGCTCATCCCCATGGCAATTGCACCTTCCAGGGGCATGGCAGGCACTGTGGCTGGCAGCTGCCATAGCCCCTTTATTCTTGCCTCCCATCCCTGAAGGGACAAATGTGTGCAGTGGAGTGTTTTGGTGACCTTTTTGCTTCTGTATTGTGCAAGGTTTTTTAAATGAATGTAGTTTTACTGTCATGTATATGTTAGGAAAGGCCAGCTAAGAGCCAGAAGAGTCTGGGCTGGGGACTGGATCACAGGAGCTTCCCAGCTCTTGTAGCAGTCCTCTACACCAGCACGAGCCAGCCACTGAGGAACACGTGTCCCTGCCTCAGGTGGCTTCTCTGCTTATGGGGAGCAAGCAGCTGAGGGGTGACAGCTCACCCACAGTCAGGTCTGACAGATGGAGGCTATCCTGGGCAGCAAAGCTTTGCTCTGCCTTCCCAGTTTCCAGGAAAGAGGGCTTGAGCAAGAAGGATCCGTCACCTCCACTTGCTGGAGTTCACTAGAGCCAGGCAGAATCACTTGACTGTGACTGAAGGTGAGAGATGAAGGAACAGGAGAGCATGGGCTGTAAGCTCAGTGTATTGCTGCTCTGGTAGCTCGCTCTCACTCTCAAAAAGCAATTAAAAAAGTAAAATCCACAGACTCTCAGGGCTGGGTCAGTCCTTCTGTTGCTGTTATGCTGTTAACATATTTTGTGATCCTCCTACGCTGAGTTTCTTTCTTGTTATGCTTAACCTTGACCACTAAGGAAAAAAAAATCATCTAGCAACTTCAAATTCAGTGATTCATTCCACAAGTTACTGCATTTTCTAAAACACAATCTACTCTAAAGTCCTAATTGGAGGCTTATAGCCTGCCTCAAAAGTTTGCCTTTGGCCTAGAAAATGGAAGCAGCTGTATTCAGACACACTTACAGAGCTGGGCTTGCAGACATAGCAGTGATGGACTGCTTAACTGAATGCTAAAGCAACTGGGGACCAGAGGGGATTTCATTAAAACCTCCACGAGAGGCCTTTTGCTTTGCTTTAATCAGTCACTAATCCCCAGGTGTGGCACAGGAACAAGTGGGTGCTCTGGGAAGAGGTATTTGGGAGAGTTGGCATTAGGCAGTGTCCCAGCTTTGTGGTGCAGGGAGAGTCAGAATCAGGCTATCACTCTGACAAGGCACTCAGAGGGAAAATCTCACTAAATATGAAGAAATAAAGATTAAAACTCTCTGGAGGTTTCATGTATGGCAAGGCTCGTACATGTATGAGAAGTTTCCTTCAGGTATTTCCTTCCCACCTCCAGTTCCCTATTGCCCTCAGCAACATCCTCCCTGCAACTTGTCTGCTCCAATCATCATCTGCAGGCTGGAACAGCATACTTTTTGGGTGGAAATAACATTGCTCAAATGCTAAGAGGGGAAAAAACATCATTATTTGCTTTTAGGAAGGAAAACACAGCGAAACCAAAGGGCTTGGATTCACTCAACTCTTAATTCAAAATGCAAGCCCTGAATATCAGCTTGTGAGAGTAACCAGGTTTGGTTCATGGCCAGCTGCATAGGCCTGGCTGTGTTTCAGCCAGGGGGCTTTGCCTCCTCCCCCTGCACAGAGGAGCTGTGTGGCTCTGGAGAAGATCCCCCCACGTTTCCCACGGCAGCCTCTGTTTGCACAAATAACTTCCCAGGCAATGCTGGCCACACCTGGAAACCCTGACATAAGTTTGTCTGCCGAGCATCTTTCTTTAGTCTCTTCTAGATCTTAAATTTACCAGAAAACTTGCCAGCAAGATTCAGAGACCAGATTGAGATTAATTTAAAATCTGGCCGACAAAAGAAGGCTCAGACAGAGCCAGCGCTGCACTGAATATGTCACCAGCTGCCTTTCTTCTCTGCTCTGCTCCAAAAGACAGCCTATCTACTTCAAACAGGCAGCTTTCCTTTTCCACCTTCTCAGATGTTTTTAAGCAACCTAGTTTCACTGGAGAGCAGTCCATGGGGGCTGGGGATTCTTACTTTGAAAATGTGAGACCTTCTGGGCATCAGCCACCAGGAGAGTGCCAGTCACCAAAAGCAGGCGGTTTTGGAGGCTTACCAAAGCTGCTGCAGAGGCAGTTCTCCACGGGGAGGAGAAAGGTTCAGAAATTGTTCTCAGCCAGCTTGGTCCACACTGTGAAGCCCTTGCAAAAAGGAAATGGTCTTCCTACGTGTCAGTTTTGACATTGCCATCCTGTTTCTTTCTGCATTTCAGCATGCTAATTGCTTGGAAAGGTGGGGGGTAAAAGATCTTATACTTAGATCTTTGTGTAGGTGCTGTTGCTAAGATGCATGAGGGAGAAAAAAAGTTCCTTTTTTCTTTTGATTTTACTCCCATCCTGGCCATACTCTGCAGAGGAGCAGGGAGGAGGAGGGGTACCATTCCCTTGCACACCAGCCCAGGGTCTGGCAGGAGGGAAGGGTGCTGTGGCAAAGGGCAGACACCCTGTGAGAGGTGGGGAGAGGCTCTTCCTGGGGCTCTGCCTCACACCACAGGGGTGGCAAAGGCAAGCTGCTGTGTCTTGGGCAACACCCACTGCCAGTCCTCACTCTGCTGCTCCATCCTTGCCATGTTTCCTGAGCAGTATCATCTCTCTGCCCATCTCTAGGACTGTGAAGTCAAATAGAGATAAAATATACTCCCCCCTCACCCCCAAGTTTTTTCACAGTGTTTTTTGCAGCACTCTGTGCAGAGAGCATGAAGTAGGGCATGCCGGTGTGTTCTTCCACAGTAGCTCCTTTGTCAGTCAGTGTAGATCAATACTTTGTTATCACAAATTTCTTGTTTCTTCTGCACTTCTGAAACCTGTGTCGAGGCTATTAGATTAACCATAACACTGTTCTGTCCTCGAAGAAAGACCCTCCCCACAGGGACATGCTGTTTGTTTCTGGCTTTCCTTCTTTTTGGCCAGCTTGTTATTTTTCATTAGCCATGAATATTATTTCTGAATTTCCTGTTGTGTAAAATACTAAAATTCATTATCATCAGACTGAGCCATTTTCTGTTTACTGTGAGAAACTAACTCCACAGTGCACTGCTGTTTAGAAGAACCTCATACTGGCTTCAAAATGTGTGTGTGCAGTCTCTAAACAAGAGTTAAACTTGATAGAAAAAGAAAATTCAGGAGATGCAAACAGGAAGAAAAGTAATTGCATGAAGTGCCACATTTTGCAGAAACTCTTGTCGCTATTTTTACTTTTTCTGTGTTGTACCGCTCTCTCTGAAGTTGCTCTCTCAGCAAACAGGGCCAGGATGAAAGACAGACTGATTAGCAAAATCAAGGCTGCTGAAGAATCACTGATGCAGTGGGTGGTGATCCTCCCCTGAGCCAGCTAAGCATTAGTGCAGCAGTGCAGCAGGAGGGACCCAAAATCCTGGCCATGTACAGACAATGGAAGGTTTTAGGTACCTTCTATGAGTGAAGTCTGTTTGGGATACCATAGCCAACAACTGTCATTATTTAAAGGTGGAAAATGTTTTCCTGTCTATAACTACTTTATAATTTCAGGGTAGAGAACTGCAGATGCATGCAAATGTTTGCAGAGATTTCCTCATTCCAAGGTACTCCACAAATGCTATCATTGTTTGTCCACCCAGCTGCCAGAACCTCTTCCTGAAAGATGTGGATGTGGCAAGTAGTGAACCGCTTTCTCTTGAAGGACCTCAAGTCCACATTCCTTCAATTGACTCCCCTGTGTTTGCAGGGAAGGGAGAACTGACTGTTGCTCTTTGGTTAAAAGCAACAAAACCCAAAAATGCCAAATAAGTGTGCTTGGTCATTACACTTTTTCTGAGCTGCTAATCACTTCAACAAATTGCAAAAAGGGAGACAGTGTGCTAAAAATATTTTTTTTTTTAAATCCTCTTTTCTGCCCTACTTTGTAGGAGCAAAAATGAAGCAATCCCACCAGGAGAGCTATTACCAGCCCTGTGCACATCCAGACCCTGCTCATGGCCTGTACCACTTGCTCAAGGAGGAAGGCAAACAGGGTGGGGATGTCTTGCAGGGCCATTTCCTTTACCACAGGTTCCGTTCCCAGCTGTGCTTTTTCCTAGGGCTTCAGATAAAGGAGAAGTAAATCCTGCTGTTGCAATTATTCAGAGAACTCGGTCCCAGAGTGTTACCAATGTACCAAGAGGCTGCAAACACAAAACAGGGACATTTTTCAGAGCAATTTCTCAAAAAGCTACCTGAAATACAGAACAGAATAAGCCCATCTCAATTTAACCTTTTTTTTGTCCTTAATGAAAGTGTTCTCCTCTGCTGATACATGCACAGTAGGCAATATGAAAGCTTATCCATCCTTTGGAAGCAGCTACTTTTTTTTCCAAAGCCAAGGTGCTCCAGTTTTAATACAGCCCTACTGCTGACTGTGCCATGGCCACCTGCAGTGAGTGTATGGGTTGGAACTGGGGAAGGATCAAAAGCTTGAGTGCTCAAATTGACACTATTTAGGATTAAATGCTCAGATTCCCTGGGACCTTGGCACCAGGTGTCAGGGACACTTGGCCTGGGAGATAGCACCTAAGTCAGGGCCAGTATCAGCAAAAGTTTCACAGAAAATGGACTGGGCTTGAAACCAAACTACCTCACTGGTGAAGCTGATGTTACACCATCTTTGCCACTATCTGTGTGAGCTACAATGAAGTGATGCCTCCCTACAAAACAGAGGAAGTTCAAGGTTTAGGGCTGTTTCAGCTCTTGGAGATTGAGAATGTGTGTTAGTGAAACTTTCCCACCTGACCACTCAGATACCACTCTGACAGTCACACTCCCACTGCCCACGATTTAACTGCTGAGACCGAAGCCCCTTCACAGGGGGAAGTTCCACGGAACCAATGGGTCCCCCATTTGACTCCATCCACACACCATGCTCACACAGACAAGTTTCCCTTGTCCCCTCAATCCTAGGTATCCCCTAGCAAAGTCCCAGACTTTGAGTAATTTAATTGTGGTGCTGTGGGATAATAACAGCTCAAGCCAGGGGGGCAGGGGGATCCCAAACAAAGGAATTCCTGGGCTTTGATACCCTTACAGTCTGTGCACCCACTCTTCACACTGCCTGAATTTCATACTCCTGCATGCCAGCAGCTTTATTTGCAGCAGCAATTCCTTATGTCCACTTGTCTCTGCTAAGTGCTGTGCAAGAGAGATGTTAAACTTACTGTTTACAGCATTTAGGTACTGATGAGAAGAATGCATTGTAGGCAAGGGGGAAATGCTGAGACTTGGCAGTGTCCTGGAGATGGAAGCAGCTGCCTGAGAGAAATGCACTCTTGCTCCTTTGGGAGCAGCCCCGGGCAGGGTCTGAGCCATCTCTCAACTGAAGCTGCCCATCTCACCCACAGTTTGCCCGAATATGGGAGAATGTCTTTAAAAAACACCCTTTGGCAAGGGAAAAGACCCACACTGTCTCGCAGAATACCCAAGATAAGTTCTGTCAAGAATTATCTCCCAGAAGCAGAAAGAACGCTGCTGGTTGGAGCTGGAAGAAGCAAAGACTAGGGGAGAAGACCAGCTCCTGAACTCCTTCCAGTAGCTGGAGAAACTGGAAACATCATATACACTATGAAGTAAAGGCCACTAAAATAGTCCACAGGCAGGATTATTAATGTGAAGGAAAGGCAGATTATCCACAGACATCATTTGTTTGATAGACCTGAGAGTTTAAAATAAATGACTTGGGGCTTTCACTCTATTTCCAATAGTCTAGCTAAAGGAAAAGAAGGGGAACTCATATATTTTTTGAAATATTACTAAAATATGTTGTGAATCACCTTTCACTATCATTTGCCTGGGATGGAAGACATGCAGCTGAACAATGAGACGACTTGCTTTCCTGTATTTCCTCCAACACCCAAGGTGGTTAGTATTGAGAAAAAATCCAAAAATTATGGTAGAGAAAATTGAGATGGCCTTGTGGCTTTGGCATAGGCACTAGAATATTGTCTAGACCTCTTAGATCAATTGTAAAATTTGTTCACGTTAATGAAAGTATTATATAGTTGATATCTGACTTTTAGTAAGACATAAGGTTGTGATGCTTGGCAGGATTGAGCACAGTTGTTAGTTATGCTGGGGATAGCAAGCTCCCATATTAAGTTGTTAGTTATGCTGGGGATAGCAAGCTCCCATGTTATTATAGTATTCAGACTGCTTCTCTTTAACAATTTATAGAAATAACCTGAGGTACTTCTGAGAGAAACCCATGGGATTTAATCATCTAAGGATGAAAAATCCATCCTCTATTCTTTGCTGATGACAACGACCTCACTGGATTACAGAGGAATAGGTAACAAAGGAACTAGGAAAAAGAATGAAGACAAAAGCAACCAGACATGAAGATTTCTTACAGAACGAGAAAGATAGCAGGGATACTTAAATTGCTTGAAATAGCAAAAATATTCCCATCCCAGTCAAGAGCCACTGGAATGTGCTGGACCCCTCAAGCAGTGGGAAAGTTTAGCACTTGGCTAAGTGTCACTGAGAAATAAATTTAACAAGTAGAAATCCAGTATTACTCAATAGCTGCGCGAGCAACACAGCACTGAGTCTAACCTCAAGAGATCCCCTATTCTCACTGCCCTCCCCTAAGACTTCAGAATCAATCATTCTTATATTATTCCCAATAGCTGCATTTCTGCTGTGTTCTTCAACAGCCTTGGATGTGCTTTGTAGGTTAAAGCAGCACTCTGATTCACTCAGCACTGACTCACCCAAGCACTGTCTTTTGCTGCTTCACTGTCTTGGCTGTTGGAAAGTGGTTTTCCCAAACTTATTCTTCCTATTTTCTGCTTGTTTGCTACCTAATCTGCCTCCTCATTTGCTTCCTCCATTCTGCAGCCTCACTTCCTGACACCTTGTTCACAACAAAGGTGAAGAAGAGGGCTTGAGTACTGCTCTTATCTCCTGTATTTGTTCTCTCTCCCTCAAATGAAGTAGCTACAGTTTCTCAAGTCTTATCCCTCATTTCCCATTTCCTAGCCCTCAGAACAGTCTGGTTGTTCTCCTCAGGAACATCAGCCAACAGTCTCTATCCTCCTTGAACTGAGATGTCTGAACGCAGTGTCCTGCCTTGGCAGAGGCCTTATTAACCTCAAACGCTGCCTGAATACTTTGTGTCTCTGCCTTTGATCACTCCTGATGGCAGCTGTCTGCTGGTTTTGGGTGCTCAACCCCCTTTTGCTGTCTCCTGCCTTCTTTCTGAAAAAATGCTACTAAAGTAGCCGTCCCTCAGCCTGCATTTATAAGGATTATTCCTGCTGGAGCATAATACTTCACAGATCATTCTCTTGCATTCAATTGTTTCCAGACTGCTTCTCCAGTTTGTAACTATAAGCTTGAATTTTGATTCTGTCCTCCAGTGTACTAATGCTGGGAAGCCTGGCATCTGCAATTGTAATGAGTGTGATCATATCTATTCTGGGATATTAAATATCATCTAGGATATTAAAGTATATATTGAATAATACCAAATCCAAGGCTGAGCCCTGCAAAATCATGCTTGACCATTTTCTTATCTTTTGATAATGAGCCACTTGGGAACTACTTAACTGAGTACAATTTTCAAGATTGTATTCATTCTGTAGGGGTTTTACCCAGCATGGTTTGCTTTCCCTGTTTGAACTGAAATAGTATTTTGCTATGAGGAGATAATAGGCCAAGTGATACTGGAATGAAAAAATGCTGTCTTGGAAGAAGCCAAAGTCTCCTTTGATGTGCTGGTGGGATGTGCTAGTTGTTGTAGATTAGAGTGTTGTGACATTTGAATGCACACAAATGCCACTCACCCCTGGTCCATGCCATGGGTTCTCTGCTCACAGCAGGGTGGGGAACATGAATGGACACCAGGAGGGCACCAACAGCACCAACAACATGTTTGTGCCATGGTTCCTGCTCACTGCAGTGTGTGTCTGCTGGGGAACTGAGCAAAAGGCTGATGTACTACAGGGGTCCTAAGGAACCACTGTTCTCTCTGCTGTGGGAATGGTTCCTGGAGCCAGCCCTTTTTTCAGCTCTCCAAAATGCATGGTGTATATTTCACAGCCTTGTGAAGATTGTGCACAGGGCTCTTAATGTCTGTGAGGTTGTGTGCTGTGAGTCATGTCTTCTACTGGCCTGGCCTGCTAACTCTCCTTCTGGACAGTAAAAGGGAGAAATTTTCCCAGGTTTTCTCTGGAACTGAATATCCCTACTTAAAAATTTAGAAAAAAAAAAAGTGCTTAGATTTTTTGGCAAAAAAGTACAAAAAGTTTCAAGAGTTGGAAAGAAAAAATTATACTAAGCTCACTCAGACACTGACACAGACTGTCTAAACATAATCTATGTCCCTGGAGTCCCTGTAACTTGCAAATGAGTTAACAACTAAATAAGTTATTGTAACTCTATTTATCAGATTTCTGAGGAGCATGTTTTGCTGGAGGACTGACACTGCAGCCATATCCAGAGCAAAACTTTTCAAGTATTCCAAATGCAAATGAACGCTCACTTTCCCAAACTGACCAGTGTCAGACACCTTTTTCTGCGTTCTCTTTCATACTGTCTCCACCTCAGAGTCATCTGCCCTTCCTTCATCACTTCTTCCTCTCCTTTTTTTCCATGTAGATTATCCCATCAAATGTAATCTTCACTCCCAAAATAGCCTCGGAGGGGCTATTTAGAGCCCTCAAAGCAGGGCACTAACCACCCCTGTGATCTGCAACTTTCTGTATCCTGAGAATCTTTCTAGTGCTGGAACAGGAGGAGATGTGAATAGGGCAGAGCTGCTTCAGACACAGAAAATGGCCAGCTCATCTCTCCTGCTGCTTGTGGAGGTGTTGGTAATTTAAGGTAGAGTTGAATTAAAACATCCCCAAAACTTCTAAATGGCACAATATTTTACACTTCTTTTTCATTAGGAATGGCTTTTAGTATTTGGAGATAAAACATCAGAACGCTTGACTTTTTCCTGGATTAGAAATCTTAATAAACTAAGTTGCAGGGGAAGAAGAGTAATGTTGGAGTAATTTGAAGAAGCTGATGTAGAAGTTGCCTCTTTTTGCTTGATCCACCCTTGTTTTTGACATTTCCCCAGGCTCCCCTGCTTTTTGTTGACAGGTTCTTAGAAAATGGGTGGTGGCTTTTTCTGAGAACAGCATCAGATGTGGTTACATGAAAAATATGCAGGTGAGAGTTTTGCAGTGGGTGCAAAATTGATTGGGGCTTTTATTTTTGGTGTGGGGTGGGTCTTTAAGAGCCAACAGATGAAAAGAACTTACTGTGTTTCAGAGCATCTCAACAAGTATGAGAAAAAAATACTTCTTGTAGGTACAGAAGGGAAAAACCCCAGATATGCTACAAAACAAAGCAGGGAGGAAGTCACTTTGTTAGGCTGATAGTTGAGATCAGTAAGCAGCAAAGACAAACTGTCAGGCCAAAATCCTGCTGCCCCAAAGGCAAAGATGGAGCAGGGGGAAGGGAAACCTGGGCATCCATGTGAGGTGGACTGCTTTTGTCTGTGCTAATTTATCCTGTCTCAAGGGAAAGGGCACTGTGCTCCCCTGGGGAACAGGTCTCTGGAGGAGCATCACATGCTGCGAGCAGTGCAGGTGAGGCTGCTGTCAAGGGACGATGTGGCAAACGGGAAGGAATCAAAGCAACTCCTCTTTGTGCATCTGCAATGGAGGCTGAGTCATTACCATTCATCACTAGCCCGACTGGTGTGTTAATTCTGGTGACAGTTGTTTTCGGGAGAGAGAACAGCTTTTGATGCCTTTTAATTCCTGAAAATAAAAGAAAAAAGGGCTGTCAAGGTAACAGGCATCCGGAGAGGCTGACTGAAAACAGTGGGTAAGGAAATAGCTTTAAGTCCCAGGGAAATGCAGCATAAAAGGGAGCTGCCACAATAACCAGGACAGTGTGGCTTGCTCCTTCTCATTTCTGAAGGAAGCAGCAAATGGCTAAAATTTCCCATGCCCAAGTTACAAATGACCTCCAATTGCAGGACAACACAGGAGAGTCCGAGCTGCAATATTTGCTCTGTGATTCTTCTTGCTGGGCTGTCTTTCTGATTTGAGTATTCATATCTGTATTTGTAGCATCATTCATCTTGCAACTTATTCTAGTCAAGCCCAGAAACCTCCCTCAAGAGAGCAGAAGCCTCTTCTGGCCCCAGTCCTCAGGCTCCACAGCACCCTGGGGCAGGTTAACCATTGACTTTACAAGGGCTTAAGATTTCTGCCAACCATTTCCTGCTGTTTCAGGGAAACCATGGGCAGGGCTGCCCATTGCCAGCAGTAGGCCTTGCCAGGAAGCTTTAAGACAAGATACACCTTGTGGGTGTCTTTCCTTCAGCGCTTCTCCTTTCCCTGACCCCCAGCAGTCATTTCACATGCTGGCCCCACCAGCCTCTGCAAGCTCGGGGGTTCCCAGCCCTGACCCTGAGAGGCAGTGCCAGGAGAGGTCCCAGCCTCCTGTGCCAGCATCCCTTCCCTCCAGACTGATGCTTCTCCTCTGCAGCTTTCATGTCCCTTACTATTCCTGTTTTCATACCTCTCTCTCATTGATTCCCTCTAATTCTCTGCTTCCCCTCATCACCCAATAATGGTGTTTCTCTCCTTTCATCACTTTCTCCATCTACTCAGCACCATGGCAGGAGAGCTGTACTGAAGCAGAGTGATGCTTTCGTTGAGTATCATCTAATCAGAGTTGCTCCTTGCCTGAAAAAATCATTTCAATAAACAGAGCAAGAAAAAGACTGAGGGAGGATGTCTGGAAAGGAGGAGTGGCTTCCCCAAGGCTGTCCAGCAGGGCCAGAAACAAGTCCTCTTCTCTTGCCCATTGGACTAAGCTGTCATGTCTGCAGGGATTTGAACAAATATAATTTTAAAACAAAGCCAAGTTTGAGGGGGGCCTGTTGGGAACGGAGTTCCTTAAGGAATCTTGCCGCTGTGGCAGAGGAAGAACACAGTGGGCAAACCACAATGCCCCACTAAAAACCAGTCCTGGGATGCTCTTGGCTTCAACCACAGCCACCTAGGAAAACACAGCTTCCCAACCCTGGCAAGGCAGCAACTCACAGGTTGTGCAACCAAGATCCCTGATGTGACAGCGAGGGGGAAGCATGAGCAGATGGGATGCAGCACCACTTTCCAGGGACCCTGCACCCAAAGGAAAGCTGTGCCTGAGCTGGGAAGGGTCTTTACACCTTCCTGTGATGGCCAAAGTGCTGCCATAGGATTTGCTAATAGACATGGACTGGGCTAGGGTGAAATCAGGTGCTTCAAATGGACTTGTCCCATCTTTAGTTCAAGTTGTGCAGGGCCTGCAGACACCCACTGGGAGAGCTTTAAAAAATCCCAACATAACAACTAGAGAGGAGATCATTATATCTGTGACTCATCGGCCGAAAGCTGCAGTGAGCACGGAAGCTGCTGTGCCGGCAGTCTCGCTTCCAAGGGTGTGGTGACACGTGCAGTTACTAGACTGAGAAATTGGTGCTCAGCTCAGGTTTACTGTCATAGCATTCTAACTTCTGATAGCAGAGCTGCCTGTGCTAGGCCCCACAGTGGACAGACATATCCCTGAGGGGACTGCTGAGACAGCAGGGCTGTGCAAGGCTCAGACACTACCTAAAGGCCAAATGTGTTTTTGTACAAGTTTAGAGCAAATTAGTTAGTAGGTAAGGTCCTCTCCTAAACTGAGGGACCTGACACAAAGGAGTCAACTTGTTATATAAAATTCAAGAAGCACAGTGACAGGACAGACCAGTATGATGCCGAATTAGGAGTGACAGGGATACTCAAATAATATGCCCATTGTTGGCAGACAGCAAGTTTTACTTTGGTGGTGTTCTGTTGTACACCAGATGATCAGGAAGCTCCCTAGGTTTGGTAGTGCACCACAGACTGTGACTCGGATGAGTGTGACTGTGAGAATCATGTCCCTGCCAAGGCATCTGCCCATGGGACAACTGCCATCACCTATGGTTTCCAGCTTGTCCATGTGTCCATTGCTATGGGCCACCCCAGCGTGGGTGAGAAAATGATGTCACTGCCACCATGCTAAAAGAAAAATTAGTTCCATCAACACAGGACAGTGAAAGAGCCTGGGGGTTTCCTCCTCTCACACTGTCCCTGGGGTGAAAGGGAGGAGTTGCTCTGCAGTCCAAGCAGGGTGAGCTGTTCCCCGGCTCTACCTCTGCCACCAGAAAACATTCCGATTCATATGCAAAACTTTTAACACCCCGGGCTGACAGAGCTGCTGCTGCTGCGCAGCTATGGCACTCAGCAACAGGGCAGGGTGCCTTTCAAGCTTGTCCTGCTTCCTCTGCTCTCAAAATCAACTTCTTTCTCAGCAGTGAAGACACCCCACCTCAAAGCTCATCTCAAAGGCTGTAAAAACAGGAGGCGTCATTTCTATGAATGAGATAGTTTTCGTAAGTGCAGATGCGGAAGCTGTTACCCCCAAAATATTTAGGAAACTGGTGAAAGGAAACAGTCGAGCTGTAGCACAGGAACAGGTTCAAGCACTCGGCTCTGGCTGCGCCCTGAGCTGTGTCCTTACCACAATGCAGAACTCCCAAGAAGATTTGACTGCACTCAGAGAAGAAGATGATTCCTTTGGGGAAGGTAAAGTAATCTTTTATTAAACTAATCCTTCTCCTACTCAGACTAGAGACCAGTTACTAGCCTGGGTGGTATTTCTTGTGTAAATCTGAAGTTGTCTGTGGGCTTCAAGGTCACAGGGTGACCAGACTCTTTTTCTCCTTAGAGAATGGAGAACAAAGGGACCATAGATACAATAAAAATACTTTCACACTGGTTCAGCAGCTTCTAGGAAGTTACTGCAGAAGAAAGCCGGGGGGACACCCAGTGTATTCTCTACAGTGGCTGCACTGTGCAAAGTAGCACATTGGGCATTCAACAGCACAGGTGCAGCTGTGGTTAAAGTGGTAGCAGCTCTTTATGGGGCTAAGGGTGACTTGCTACTTAAATTAACTGAGCAGAATTAGCATCCTTCTCTCCAACTGCCACAACCTGAGATACAAAGCCAGTGTCATAACTTCTTATCCTAAAACTGCTTCTGCTCGTGCTTGATTCCTGTTGCTTGCATTCTGTACCATCGTTTACATGTATATTGAGTACTATCAAGTCAAAATAGCAGAAACACAGATAAGAGGGCCCAGAGGAGGAGGAGGAAGAATCTGGCCCATGGTGTTCAATTTCTGCCGTTGTTCACTGCTCCCCTTTACACTTGAGCCAGGGGGAGAATTTGCTCATGCAAATCTTCTCCCGGCCCCCAGCCCTCCACAGTTTCTAAGGGAGTTGAAGGCACAAAGGGCTGCCTGGATCCACTCCAAAGACTGTGAACCTTTAAACTCACTTTCAGCACAGCTTCAGCAAACCTCATTTAAACAAAGCTCAGCTGCGGTTGGTATGGAAAACTTAGCAGTGAATAGTGCCAAATCAAGTTATCTGAGCCCCAGTGAAAGGCATCAGCTCAGAAAAGAAAGCAGTCTCAATGATGTTCTCTCTGTACTCAAATACATTTCTCACGTCTCCATGCCACCACTTCTCACCCTGTATCCCAGTCTGGGCTCAGAAGGGCAATGAATTTGCTGACAGGAGAGGTCAGTGCATTTGCATTGTGGAAGAAATCCTAGTAGTCCAGGAAACACCTCATGCCAGTGGGCAAATCAACTGGCACTGAAAGTACCCCATTGCATTTGCTGCATCCTGCATTCAACACAAGTGGATGCTGCTTCCCAGGATAATCATCCACGTGCTCTGACTTGATATGGACATTTGCAATTGCTCTGAAGAGCCAGTGGGTTTTTAAGCTTCTTTGCTGTTTCTGAAACCTTTAGCTCATGTTCTTGATCAGAAATTTGGAAGGGAAGGAGAGAAATGTGGGCAGGTTAGTCGACATATATATTGTGTTATCTGAAGGGAATGATACACCACTTCAAAAATCTGTTCCAGCCTCTCAGCTAAGTTGTTTCTGGCAGGGCTGATCCAGAAACAGCTAGAGGAGGCTCTGCTTTTTCAAAGGCAGGAACATTTTAAAAACCTTTCCATGACCCTTCTTGGAGCAGGAGGTTGGAATAGATGATTTTCTGAGGTCCCACCCACCTAAGATATCCTTCGAGTCTATGAGTTGGTGACATCCTCTTCAACTCACCTACGTGTAACTGGGAACAGTTGTATCCCAGCTGCTCTCTCAGACACAGGGATTGTTGGCTCCCAAACCTGCCAGCTGGAGAGCTCAAACAACACAGGCACAGTGCTAGACTTCCCCTTCAGTCCCCTCTCCTCGCTCTTGAATGGGTTAGCAAGGAAGCATTAACTTTCTGGCTGCTATTTCTGGAGCGCTGCTGACCCCGGACAACCCGGAGCGCTCCCTGGGGCTGGGCGGGATCCGGGCGGGAGCAGCGGGGCCCGTTTGGGTCCCAGGGCAGCCCCGCCCCGCTCCGCTGCAGCCTCAGGCGCCAGCCAAAATTTAGTCACAGCCAAAACTCAGTCGCAGATTTTCGGGCCAGATGGAGGCACTTGTCAGGCACTGAACTCCCAGCTCAGTGCAGACCTCAGCTCTTAGGGCTTGACCTATTTTTTATTATTTTCCACATCCACCTTGATTTGGAAAGTGATAATGGCAAATCTCTGTCCACCTTTTTAACTCATCCCAAGGCTTAGCTACCATCACAGTTAAAGACAGCTACATTTTAAATCTTCTAGCACTGATCTGTCTCTACTTTTTTGGAGTTAGTTTCCCTCCTGTCCAGGAGAGCCAAGATCTCACTATTGCTTGTGCATATAAAAATCTCATATAACTCTCTACAGGCAATATTCAGACCACTCTCATCTTTTGCCAAGCAGACTGTTATCAATGACTGTTGCCTTATAAAGTTTTAATCTGTTAAGCATTTTCATGGTTCTTGAGACCAGTCCCTTGGAGAGATGTGGACACCACCATGGAGCCCAGTGCTCCAAAACTGTCAGACCAGGGACAAATCCAGAAGTTACATGATGTGTTTACTCATACTTCTTAAGTATATATATAATATATCAGGATCAGTTCAAGGATCTGCTGAAGTCCTTTCAGGTTGCAGCATCACATGAGGGTTTGCTCTTCTCAGATTTTTCTCTTTAATCCTCAAGTCTTTCAGATTCAAATTTCTCAGGACAAAGTCGATGTTATCCTGTCAGGATGGCTTATCTCCCTTGCTCCCAGCTATGCCCATACTAAAACCAGATTATTCACCTCACTTCCTCAAGTAGCCTGTTTTCCACTTCTCCAGACATTGTGCCATCTGTGCCATACTCAGTCAATCACTGTTTAAAGTTCCCTTTCAGATCACTGACATAAAAATAGTTCAGTCCCATGGAGGAGAACCAATCTTTGTATGTCCTCTTTAGAAACTGGCATCTTTGATGATTTCTCAGCTGGGTTATGTGTGTAAAGATCTCATGCAGTACCAAATTCTGTTTCTTACTAAAGTCTGAATACACTATCAATACAATTATTTTCTCTAAAATCCTAATGATTGCCACTGATTGTACTCCATCTCCTTTAATTTTGCTTATATGACTTCAACATCAGCTATTCCTTAACAAGGCCAAGACCACTGCCAGCCTATCACATTATTAGTAACACAACATTATTTACAGCTCCCTGGAATTACTGTGGTGTTGCAAGTTTTCTGAAATGTCAACAAGAAGTTCCTAGGATAACTCTTCTCAAAATTACAGTTTTAAACTGTCTTCTGGGAAAGATCAAGGGGGAAATATTTTACCATTGATATAGACTGTCAGATGGCACTGATGTTTTCCCACAGGCAAACCAAAACATTTGTTGAAAACTTCTGGGTTTTCTTCAGCATAATCCATAATGCCACAGTTTTTACTTGTCCTTCAGTAGGCATTGCTTTTCCTTATTATACCTTGAAATTGCAAGTCACAAAGCTGGATGTGACAAAATAGGCTAGAACTATCCTCACAAAAATGCAACAGGCATTCAAAGCTTCAAAATGTTCAACCTCAAAGAATCTTTGTTTGCTCTTTCCCTTGTTTTGTAATAACAGTGCCTTGCATTGACATGGTGCTCTCTCCTTCAGAGGTTTTGCAGAGGTTTTGCAGAGATTTTGCAAGTGACTGTGCTTATGTTCAGTGAAGAACTCCCTCTCCTCTGCAATGTGGTCAGTGTTGAACAGGGCACAGCTGTAATGTGGAAAAGTTTAAAAAATAAATTATTTTAGCCTTTTGAAAGCACAAGGAGTGATATGTTTAATTCCTTTTAAGCCCTACTCACTCTGTTAACTCAAAGCAAGTGCCTTCAGTTACTTTTACAATTTTGTTAGGTCAAATACCCACTTTGGGCAAAATACTGTTTAATTTTTAGTGACTCCAAGTGCCTGGGATTCTGAAGTTATATTTCATTAAAAAGAAATCCCTTCCACTAGCACTAGGCTTCCCCTCCTCACTGCAGCCTGCAGTGATGGTGTGGATTTCCCCTGGCTCTGTCTAAGATGAGGAGCCAAGCCCAGAGAGTGAGGGGCATTTGAGCACAAGTCACTTCTCTTGGCAGACCCTGGTTTCCCTGGGAGGAGAGCTGAGGGCTCACACAGAGCTGTGATGCCACTGCACCAGCACAGCCTCTGGCTGGGAGCAGAGGCTCAGCACAGCAGGAGCTCCTGGATCAAGCAGACACATCCATGAGCAGAATTTGCAAGCAGTCAGCAAACATGGCCAGCACATCACAGAATCATAGGATATGCTGAGTTGGAAGGGATCCATCAGGATCATCGAGTTCAGCTCCTGGCCCTGTACATGACAGCTCCAAGAGTCATACCTTGAGTATGACTCAAGTGCCCAAGAGCATTGTTCAAATGCTTCTTGAACCCTGTCAGGCTGGTGCTGTGACCACTTCCCTGGGGAGCCTGTTCCAGTGCCCAACCACCTTCTGGGTGAAGAACCTTTTCTTGATATCCTGCCTAAACCTCTCCTGACTCTACTTCATGCAGTTTCCTTGGGTTCTGTCACTTATCACCACAGAGAAGAGATCAGTGTCTGGCCCTCCTCTTTCCCTCACAAGGAAGTTGTGACTGCAATGAGGTCTCCCTTCAGTCTTCTTTTCTCCAGGCTGAATAGAACAAGTGACCTCAGGTGCTCCTCACATGGCTTCCCCTCAAGGCCCTTCACCATCTTCATAGTCCTCCTTTGGAAACTCTCCAACAGTTTAATATCTTTTTTATATGGTGGCACCCAGAACTGTCCCCAGTACTGGAGGTGAGGCTGCCCCAGCTCAGAGCAGAGCAGGACAATCCCCTCCCTTTCCTGGCTGGTGATGCTGTGCCTGATGCCCCCCAGGACACCCCTGGCCCTCCTGGCTGCCAGGGCACTGCTGACTCAGGTTCAGTTTGCCATCAACCAGGTTCCTTCCCACACAGTGCTTCTCTCCAGCCTCTTGTTCTCTAGTCTATACACACAACCAGGGTTGCCCCCTCCAGGGTCCAGAATCCAGCACTTGCCCTTGTTGAACTTCTTACAGTTGGTGATTGCCCACTCCTCTGATTTGTCAGGGTCTCTCTGCAGGGCCTGTCTGCCCTTAAGGGAGTCAACAGCTCCTCTCAATTTAGTGTTGTTGGCAAACTTGCTTGGTATTCCTTCGAGAATTAGGTCCAAATATTTTGTTAGCACCCTATCCACGCTGAGAATGCACAGGAAAAGTAGAAATTAAGCTGTGATTTATTGCAGATCTTTTCATGCAGCTGCTCTACACTGACCTCTCCTCACACCTCCATTTCCCACTTCCTATGTATACCCTCTGGTTGTACATGGGGTAACCATAACCTCCCTGTCAGGTCAAAGCCCACACAAAATCCTATCAGTGTTTCCAAATAATGGAGTAGAGAAACCAACACTGTCTTTTTCATTACATTTATTAAGGGTGTGCTCCAGTTCAGTAGACCAGAGCCCCATTTTAGATGGTGCACTGCGCAGAGTCAGAGTCCCAGGGCCCTTTCCTTGCCCAGGACTGACATGCTCCTTCTGGCATACAGATACATTCCAGCACTGCTGCCCATCAAGGCTCCTGTGAGAACAGAACTGCATCAAATGTTTAAGGTGCACTTCAAAAATGCAGCAGATGCCTTTGCATCCTTGTAAAGCCTGCCTGTCCTTTACAGGAGAGAAAAGAGCTTTAGTTCTGGGGTTTGGGACCAGCTCTGAGGCTTAGCTGAAATGAAAGGTAGCTGCTGTACATGATTATGTGCACTGCCTGCACATAGTGAAGTTAGAGATGTTAGAGAAAACTGAGGATAAAGCCTTGGATATTAACTTATAGTTGAGACTCTTTATTCAGCAGCAATTCATGTTAAGCAACTTTTCTCTTTCCCTGAAGCAATACTAGACACTGTGCTTTTCTTGGACATACAACTGCAGTGGCTTGTCAAATGTCACATGGGGCCATCCATGGCACAGCTTGTCTGTGACCCATGGGACCAGTTTTCTTTCCATTCTGTATCTGGCCCTGCTTTGGTGAGACCCCTCAGGTATGACCCCTCCCCACAGAGTACATCAAAGGGGTGTAACTTCAGGAGAATTGTTTTCTAATGATTCTCATGTGTTCATATCAGTATGGTATTCCAGCAGAGGCCCACCTCAGGGATATACAGAGATAATTTTTTTCCTATGTTTTCATCCCAGAGAGTTTGACACGGCTGCTTTTTATCCAGCATACCGGTTCCCAATACTTCAGGAGGCTGTTGTAAGGATGAACAGCCTTGCAATGTATCAAGCATGGGAGCTTCTTCTTCCTGACTGCTGGGAGACTGCAGATCAGTGTCCTGAAAACATTTACAGGTCCCAGCAGCCCTACTTGTCCTTTTGGCTTATCTCACATTCCTGGAGAAAGTGAGTGCTGTACTTGCTGCAGCCCAGAGGATGAGAAGTCCCATCACCAAGGCAACAGTATCTGCTTCATCCAGATAGATGGATTGTCGTGAGATATTTGGCCTGAAAACTCAGATTGAAGCACCTTTCTGCAGAGCATGATCAGACCTATTTTAACACACAGGACAAGGATGGCAAGGAAAAAAGGGTGCTGCCTTATGGAGCATTTTTGTTATTCCTGTTTACACTGAATGCTCCACTCACCTGCTTCTCACAGCTGCTTCATTCTGGTTGTGGTCCATGGGTGGACTCAGTTATGCAGACAGGGGCGAGAGCTTTTTGTGGTCAGAGGAGTCTGTGTGAGACGCCCACCCCACCCCAGGCGCCCCCACACTGACCCACCCGCAGTGCTCTGGAACTTCCAGCTGTCCTGGGCAGCTGGAGGATTATTTTTAACAGGGCATTGCACTCCATATATGAAGCAGAAAAGTTTGAGCCCATGATCCCCCAAATTAAAAAAAAAAAAAAATTAAAAAAAAGATTGAAATGAGAGACCCTTTCTGCTTTGTTTTCTCCTGATTTTTTTAATTAAAACTTTTGATCTTTTCAGTGCTTCCTTCTCCATTTCTGGAAGGCAGCTTTTTTGGTTCATATCTGTTGATGATATTTCTAGATCACTAATAATAACAACAGTGAGGGGAAAATCCAGGCCAAATAAACAAGTGGCATTTAACCAGCCCTCAGAGAAAAGAGGAAGGTATGTACAAGCCAGAGAGAAACCACTGATCAGGTGTGCTTGGGGCACCTTCTAAGCTTGCAAAACAAGTGTCACACCAAAGGCTGCAGCAAAGCTGCCTTTTTTTTCCACACATTTTCCCCCTCCTGGTTTTACAGAGCATCTTTACAAAGTTCCAAGAAACACGAGCTTTTTGTCGCTCAGTCCCGTCATTAAATTCACAAAATAAATGTGTCTTGGCCAACACGAGTGGGTGGCGTAAACAACTTCACCCCTTTAATAATTCGAGGCACGGCTCAGCCGCCTGTGAAATGAGCTTCCGCCTGCCTGGATGCTGAACCAAAGCCTTGCAGTCGGTGCGCCATGGGTGTGACAGGCACAAAACAAGCGGGTCAGGAAGTGCAGAGTTAAAAGGCGAGCAGTGAAAACAGTCTGTGTGTATGGATGGAGGGGGGAGAGAGAGGGAGAGAGTAGTCAAGCACTTGACAATGTCACAGAGGCCCTAAAAAGTTGATGGTGGGAAGATTTCCCATCCCAATAGTAGGATCTCTCCTATATCTCAGCATTGCTTGTGGGAGTGAGGGGTGTTGTCTGGCCACACAGAATTTTAAGCAGTGTGTTGTTGATCTGGCATCCAGGAGCAGGGAAATGGTTTGAAGCAGGGGTTTATGCTGTGAAAGAGTCCCTGATATTCCTGTGTCTTTGGCAACTGGAAAACCGTTGAAGCAAAAGTGCTATGGAAGTCCTGAGCATAAAAAGCTTCAATCTGCATAACTTAATGGGGGCTGGCATTGGCTTTCTCTAGTTTAATTGCAGGTAGTCTGGGAGTTGGAAAGTTCAGAGATGCAGAGCTTGGAAATGATAACTTGAGTTCTAATAATTGATAAAAAGCTTGGAAGACAAGAAGTAAAGTAGAAAGATATGAAGCCATGGAGAGAAAGAAAAAAAATGGTATTTTGGGGAAAAGCCTGCTGTGACCAGCCCTTGTCTGAAGAGATAAACACAGTGGATAAATACATCTGGCTGCACCCAAACTGGGGCAGTTTCAATGACCTCTATTCCAGCCTTCTCTGAGATTTAATGTTCTAGCTCCTTAAACTGGTTACTTTATGTTCCTCTTAGTCAATAATGAGTGTGTTCAAGAAGGAGGGAGAGCAAGGGTGGAAACAAGAAGCCCCTCCAGGTGCCAGTTCAGGGCATGGAAATAGGGATCCTTCCCTGCTGGCAGACCTGGGCTCTTTTGCTGACCATGGCAGTCCCCTGGTGCTAGCCTGGCAGCTGTGGGCACAAGTGTGGCTGGTGCCTGTCAGGGTCCAGAGCCCAGCATTCCCACCCACAGGGCAACAGGAGGCAGATCCACTGCAGCAGTGGGGCAGACTCATCGTTGTGATAGCAGGTTCAAGGAGGAAGCCCTGCAGGAGCTGCTTACCATTAAAGTGATATTTACTTGAGCTTTGCCTCTAAGCAGGATCCAGTATGTAAGGTAATGCCCACATGGGCCTGGGCTAGGTTTCCTCAGTGCACAGTGATGCCTTTAGTCATGCCCCACTGGGAAAACTGCCTGCACTTGCTGCTGCTCTGTTGCACTGTGATGGGGGAGCTCAGCACCCAGGCTGCTCCTGCAGCTTCACTAACCAGAGCCCTGCCCTGGATTTACTGCCCATGTCACGGCATTGTGTGAGCCTGCCTAAATTAACCACAATCCATTCCACAGAAAAGAAAAGACACTCAAAATTGTCCAGCAAAATAAATGCTCCAGCCCAAAATCCCATGTGAAATGACCACCCTGGGAAGGAAACCCCAAAACTTCCCCAAAAACTCAGACAGAGCTCTCTGAGGTGACTATAACAGTGCACACAAGGGCTTGCAAAAGCTCCCCTTTCATCACAGGAACAGCTTGCTCCCAGGCTAGCCCTGCCTTCCTGCCCTCCCTGTGCCCAGCCCTAGGGGAAGTGACCTGCAATGATGAGCTTTTGTGCAACTGATCCTCTCTTCATGCTGTGTAACACCAGGGTGAAAAGCCCCCTTCCCTCCTCACTCCCCAGGGAGTGCACCTGTGGTTCAGGTATGGCAGCAGCTGAGTGGTATCCAGGAGGTTCCCTGGAGGGATGTCACAGTCACCTGTGGCAGAAGAGAGAGGGACAGCCTCTCTGAGGGGCTTGGCAGAATGGCTAAAAGCTCTGTGAATATATTCAATATATGTCATTAACATAGTCATTAAATTTTCAAGGACTCCTGCAGGACCTCAGGGAGATGAGATTATAAAATCTCACACATGAGCCCTACAGTTTTCTCAAATTTGTGATTAAGATGCCAGTAGCTAACAAGGCCGGCCAGCATTCAGGCTCCATGGCATAACTGGAGCTTTGTTCACATCCTTCTCATTTCATGGTAGCTCAGAGCATTGGAAGAGCTCAGTTGTGAACGTGGATATTGTCTATAAGGTACTGTGCTCTTTTTAGCAGTTGGTTGTGACTGGGTAGAAGTGCAGTTTGCCACCTGAGAGCTCCTGTAAGTTTTGGAGTCCTGCTCACTGCCTTCACTCTGAACTAACAGATTTCCTTTTCTTGAGGGTCTTGGAGAAGAGAGATACTTTATAGATGTAGATAGATTTGAAACCAGACAGCATCTTTGAGATCCTCCTCCAAACAGATGCTAGGAATGCCACATAGCAATCCCAGTGCACACTTAACAAGCGAGGCTCTTTATTTTATTTTTTTTTATTGAGAGGGGTGGGAATGTTGAAAAGAATCCATACAAAATATTCTTAAAGAAAAAGAAAGCCACAGGAGGAGCAGAGCAGTCCAGCACTGCTGAGCTCAGCTGTGGAGTTGGATGTCAGTAGTTTTTTTTTCTAATTTCCCCCTTGAAACACAGGCAGCTCAGGACGTCCTGATGTGCTCTGCCTCCTCTGTCACTCTGGGGAGCTTCCTGCCCACTCCATTCCTGATGCCTGTTGTGAGCCAAGGAAGAGTTAGCTTAATCAGCAACACCAGCCTCTGAGTAGTGCCAAGTTGTTGTCATTAATCACTTCAAAAATCACTGCACTGAAAATAGTACACAGGGTCAGATGTTCAAAAACTGGCATGGTTTCACTGCTGTCATTTAACCTCAGCCACAAAGCCAGAACACACCCCTAAAGAAACACTTCTTATTTGCTTTACTTATTCTTTATGAATTTTAAATCCACTCACACAAAGCTGCTCTTCACTGTTCCTAGAGGAAATAACTGCTGTGAATGGTCAATCACCTCCAGGTGAAGGCAGGCTGGACCAACAAGGAACATGTATCCCCCCAAGAGATGCCTGGGGGTGCTGGTCTGAGGGTTTGGTCAGAGCTTCTCTGTGCTACAGACCACCCTCCCTCCCTTGGAATCTCAGTCCAAATATTTGGCAGATGCACTTGGGGCTCATTACATTACAGAGGCAGCATGTTCACTGCGCTCCCCCGAATGGCATTCTGTGTGTGCTGCACTTGTTTTGTGTTTGCTATATTTAAGCCACAGAAATATGCGCTGGGGAGGAAAAGAGGGAAGTGGTGGTATCTTGGAGGCAGGGAAGAAATGAAAATAATTTCTCAAAGCTGCAGTCCTCTGTGCAGAATTTTGGCTCACAAGAAGGAAAGAGGAACACGGTCTCTGCACCAAGGACCTCAACAGGTCACTGTACTGCAGTTTTTCTGGGAATGATTACAAGGCAGCTCTGGTGTTACACTAACGTAAGTAAGGATGGAAATTGCTTGGAGCCTTTGCACCTGAGGACTCCTTCTGGGTTTCTGTTATGAAACTGCCTTGTTAGGGACATGCAGGAAGACCTGCATGCAGCACTGCAGAATTCATACATGGAACTAGATTTTTAAATGTCTGGCATTATTTGCTCCTTTGCTTGCTGCTTCCACCCCAGCCTTTGCAGCCTCCTTCTACCTGACCATCATTTTCCCCAGACCATGCTCATCATCCCTGCAGCTCCTCCCCTTCTTGCCATGACCTGTGGGGCTCACAGAGCAGTAGGAAGGCAGGGCCCGTCTCTATGCTGCTGCTGAGGGTCGTAGCAACACAGGCAAAAGTCCTGGGTACTCTTGACTTGCTCTTTCAGTCATGGACTGAGGATACCTTTGATGTTTGCTAACATGTCCTATAGTGTCTCGCCCCATATAATACATATAATATAATATATAATCCTTGGTCCTTCCAGGCCAATTGTCTGCTTCATATCACGGAGTGGAGAAGAACCAGAGTGCCTGTGCATGTATAAAGAAAGGTTTTCTCCTCCTCTGTGCTTTAGAGCTTACCCAAAATGTGTTTCTCAAATGCAGGTGAGGGTGCAAGGGGAGTATGGAGGTGAACATGGGCTGGGGTCACATTTTAACTGTAGTCCTGATGTCAGCAGCAAATTTCAGAAGCAGGTATTACTGCTTGATAACATGGGAAGAGATGGGCAAAGTTCCTAAGAGAGCCCCAAACAGATTCAGAATCTCATCCTGCTGTCATGATGGATGGTGAAGGTTGTGGCAGGGAGACTGTTCTGGGCATTTGAGAGCCAAGAAACAAGAGGCATAAGAGATTACCCAATGATTCAAGAGGATCCCAGCAAGAAAGCTAGGAACGTATTGACTTTCTGTCTACAAAGCTGAAACTGTTCCTGGAAATGGTCTAACGGGGTCTTCTTGATCTTAAGCATGTTGGTTGTACTGAGACAGGTAGCCCTGAGCAGGAATCTCACATGCTGCAGACCCATGGAAAGCAATGTGTTCCATTGCCTGCACTCCTCTGGGCAGGTTGGTTTCATGGCTGTCCAGCAGCAGGACTTCAAGCCAGCCCATTACCAGCAGCATGGATGACACTGTCCTGCAGTCATACTCCCAAAAAGCAGGCTGATAGTGTCACACCTGTCTCTCCAGGTCTCCAATCCCCCCTATAATAGCTTTGATCATCTCATAGTATAGCTGACTTCCAGCTGTCCGGGAAAGCAAAAATTAGTTTACAGCATTTTTTCAAGTGCCTTAACTAGAAAACAAGGAATGATTTTCAAAAACAAAAGACAGGGGAAAATTAAGGATAGAGCTGCCGTACTAGACACACCATCCACAGACTTGGTGTGCACGTAAGAGCAGCTCAGCCAGCCCTGGTTGCTAAGCAGTCTGAGAAACTGGAATGTGCTGCTCCCTCCAACCCTGCATGAACATTGCCACATAAAACCTGCCCAGAAGAGGCATCAGTGCTGATTTTGAAACAGGTTCTGGGGAAAAAAATGCAATTGATGGCTCCTTCGTGCTGCTCCCCAAGTTATATATGTGAGGATAGGTAGGATGTATGCTTGTGCATACACCTCCCAAACATCAAATGCTGCCAGATGCACAGGCCATTGTGGGAGGTGTTCTTGATCTGAAGGCAGCTATCTCAGACCACCACAAATGCATCCAGGTGAGACAAAGAACAGGTAAAAGAAGGATTACCTAGAGAAAGTGTTCTCTCTGTAGTACACCAAAAGCTAAAGGTGACTCCCCTCTCTGTTCTTGGCCCTCTCCCTCTGTATCCATATCTGTTCCTTGACATACCAAGTGTGTCCTCACCTCCACGCCACAGGACACAACCTCTGCATTATGATTCGGTCATTCCCAAAGATCCAGCTGTGCTGAGCATCTGGCCAACAGTCCCAAATGGAATTTGTTCCCAAATCATTGCAGAAGATCAGCACTAGTAGCTTTTCCCCACAGTGCCCCAGAGCAGCAAGTGAAAAGACTTGCAAAAGCACCATCATGAGAAATGAGGAACTTGAGGGTGGAGCAGCAAAATAGTGATGGGAAGTAAAAGGGGGGAAATGGTTGCACAGTGGTTAGAAGAGAGAAAAACAAGTGGGTATCAAACTCTTCTGGAAAGAGAGCAAGAAGTGTTACAGGATGACAATGAATGTGCAACAAACTGGACAGAGAAGGTCTAAGTACAGGAATGGAGTCAATCCAAAAAACAGCATGGGCAGGGTGAAGTAGGAGAATTGTGGCTACACTTTAATATGTATAGTTGGAAAGAGTAATGGCAAACTTGCATACAGTCAGAATGTTAAAGCTCATATCTCGCTCATAGCAGGGGTCAGGGTCTTGTCTTTTACTTCTCCCCTAAAAGCTTTCCCAAGTGATGGTTCCAGCACCTGCCATGTTCCCCACTCTCAAATATGGTAATTTACCTATATTTTTGGACCAAGATCCCCAGGTAAGAGCAGTCAGGTTTGCACCCTGTCTTCCCACAGAAGACTTCCCTGGGTGTGATACCTGCTGGAGATGTCCTGTTGGGTGTCCCTCAGCAATATGAAGATGCCTTGTGCATCCCTTCTGAGCATGGGAGTTACACAGAAACACAGCAAAGACAAGTTACATCAGAAAAAAACCAGGTATAAATTGTCTTCCTTAAAGGCTAGGGCAGGCCTGATCTACCTCAGACATCCAGAGCTCAAAGCTGTGGTCTTGCCCAACCATCTCCCCACATCCTTTGCCTCCTGCTGCTCTGAACATGCTAACAAGACAGCTCCATGCAAATTGCTGTCTGCAAGGCCTGCCCAGCGAGCATTGCCACCCACCACCAGTCCTTGCTTTCAGGTGAATGAAGTTCACCCAGGCCTAAGTCTTTGTATCTGCATAACAGACACATACCCCCACAGCCAGCAGGGAAATTTCAACAATATCCCACTTTTTCCACACAGAGCCCTCCCGCACAGTATCTTATGGGGAAAAGAGAGTTTCCCCTGGACCTCTGTCCAGACTGCTGGGTTGTGCTCCCCCTTTCCAGGTTTGTCTAGTCTGAAATGGACCTGAAAGCCTCTGGCTCTCTTGATTCAGGGGATTCAGTGGCCTGGAGTCTGTGTGGCAATAGGAAAAGTGAAGTACTTTTCAATATATCCACCCCCCCAGAGGGATGTGTAACTGATGCATATCAGCCAGAAAATCCTGCTCAGCCCTTTCAAGAAGCTTTCAGTGCTTGGGAGGAGCAGAGCATTTAGGTATTCTCAGACTATAATCTCTTCTCTGATAATCCTGATTTACTCTTTGGCCTGGAAGCAAAGGCTAATAGAAAGCAAAGTGCTTTGGCAAAGCTCAGCAGGTAATTTAGTAGCTCTGGTTTAATTGTCTCAAGTATAATGTGGGGTTACCAGTGCTGAGAATTAATGTTTGTGAAGGTGCACTGGAGATGTCTCAGAGACAGAAGTAGACCATAATTGTCAATTACTGCTTTGAAAAGGTCACTGTTTTCTGAAGACAAAGCTAAAATCAGCTGTTGTCACTTAGAATTTCACTGGGGACACTCATGATGACCTATTTTTAACATAACAGAAGATTACGCTGCAATACCGTGAATAATTTATAGGCATAGTAGCATGATCACAGCCACAATACAATGGCAGCTTCAGTTCCTGCCAGATGATGGAGGGAGACAGAGCTCTCTGGCAATTTCCACTGAATTAGCAAAACAAGACACACGTGGAATGACTGTCCCAGCCTTTCAAAAGCATGTGTGTCAGGATGAATACATGTCCAGAAGGACTAAGTGGGGCAAAGATTTTATCTAGAGCATCCATCAACCTACTCAGTCTCCCAGCTGTTTCAACAAGCATTGGGGGCAGAGAAGTGGGAGTGTGTGTAGGTCTTGGTGTGATGGAGAGGAGGAGAGTACCCTTCTGCATTTGCTATGCTAAATATTGAGAAATCAAGAGAAACAGCTCATACATCCCTACCACATGTATTTGCATAGGATAGAGGATATTTCCTTGAAAGAGGAGGCTGCAATATGAATGAGGTAATTTGCATCTGCAACCTTAAGTTCTAAAAATCTTCTGCAAGATAAGATCAAAAAGGCCAGAGGGAATTGGTAACAATTGACCAGAAATGTAGGAAGCTCCAGGTTGAAGTAGGATGTTGCAATTAGTCTATGGCACTGAAAACCTTTAACAGATAACCAGGCTTCCACAGTGAGAGCTGCCACCCCCTAAAAGGCTGAAATGGACTCAAACACATATTAAGTGTGCATGATGAGACATTTATAGCTTTCAGCGTTGCCACAAGTATTTCCTCTCCTCTTTCCCTGGCATTCCATAGCCCAAAGTGCACAGCTGCTTTTTCCAGAAAGCGATTCATCTGCCTTTGCCTCAGAGTTCACATCCTGTGTGACACACATGAAATGGGGGAACAGTTGATTCAGTCAGAGATGTAGAAAGGTCACCCTTAAAATTTTGCCTTGGAGCTACAGCAGTGACACTGTGTTGGCACCAGCCCCTACACTTTTTCTAGTGGAGAAATGGGTGCCTCTGGAAATACCACAGCCGTGATTGCTGTAAAGTCCATCTGAACTCAGAAACCTTGGAAACGGCCTCTAGACCCCAGAGGTCCCCACACCAGTGTGAAGAGCATGCTTCTCTGCTTTGACTAAATCTGGAGCAATTTTGTCTCATTTCTATTTCTAAGGCTGCAGGATTTATTTTCAGCATACAATATAAATAACTCATATTCATTGTTCCTGCTAAAAATTACTTAAGATGATAGGTCATCTGGAATTGGCAGCTTGGATTTTTTATTCAGGGACAGTTTTGGGGATTGCACAATGCTCTGCAAAACCTAGCTCTGTCTTCCTTGTCATTTGCTTAACTTCTTCATACAATATCAGCCTCTGTGTGACAGGTCAGTGTACTCAATGAAAACAAAGTGGTGATTCTACCTATCCTGACCCAAATGGCGAAAGATACAGGGATATGGGGAGGGTATCGGCATTGACTTCTCAAGCCTCCTTGCAAATTGTGTCTGTTTATGAACCCCATAGATTTGCCAGGGATTCCCCCTGCCCCTTACTCCCTCCCCCAAAAAAGAACCACTTGCAGCTGTTTAAGAGGCACAAGGGAGAGCTTGTTTGAAGGACCCTACAACAGCTTTAAATGCTGGCAGAAGAACAGCAAATCATATAGAAAATACAACGTGTGTTTGGTACTTCTGTTGGCTGATGTGAAGTCCAGTATTAAAGTCACAAAAGAGAAATTAAGAAGTCCTAAGGGTGGCAACAAATATATGCAAGATCCATACCTCTAGAGAGATATATTGATAGTAAATAGGACTGTGTATTTTGGAAGGAACACTAAATTTGAAGAAAATAGCTCACAGTCTCTGGGAAAATACAGCCTTTTTTTCCTTGGGGTAACAGAAAAGATGCTAAAAGGAGGAAACGCAAGGTCCATTCATTGTATTGTTCTTTCATTTATATTCGCCTTTAACTGCTGTCTTCAGCCCGCCCAACATCCAAATTTAGAGCTTTCATGCACACTCCTGACGGCAGCGGAGGCTGCAGCGAGTGGTCCACCGGCCGCGGGGAAGGCAGGCGGCGGCAGCCCGCTCCCTGCCCTATTCCAGGCACGAAGGGTCAGAGGGATTCTGCACATGTTCCGCCTTTGGGACAAACGGCCTGAGCGGCCAGACGCGTCGAGCGAAAAAAAGGAAGAGCAGCGCGGCCGCGTCTCCCAGAAAGGTACGGAGGCACCGGAGCGCCGCATCCCGCGGGGCCGGGCCCGGGGGCTCCGCACCCCCGCACTGCCCGCGGCTGGGGGCTGGGGGCGGGCGGCAGCGGCACCGCCTCCGCCGCCTCCTCCGCCCCCGCCTCCCGCCCGCCGCGGCTCCGCAAGGAAAAGCCGGCCGCGGCTCCGCTCCCTGCCAGAGCGGCGGTGCGCGGCCACGGCAGGCGAGCTGTCCTCGCTTCTCTTCGTTTTAGATTTTTAATTTCATTTTAAAGCTTTAATTTTATCCTTTTTGTTTTTAGAAATTATTATTCGGTGTTTGTTAGTTTTGCAGCTGCGGGCGCTGCCGCCCGGGATGGGGCACCGCGGTGCCCGAGGAGCGCTGGGCGGCGGCGGGCGAGCGGCGTCCCGGAGCGGGCTGTGAGCCGCGGCAGCAACAGGTACCCGGCCGGGCTCCCGCGGGGTGCGGGGCCCGAGCCCGCGGGGGAAGGCAGGAAGAAACGAGGGAAGGAAAGAAGGAAGGAAAGGGGCGCTGCCGAGCGGGGACGTGGCCGGGCGCAGCTCCGGGGCTGCGGGGCTGGAGAGCCGCGCTCACGGGAGCGGGTCCCGACCCCGCTCAGCTGCCGCCGGCGGCGGCAAGGTTTTGAGAAGGGCAGAGGTGCTGTTTTGGGGTGTCTCGGGCGTGGTGTTAGGCTGTGATTGTGAAGAAAATCTTGATCGTGGTTGTTCGCTGAGGGACATGAAACTAGCTTACAGAGCGTGGAAGTGCTTAGCCCTGTTTCCATAAAAAAGTCTCGGCGTTTCCTTAGGTCTTGACTTTCTATTTCCAGAGGGCTTTTATGGTGTTACTGGTTAGAGGAGAGCTTAGACCCTCTTAAGTTCCCTTTACAGTCCTCTGGCTCGTTCCCAAGGACTGATGCAAACCCATTACACACTGGTATTGCTCTTCAGTTTACCTTTAAATGCCCTGGTTACAAAAGGTCACCCTAATCCTGTGACTGGTCTTTCTATTGCTGTGTTAGCCGAGCATTTTGCTGTCATTCAAAGTTTCAAAACGCTTTCTGGAAATTGTGTGCTTGTGGCCATGCTGCCTTTGCACCCTTTCATCCGTCTCTCTGGGAAGAGCTGAGTGTATTCCCAGTGTAATTTCAGCATTCATTAATCTGGCCATGCATTCAGCCGCGCTCATTTTAATTACCGTGTTTGAGCTGCTGTCACGCAGCTGGAGCCCGGGGCAGGGAACACGCTCCCAAACAGAAACATCATCTTCTCCGGTGGTTAATTAGGTTTCACAAGTATCCCTCTCCTGCATAAACAAAAGCAGGAGCATACCCAAACAGAGAGCTTAAGGAAGGAGACAGGAGGAAGGTGTATTTCCTGAAAGATTCCTGTGCTGGTTGCGCAGCTGTCTTGGAGGTCTTCACACAGTGGGAAGAGACACGACGTGATGTGGTTTGTGTGGCCAGACCCAGAAAGGTATCCACTGGGATGGGTTCAGAGCCCTGGCTTTATTACCAAAATGGGCAAATGTGACAGATTGTTCCACGTTTAAATGAGCGTGGGTGGGTATGTATGTTGCACAGTGGGAGTCTAAAGGAAGCAAAGTTTCTTTTTTTTCCCATAAATCCAGTGTTTTCTAAGCTAGTAATTGAAGATTAGGACAGTCACTTAAGATGGTGTCTGTGCTGCTTGCAAGTGCAGATAAGCACTTGTGCAAAGTGGACTTTGACAATCCCAGCATTCATAACCCGATGCTGGTTTAATTTTTGGCATCCAAGCAGCATTTCCTTGACAAAGTGTAGGCTTTGGGAGTTTTCTTTGTTTTGTATTGTTTTTAAAAAGCAGCATGTTGAATTTCTTTCCAGGATCCTGCACAAGAAACAGAGCACTTAGCTTTGGCATGTTGCTACTCCTCTCTAGAATGACAGTACAGTTATACCTTAGAGGTTTTTCTGCTGCAGAATTAATATTTCTTAAATGCTTGGGAACCTGTAAGTGGAAGAGTGTGTGGTTTGTGAAGGAGCATCTGTAAGTGAAAAAGGTTCCCTTGTGCTCTCAAGGCACATGACCATCTTCTTCCCTTGTGCTCTCAAGGCACATGACCATTTTATTCACCTGTATCACAGAGCAAACACTTGGGCTATGAGTGGTACCAAGCACGGCCTCAAAGCTCACCATGGCATGCTTACCTGCCATGCAGAGTTACCTTTTGCTCTTTGATATTTTTAAACCCAAACAGCCTGAAAGATAACTTCCACACAAAGTGCAATGCTGGAAAAGGTCTGGGGAAGCCACCTTGCTTTCCTGCTGGGAGAAGAGGGAGTGAGAGCTATAAGCAGCATTGGCTTTTTCCAAAAAAGGGATGGCTGGTTTGACACTTTTTTTTTCCCTGATGCTATACATGTGGCAGTGACAAGCTGCTCCCAGACAACCCACTTAACTGGGGTAGTTTTCATCAGGCAAGCTAGGCTGGGAGCAGCTGGGAGATAGACAGCTTGTGTCTGTGGCATTTCAGCCTGCACAGAGCATCAGCTGAAAGCAGACTGGGACGGAAGTGAGCACAGCAATGCCTGAACGCGCGCTCCTGGCACGGGCTTGTTAGAGAGGGCTGGGATGTGAATTAGTATCAGATAGGGGCCTGTCCCATCCCTTTGAAGCTGTGTCGTTCCTGGATGACTCTATTAACAAAATGGGAGGGGGAAAAATGGTTATTTTCTCACTTAGCAGGAGCTTAGAGGTCATTGTTTTGTTCACTCAGCTTGCACTGCCTGCTGATTTTCTGAAAGGAAGGTTGCTAGAGGAGTTTCTTACTAAAAGATTCTCAAAATTTATCAGGAAGAACACACACTGATTTTTTTTTTTCCCCTCCACTAGTTTTGCAACTGATTGTTGCATTGGCTCCAAGATGTGCTTGCCCCTTTTAGCAAGCAGAGAGAAAGAACTAGGCCCACTTGGAATTTAAAGTCAAATGTGAAGTCTTTTGAGAGCAGAATCAATTTTGCTCTGGGAGACTTCACAAATCATGGTGGCTGCACGTTAAACATATCACAGAGTCTATGAGAACTTAAGTTGCCAACATCTTTGTTTCCAATGCTGTCCTTCATTCAGTTACACCAGGGCAAAGGGCAGTCTGTGAGCAGGGCTGGAGGAGGAATGGCCTGATGGGCTTTGCCAGCTCCCCATGAGAGAGCTGGAGGGAGGTTGGCAGCAAAAGCCAACTCTGGTTGTAATAAACTGGATCATATTGTAGCTCTCTGCCTAATGTCAGGAATGGCTTAGCCAAGGCTGGGCAGTCAGCTCAGTTTGACCTCCCTGACTGTCCTTCCCTACATGCCCCAAATCAAAGCAGAAACTGCGTTTTCTTGCCCACAGCTCTTCTGCAGCTTTATTTCTGTTTCTCAGTGCAAATGCTGCTCGTGCCTTCGCTTATCTGCACCCACGTAGGCTGTGTGGCTGGCCTGGGGATTAATCCTGTCCTGTCCCTTCCCATAAAGCTGGTGCTCTGGCACCTGGAATACCTCCAGGCAGGTATTTCAAGGGGAAAGGAAGCAGTGGGTACCAGGTAATCTTCTCTGGGAGCTGTTGTTATCCCCATCTGGCAGCCTAGGGACAGACAACCTTCAGCTCTTGTTTTACTGCAAGTGGGCACCAGTTTTATCTCAGCCTTCACAGAATCATAGAATGGCTTAGGTTGGAAGTGACTTTTAAAGGCCATCTAGTCCAAGCTCCCTGCATTGAGCAGGTATATCTTCAACTAGATCAGGTTCCTCAGAGACCTGTCCAACCTGACCTTAAATGTTCCCAGAGATGAGGCATCTACCACCTCTCTGGGCAACCTGTGCCAGTGTTTCACCACCCTAATAGTAAAAAGAAAAATTCTCATATCCTGCCTAAATCTGCCCTCTTATAGTTTAAAACCATTACCCCTCCTCCTATCACTACAAGCCTGCATCCAGGGGATTTGGATTAAATCTCTTGAATTTTTGCTCTTCAGCTCTAGCTTTGAAGTGTTTTTGCTGCTGGGTCTGGTGTTGTTTGGAAGAAAGAAGATTCCACCTCCCCAGTCCCATCCATGTTAATTAGGGAGCTGCCAGGAACCAAGCCATGATAAAAAATTACAGTCCCAATACATGCTGCCCCATGGGATTTGGGAGATGTGGAGAAGGGCAGGTTTATGGTGTACTTGAATTGCTTTTTGGTAGCCACAAGTACAGACCTTGCCTTGTTCTTTGCATACAGGCTCTGCACCCGGTGGACTCAAGAAGTGAGTCCTCTAAGCATGACACAAGAAGTAACTGGCCTTTTTTTCCTAAAGTTATCTTTTTCTTGTGTCTTTTTATGTTGCAAGGGTATCCTGTAATTTTTACTTCCCAAGCAGCACAAAAGAAATGACGGATTAGCGCAGAAGTATGCGAGCATCTTTCTTCTTTTCAATGGGAGGAACAAATTGAAGCTGACAGTTCCCTGGAATCAGTGCAACACATGAAGTAGTCACAATAATACATTTTATCTTCCAGCCCTTTTAGAGCATCAGAGGCTCTCTGGTCTCTGATGCCTCCAGTAAGCTGACCTTGGCTGGCAGAGCCAACCATCTCATTACTGCTGTCCCACTGCTCCCAGCCTGCCCTCTGTCCTGGCCCTCAAACAGCCTGATTAGCTGCAGCAGCAGCTATTGCTTTCCAGGTTGTGCAGCCTGCTGGTAACCCTTCAGTAACACCAGAACTGTTTCAAATAATCCCTTCTGTAATTAACTTTTTTTTTTTTAATCAAAAAACCTCACCTAGCTGCAACGCCCAGAGATTTGTCGTAGATGATTTTGTCCTGAAGAGCCTTATCAACAGGAAAGCTTCTAGTCATCCATTAACTCCAAAAAGCAGTTGCAGCAGAGAAAATCTATCTGGTCATCACCAAGGTTCTGGTTTTAGCTTGTGCCTTTGCCTCTGCAAAACACCAGTCTAGACCAACCTTATCTTTTACTATTATACATTTGTATTTGAGCTGACCAAAAAAAGGATCTCCTTTTCAGTGAAATCTGTAAGAGACAGGCAAATAAGCATCTGTTAATAGTGGCAGAAAGTTCATATTTCAACAGACCATGCAAGGTTGAACACCAGAACTTCCCTTTTCCCAAATTAACATCTTGCTGTCTGGCCAGCCAAAACTGCTTGATTTGTGCCTCTGTGAGGTGTCTTCTTCATTGTCAGATTTGTCTTGCATCTGCTAGAAGTCTGAATCTGAACAGAGGAATAAAATTTTTGCTTATAGCGAATGCACCCCTTGAGGATGCCTTGAGGATCAGGGCTTGTGCTTGGGGTTGAGATGGTGACAGTGGTCTGTGATACTGCTGCAGGCAGGTAGGGCAGACAGTGTCACTCTGTATTCAAAGTCTGATAGGCATTTTCTTGTTGTATAACATGAAGGAAAATGTATTTTCCATAATTAAGCAGCTTAACATCCTCAGTTAGTATTTAATTTTAAAGTGTTTGGTTTTAAAACTTTTCAACTGTGGTACAGAAGTAGTAGGGTATGTTACAGCTCTGTGCCATAATATCCCTGCTAGTAGCCTTTGGCCAGTGAGTCTCCATGGGTATGGACACACCTTTTTCTCTGGTCACCCCGTAAGCATTGCTGGATCATGGCAGCAACCTGTGCACTTTCCCAACCACAGAGGCACATCAGTGGGTGACAGCGCTGTTGCCAATGCTCAATTAAGTGTGTAATGTGTTGCCCTGCATGACTGACTGCCCTTTCCTTGTCTCATTCAGTACATCCACAAGACAGTGTTCTATTAGTTAAAAGAAGGACTTGAGTTTTCACAAAGAGGTGCTGGTGGCATTGGAAGAGTTGGCTGTGAGGTGCTCTTTGATTCACAAGGCTTTTTCTTGAATTCAGTGTGACACTTGCAGGTCACATCTACTTAGATATACATAAAATCTTGTGTATAAGAAGAGATCTTTGCTAAAATAAACAGAGAAGAATGTTTAGTTTTTTAGATGTTCAGATTAATAAAGCCAGGAGCTGGAGTTGCTCACTGCAGTAAGTCATCTGTGCTACACAAAACCAAACCAAAGCTATATTAAAAATGCTAAGACTCAGCTGAGGCCAGAGAATAATCAGCTTAAAATTCTGCCTGCATAAACTACGGCTTTGCTTTCTTTGAAATCAGAGGGAAATGTTGTCATCATCTCCCCAGATGACAGCTGGACCACAAAGACTTGTTCCATCATGCAGGTGCTGGACTGGAAGTGCTTTCAATACATTTGATTTCCATGCCCTGCACTGAAAACAGAAGTTCTCTGAATGTTAGATGGCTTTTCGTATGCAGTTAACTAGCAAAGGATTGCTTTTTTCCCATTCTCTCCTAGCTCTACCCTTAAAAAGAAAACAATCTTCCTTCCTAGTAGAGAAGGTGGTGGCAGTGGATCCAGTGTAGCAACTCCTATCTTAAACTGAACCCTGTACACAAGGTTCTTCCAGGCACTGTATTTCTTGTGGGCATGCCGTGCTGCCACCAGCTGAGGAAGACAATTGCCTCCATTGGCAAAGGGGCAAAATAATTTTCCATCCTCATGAAAAGCCATGATATCCTTCTTTTCTTATATCCTTAATGATGGTCTGTTAATATGACATGAATAGGAAAATGCAGAAATCAACAGAGAAGGAAAGAAGAAAGGAAGGGCAGCAGAGGACAAGCCATGGGGTCATTCCTAAAAGCTTGTCATTAACCTGCAATGGCCCCAGTAGATCTTTCTTTTAAATGGCATACTGTGGAATAGCAGGGATGTGCCAAGATGCACTGCTTTAATTTGTGTAATGAAAAGTTACACAAGATAATTACCTTGTAGTTCAGTGACAAAAGCCCTGTCAGATCTTTTTGGTTCATGCTCGATTTATCTGTAATGTCTCTGTGTCTAGAAAACTCAAATGGTAACTAATCCTATAGCATAGCTGCAGGATATGGCATTTTAAACTCGGGATTTGATTTTTTTTAATGTCCACTACAAATTAGATTTATTAATTAACCCTGACTAGAAATACCTGCTGTAGATTTAAGGGTTTAATCGGGTTTGTATTGGTTTTGTCTGTGACAGCAAACTACAGGTGTTTGTGAATGTTTTTGGGCAGAAACAGCAGCAGGCACAGACCAGCCTGTATCTATGGCATAAAGCTCCCCTGCCTTTCAGAGGAGGAAAGTACATTAGCACTGCTTTGGGAATGATCTTTGGTCCATGCTTCCCAAAATACGCACAGTAGTTGTGTAAGAAAGCCCTGTCTGGCCCAAACCAGAACTGTGCCAGTCAGTGACTGTTCAGCGTAACCTCCTTTGCCAAGCCATTGCAGAGACAAGATGGAACAGCTTTTCTGTGCTGAGAAACTCAGAGTTGTAGAATGGTTTATGTTGGAAGGGACCTTTAAGGGCCGTCTCATTCCAATCCTGCCCCTATCATGAGCACCTTCCAGTAGACCAGGTTTGTTCAATGTAGAGTCCAAGTCAACCTCAAATGTTTCCAGGAATGGAGCATCTGCAGCTACTCTGTTGTAGATTTTCCAGTGTTTCAACACCCTCATTGTAAATAATTTCTTCCTTTTATCTAGTCTAAACCTACCCTCTTTTAGTTATAAAGGATTGCCCCTTGTCCTGTTACTACAGGGCCTGCTGAGGAGTTTGATCTTTCTTATGAGCCTCCTTCAAGTACTGAAAGGCTACAATCCAGTCTCTTTGGAGCCTTCTCTTTGCCAGCTGAACAACCCCGCCTCTCTCAGCCTGTCTTTGTAAGAGAGGTGCTCCATTCCTCTGATCCTGTCTGTGCCCTCCTCAGGACTCACTCCAGCATGTCCATGTCTTTCCTGTGCTGAGGGCCCCAGATGTGGATGCAGTACTTGACATGGGGTCTCACCAGAGCAGAGGGGCAGTGTCCCTCACCCTGCTGCCCATGTTGCTTTTGATGCAGCACAGAATATTGCTGGCTTTCTGGGCTCCAGTTGCACATTGTTGAGTCATCTTGATAAGTGTTGAAATGAAATGTGGTTTCACAAAGTGGTGGCAAGGAGAGAAGGTCTGCCTAAAACTCTAGATGTTTTTTCAAGTGCTTCCTGTAAACACTTGCGTGTCTATAAAGCTGTTCTGCTCTTTTTGTGGATACCTGGTATAAGATAACTGTGTGGGACAGGGTTAGGATAGCTGTGTCTTCTGGCAGTCTGCACATAGCCATCTCCTTTTCTGTTTTGCTCAGCTGCCCTGTTGGTCATCAGCCCTCTTTTTCCAGTGTCACAAACACAAGCTTTTCCCAAGAGGGACCCTAGCATAGACCCGTACCCCATTATGCTCTTTCAGATGCTTCTTACAAATCCTTTAATGATCCTGACCAGAGAAAATGATGGTGTTTTGGGAGAAGTTTAGGCTGTTTGATGGTATTAGATATGTACTCTTATATCCTGTGCCTTGAAGAGGTTTTTTAAGCTTAAAATAGTGTAGCCAAGAGAATAATAAACTCTGCCATAACTTTAAATAAAATTTCATAAAGTCATGTATGTGAGAAGACTGAAGTTTTGAATTTTAAAATGAGCTGAAGCCAAGAGACAAGCGAGTTGCATCAGAGCAGACAGCCATTCTTGGTTGTGCATGGACAGTGTTCAGCTACTTGATGTACTGCAAGAGAGCTTCAGACAGATGCTATAACCAAATGTAAATGAAGTAACACAGGACTTTTATGGCAATGCTCTTTAAGTGGCCACACTTGTAAGGTGTCAAAAAGATTAAATAAATCCATTTCTGCAATGCTCATGTCTGGAAGAAGAACATCCAGCTTTAAAGATCTTCATCCTAGGACATGTAACAGTGTATCTTCCACAGTATTTTAGGGAGCAGTGTGCCATTATGACACTTCTGGAAATAGAATGATCATATAAACATCCACGGAGTTTTAAGTCACCCTAATCCCATGTATTTAAAGAGGAGCAGCAAAGCGTTTGTATCCCATTAGTGGCTGAAGGGATTTGACAACAATGATGTTTTACTTTCCTTTCAGGGATGAAAAGCCTGGCGTCCTTGTTTAATTTAGCTCACTCATGCTTATATTAGAGTGTACCTGGAGTGGATACTGAGAACAGCCAGTTTGTCTGTCTTGGCTGAGGGAAAACAAATAATCTCTAGAGCAGCCCACTGGTTACCCAAACCATTTTGCATGTGTTTACTTGATGCCTTTACTTTCCTGCAGATGCAAAGAAATGGTAACCTCAGCTCGCTGTCCTTGCCTCTGCTGCTGCCATCTGCATTAAATGAGGGTTGTAAAGCAGCAAAAATATTGGTGCAAAGTAATTAAAGAAATCAGAGTTCTCAAGGACAACTTTCCTAGCCATTGCTTTTTTTCTCCTGTCATGGAGAAGATTTTTGTATTCATTCCTTGCACAGTCTGAGAAAGTGAAGCCACTCTGTGCTGCTTACACTTGACATGCAAATTTAGGTCACTGCTCAGATTCATCATGGATTTTGCCAAAGGACTCCCACTGGAGCTGTGTCTGTTGACATTAGTGCTGTCTTACTCCACTTGTGCTCAGATGGACTCCTGGGCTTGTTACTCCAGATGTTCCTGTTAGTCAGTAAGGGTGAAGGGAGACCACCTGCAGCACTCACCGGTTCCTAGGCCTCCCCTAATGCTAGTGCTTGCCAAAATGGGTAATCAGTTGGTCACTTCTTGTGGTCTGAGCTAAGAAATTAAAATTCCACCCAACATCTGTGGCCAACCAGGCCTATGCTAAAAGAGGTAGAGAAGTAATCAGGCTGCTCCTGGCTGGAGGAGTTCCCACAACCTGTTTTTCATCCTGCTAGTCTTACTGCTGACAAGGTTGCTCCTTGTAGTTTATCTCCTGATGCAGGGGTAGATAACAGAGCTGCCCAGAGTCTTGCACCTTTATGACTGTGCCGTGCTGCCCCAATGACAGTGTGGTTAATTGTGTGCTCAGGCCACTCTGCTGAACCGCTTGTTAGGGATTTTGTGCAAGGTGGATTTAAAGCACGAGAGGATTGTTCTCAGTTGGGTTTTAGCAGTGCTTTTTCTTTAGATTATTTGCCAGCACTTGAATGGCAGTGGGACTTGGTTTTTAATTAAATCTTACATTGACATAAAGAATTATCCGTGATGAGTAGAATTGGAGTTGACTTCTAATCAAAGATAATTCTGCATGCTGGGGTGAGTTTGAGATAAATGAATGTCAAATGTAATAAGATGGTCAGATTCTGATCCCTCAGCCACACTCATAAGTACAACACCAAATTTTGCTTATTTATGCTAATGCAAGCTGAATACGATTGCCACATGTCTCTAATGATGTAGGGAGCAAGATTAGGGAGGGCTCCATGTGGGCTCCTGCGCATGCTCACCCCAGCCACCAGTGTGAAATAAATGTTGCAACTGAAAAAAAAAAGGAGGTCAGCTGCCACGAACCCATCTGTTGTGTGCGGAGCCATTTAGGATCAAGTTTATTTTCCTTGAGTTTATTACAGTGAAATAACTCATTTGCATTTCCCTCTCCTTGGGTTTTCAGCTATACCAAGGGGAAGGTGCAGTGTGGGTCTTTCTCTGAAGGAAGGTTAAGCAGAGGCTCCCTGACAACAAAAACAGAGGAATGGGGGCATTGCACTGAGAGTTCTGGGGGAGTAGCTGCAAAAAGGGGAGGAAGAAGGCTGACTGTGGTATGAGACAAAAAGAGTGCTGCTTTCACCTTAGCCACTGCCAATCCTTATTTCTGTGTTCTGTGAGGTAATGGGAATTAGAGGCAAAGACATGTTTTACAATAAACATAAAATGAAATGCAAAGTCCTCACATGTACTTTGGTACCTAGACTGGTGTGAGAGATAACTTACTGAATATATGGAGCTAATATATTGCAGTGGGAGCATCAGCTATTCAGGTTCTATGCACTTACAGCCATATCTACTTTACCATTTTGCTCTTGACCTGGACTGGTAGCTTTCTTCTTAGTATTCTGTTGCTTTTTATGCAATAAAAAGGTTCATGTACATCATCTAGTTTGGGTAGGAGGAGCAGAAGAACAGCATGGGCTGTTCCAGATGGTAGACAATTTGTATTTCTGGTCAGGATGTCTAGTGATGAGCTAGCATTTGAATTGAAAATGCCCTTACATGCAACATTTAAAATGCTCTTACAGAAATTAAGCCATAAAGTACAAGCCTTTTTCCTAAGGCTTGTTACAATTTGCAACAAAAGCTGAAATTTGGTACTGAAATACATTTTCATTTATTAGAAACGGGTAATGGCGGCTTGTGCTCACTTGCGGGGATTTCTGCATGAAAAAGTAAAGCTCCCAGCTGTGGGCTTAAAAGCTATAAAAGATGCATCAGCTGCATAAACATTTCTTTGTGCATTGCAAGAACAGAATCCACCTGAATTGAAGGTATTGAAATACAGCTAATACAAGAATCACTGTGGGTGTCTCTGATGGACATAAAGGCATCAGTGAGAAGTGTGCTCAAACCTTCAGAGAGATCTTGCTGGACAGTCAGTGCTGAGGATGTCCATGGTGAGACATGGAAGAGACCACCTCAGGGAGAGCAGGATGAGCTGCAGTGGGCTCAGCTGAGATTCTTGCTGCTGCAAGAGGCAGGGCAGAAGTTTCCCTTCCTGTGCTGTGGCTGCCAATGGCTTTGATGCCCACCCAAGCGTGTCCCATGTGCTCCCACATGTCTTGTTTGAAGGAGGGGGCTCCATCTCAGCTGCGGCTCCTTCTCTGTGCAGCACTGCTCTTCAGCCGTGTGGGGAAGCCCACGTGGCTCGTTCTGTGCACTAAAATTAACGCATGCAGCTCACGGGTGTGCTGGCCTTTCACCGGCTGATGTAGGCTTGGGAAGTGTGCTGTCGGTGCAGCCATATGCTACTATTTAGGAATATCTCTAAGCCTTGGGCTTGGGTGGAACAAATGCACATGATTTTATTCTGGCAACCAAGAATAGTTCTTCAGATGGAGCTCACATGTCTGTGCAGTTCTAGCAAATGCTGCCCTGCACAAGGGAGGATAAAGTGCCATGAAGGTTGTAATTTGTGTGATCGAATGACCAACAGAAGACACCTTTCTACAGGTGCTTCCAGGAGTCCCTCACCCCACAGAAATCTTCTTGACACATACAGAAATTGTGAGCCTACTCACTCATGCTTAAGAGTTTTTGTCCTGAAAGTATAAAAAGTCTTGTGCAAGAATTAAATTTCTTGTGAAAGTTTTTATAGTGCTCCTGAGTACTCTTATCCACTTAGCACTGTCAAATTTTTATGTTTAAAAACCCAAAAGGATGTCTATTTTCTCATCCAAGACGCATGCCTCTGTACCTTCTGGGAGGCTAGGAAGCATGAAAATCATAAATTCCAGGTGGTTATTTGGGCTAGTGGCCATGCTGGCCTTGTATTGCCAAAGTGATTCAGCTAAATCAGAAGGAAGAAGTTGGAAAATATATATTAAAAATTACTAGACTCAGGCTACAAAAGCAAGGAGCATGAATTGAAGGTGCACTGAATGAGCTTGGCACTGTGAACGTGTGTTAGTTTAGAATTTCATTTTGCTCTTTGGGTTTACGAGTGCAAAGCAGAAGGAATTGGCTGTTTTGGAGTATGACATGACTAGTTCCTTCCCTTATTGTGGTTGTCTTTTGGAGACATGCATGGTCCTAATTGTGATCTCATTGCATTCAAAAGTTTGTCTCCTTTGTAGGCCAGCCAGCCCACTAAGCAGCATATAGACCTTGGCATAGATGAGAGAGGAAAATGTTCTTTTCTTTCATTAGTCACAAAGATATCGGCTCTTTTGTCAGACATACCCCAGGTTTGCAGGTAAGAAATGTTCCTAGCACAGCAAACATAATTGGTTGCCTTTTGTAGCCATTCACTCACATTAGTTAGTGGGCCCCCTTGGCTCACCCTAACCTAGATAATTATCACTTGATTTTTAACAGGCAGCCTGCAGACCATCATAGATCAACATAGAAACCACGTCACTGCAGGGACTACCTCTCCTTAGATCCAGAATGGACCTTGAACCATATGTCACACAAGAAAATAATATAGGAAGAAAGGATGATCAAGGATGCTTTCAGTCATTCAGCCCTATCCCACATTCCCATTTAATCAGCAATTATACGTAATTCTGAAGTGTTCTCGAAGCCTCAGCTGCCGACAACTCCCTTACACCTTACAGCAAATTCTAGACCTGGAGCCATAACTGTAGCTGCTACACAGAACAGGAGGAATTAAGGGCACCCTCACCACTGTATATTGCAGCTTTACATGGCTGTTAGCACATGTCTAGCAAAACCACCTTCCCCTCGTCATGTGGTGAGCAAAAAATACCATCTCCAAACTGGTCATGGGGAAGAAGCAAAGAAAAAAGGCTGTGCAAAAGTTAAACTAGATTTAGCAAATATGTTTCAGCCTGAATTTTTCCTCTTAGTTTGAATCAAATACTGTTTATCAAATATTTTGGCACTGTGGGAGGTAGAGGCCTATGCTGAGGGTGATGAAGAGAGGGCAGCCCTGTGAAAGTGATTGTCCTTTCCCCACTCATTAGCTCAGGCTCAGCTGCTTCCCCATTTCCAGACTGAAAGAAGAGCTGAGAGAGGGGACTTTCATTTCCCTGGGGACAGAGACATCATCAATTATCTGCCATTCTGTGCTGCAAGCTGTCAGCGAATAGGGCAGAGGAGTACTGGTAGGATTTCACCTTATCCCTTGACTCACTGATGGGCTCATCATTCAACTGCTGTGCACTTAGTATGGGCAGTACTAATTATATTAATTATACTTCTACACAGGGCATGCTTATATTAGCAGTAAGGAGACTGCTGTCTTTTTAAAATGAAACATCCCTGGTTCATTAACTATATAGATTTAAAAGTGTAAGTGTAGTCATTATATCCACTGCTGAAGGGGACCTCTCAAATCACAGAAGCATTTAATATCATTTTAGATGTGCAACTTACATTATATTGAGAGCAATATTTATATTGCATGTAGAAGACAGTAGCATTATATCATATAAGTGCTAAATGTAGACTGAGAAACTCGATCACTCCCTTGGCATAGCACCAGAATGCCCTTAGCAGTGTTCAGCTGTGGGGATACCCATCAGGTCAGTAAGAGAGCTGGGTGAGCCCTCAGGGGCTGAGCCTTGCTGAAATTATACTAGCAACTGCAGTCATGCAGATCGTCAGGACACAGCTGTACTATTAAATTCAGAGGTAGGTTTATGTAGTTGATAGCAGAGAGACCTGTGAATGGTTTAAGAGGCAGGAAGAGAAACGCCTCCCAACAGAGGGTATCACAACAACATGACAGATACTCATCACTCAAAGTGTATTTGCGAGATGGGTATCATTAATAATCCATCGATGCAGTGCCCATATGCAGCCATTGTCTCTGGGAATCTGGGCCAAGGGGCTGATGCAGGGTCTGCAATTTTCTGAGGTTGGTTGGAAGTGTCTGAGATGTCACATTATGAATATTAGTCTAAATCTTAAGAACAGTTGGTGTTGGTACAATAGAGTCAACCTTTTACCTGACCAATGGAAAATAACTGAACAGAACTGGGGGATTTCACCAGTTCCTACTGCTACCTCCTTTTATCTCAGTTTTCTTCTGTACAGAAATTAAACATACATTATTCACCAAGATTATATATAATATATAGGGAGAGGCCACAAGCCTATCTGGGCTCTGGGTTCTGACCATTTTATGCAGAAGCAAAGCAAAAGTAGCTCCAGGCAGGTCTTCAATTTGCATTTCAATGGCACTTCTTGCACATTTTTCTAGTATCTTGGGGATAGTCTTAGCTACTAAAGCCTTTTAAAGCCATCTGAGTGCTTGAGCAAAATAAAGAAAATAAATAAGTGCATTCCTTTTCCAAGATTATTTATTTTTTAAGTTTGCCCAAAGGAAAAGAAAATCAAAACAGTTCCAGTGTTTCTGCACAGTCAGATTTGGACACTTAAGATTCTGTTCAGAGTGAAAGCCATTAGTGTTCTGATCATGTTAATAGAGAAGAGACATCATGCAGAAGATGCTAGCATTTTCACAACAGTTTTGAATCTAAAGCCCTTTTCATAGTCAGTGTGGTTGTGATTAGCACCCAAGTTCATTTTTTTTTTAATCTCTCTTATTTTTTTGAGGAATTGTTGGTGTTTAGGCTGCTAAATCTCCTCTGTCAGTGTTGTTTAGCTCCTCCTAGGTCTCCAGATGTTGTCAGGGTGAGTGTGTTAATCATCTTGTCAAGCCGTGCAAGTACTGAACACTTGCAAGGGATTTTCTTTCTGCTCCTTGGCACTCTGGACCAGATTTTTGATGCAAATCCTTGTATGGTAGCATGCAGATTGCAGCCTAATTGTCTAAAGGTTATTTGCACACCCAAAGGGAGCTTGCTGTGCAGCCCCCAGAGTGCTGTGGTCGGGTGGTTTCCGCTCTGTCTCGCAGGAGGTGGCTCTCTGTGCAGTTTGAACTGTTAGGCATAATCTGGCAGAGGGAAACTCTCTACAGTCTATAGGGATGTGAGGTTTGATCCTGGAAGCTGCAAAATGCCTTCTGGCAAGTGCTGTGCCAGGTATCTGCAAACCTGAGCACAGCTCAGCCCTGCAGAGGTGTGCAGAGAGCCTTATGCATGTAGGGGTGAGTACAGAGCCAAATTTGGGCTCTCAGTGAGCAAAGACTCAAGTACCTCCAGCTGTGGCTGGAGCATGTTTATTCCTGTGTAAGTTAGCCAAAGTATCTTCTGAGAATTTTCTGGTATCTTCTGAGTTGGTGAGGAACAGCAGCTCCAGAGACTCTCTGCTCCTCCATGCTCTCCCCTTTCCCTGGGTTTGTGCCCAACACAGGTGCTCATGGTCCTGCTCTGCCTGAAAGCAGCTTCTGTGTCCCAGGGATTTATCCTTGCTGTGGTTAAACTCTCTGAGCTTAGTGGGCTGCATCTGGGCTAGGCAGGGACATGAATGGTGAAGTACCATTGCCTGCTGACCACAGGGGAGGAGGAAGCTGTCTTTCACTGCACCCCATGTGGTATCTCTGTAGCTGTTCAGTCAGGGGGACAGCTCTCACTTCCAAAACAGGAAGATGTACTCTGGTTGGGTTGTGCAATAGAGAAAATGTCTCATTAGCAGTAGTGCTGGCAATGCTGGGATTGGAAGATGTGTTTCTGGCAATGTTCTTGCAGAAATATTCCTGACAAAGCTGCTCCTTGGGCAATGCAGTCTCCTCCAAAGAGAAACAGTAGTTTGCCATGGCACCCACTGCCACCCCAAAGAATATTTGCCCAGTTTAATGCTCCAAATTAAATATAACTGAGCAGTGCACAATGTTTCCCCACGTATTTGCTTTCTGCAGTGAATGTTTGCCATGCAAGCAGCACGTAGCTCTGGTGCTTATCATTAATAAATATGTTCAGTTGTGAAGGCTCACAGTGTAGATGTCTGGCTTTCACAAATGGCTGTTTTATTGGGCACTCTCAGTCGTTCCTGACCTGTGGGGATGAGAGAGCGATTTAGACTTGCTGTCACCCCCTCAGCCCTGTAGGTCAGAGTTTCACAGAACATCAGCTCCACTGCCTGCAGGCAGCTCCAGCCCCTGCCATGCCATCCTGCTTCATTACCAAGCTCATCCCTCAGCCCAGCTACTGGAGTGAAATGAACTGGAGCCATGGGGCAGGCTGGGTCCAGCTTTTAAAATAGATGGAAAAGAACTGCTAAAACCCCTCTTTTTCATTTTCTGTCAGGTTATTTTTAAGCTGGCCTAGTTTCTCAGTCCGTTTCACAGCACAGTGGTGTCATCAGCTGAACTGACATCCCAGGAAGGATGGAGGCAGTGAGAGGATGGGTCCTGCAGGATGGGGGAGCCATGTCTGGCATCACCCACTGACCAGCTCCCTCTTCTCCAGCATCCCCATTTTCCTCCTGCTCCCTGCCCTGCTGCCTGGCCTGTGTTGGCCTTGGTGCTCCTCACAAATTGGTGGGGCCACTCCTCTTACCAGGGCAGCACAAAACCAAGCCAGTAGAAAAATCAATTTAATTGTCTGCCAAGGGCAGAGACAAGAAAAACAGTGGATTAAGGAGAGAAGGAAGACAAGGTGTCCCCATTTTCCCTTGTGGCAGCAGACAGAGCTGCTGTGAACCGTAGCACTTCTCTGCTATTTATTTGTGGATGGATTGAAATCATCCTAGTTTAGTGCAGATGCCAAGCTGGGCATTGGAAATGAGCACACAGAGGGCCAGGGCTTCCTCCCTGCTGAGCTCCCCCCACCCAGACGCATGAAATGCAGAGCATACAGTGCCTGGAGCTTGTTTACTCCTCTCTCTTCGCAGTGGAGGGCATCCCTCTCATCACGGCATGTCATGGCTGCACACACAGCCACTCTGTCTTCCTTCTCAGCAGCCCCTAGGCTGAGCAGCCATGGGAGCAAGGATCAAAGGGGAGCTGCAGGGCATTCATGATGTATCAATCCTTTTAAAAATTATTACTGTGTATAATCACACTTTGCAGTGATGGTGAGCACCTCCAAGAGCTCTCCATGCTCCCATAATAATTTCCAGGACAGATCAGGATGCTGGGGCTGGGGGTGAAGCATGCTTGGCCTGGCAGAAATTGGAGATGGCATTGGGATTATCGCATTGAAGTATCTGGTTTCTAGACCCACATCCAGACCCTCTTTGTGTCTCTGATACATTTTTCAGTAGACTCTGGGCTGGAAGTCAGAAGTTTGAATAGTATTGTTTTGGTTTTGAGTGGGCATGATTTGGAAATGCACACAGATTTGTGCCCTGGCTTGCAGCCCTTCGTGGGGTTCAGGTACCCCTTAATGTCACGGATGGACACCAGGCTGTCTGGCCTCACTGCCTGCCTTTTACTGTAATTCCACCCTCACTGACATGCTTTCTGTTGTTTTTCAGGAATATCTCCAAGGCTCTCTGACATCATGTCAATAGGATCACATTCATTCTCCCCAGGAGGTCCTAATGGGATTATTAGAAGTCAGTCCTTCGCTGGCTTCAGCGGGCTTCAGGAAAGACGGTCCAGGCAAGTGCCCTTGCTCTCCAAGGGGAATTTCAAAATCAGGCTATAAGGGACTTCTGGGCTTTAGGGGATGAAAGGAGAAAGGAGGTGAGAGAGGACTTCTATCTTTCTGACTCTCTGCCAAATAAAATGTCCTAGGCTAAAATGTGTCTATATTTTTTGTATAACTAAGGTGTTACCCTTGGCCTGTTTGCCTCTCCCCCATTAATGCAGGGCTTCCTCACATGCCTCAGAGCTGTGAGAGAATTTCAGAGAACAGTTTTAACTTATGCAGTGATCTTTTCAACATGTGAAATGTGCAGGAACACTGCACATATACACTTGCCATCGCCTCCTGTTTAAGACCACTGCTGCCTAAAAGACAGTTTTCTCGCTGCTGCACCACCACGAATCCAAAACAAAGCTGTTTCCCTGAGCTTGGCTTGGAGCCTTTCTGTGCACTGCCACTTAGCTACACAGGACTTAGGGCTTTGAATCAGGCATGCCCAAGCCATGCAGTCCTGGATGCTCCCAGAGGCTACTGTACAATTGATTTTAACTTGTGTACTCTCCCAGTGCCAGACCACCAGTTAGCAACTGAGGAGTAACAGTAGGCAAAGGGCTTCCTATTGTCAGCCCAAGTCAATGATGGTTGTTAGATGCTGGCAAAGCAAAGCCCCCAAAGAGGCACCTGTATGCAGCCCAACTGTCCTCACTTTGCCATGCCCTGCATACTCAAGACCTGTGACGCTGTTCTCCAGAAACTCAATCAAATCCCAATCTTCCTTAGGATCTGCAGGCTTTATACCTGAGATTATCTGGGCTCCCCTTTCTGTTTAGCACCTGGATGTGGCTCAGCTCTCTCACGGACTCTCTAATGTGAGTTAGGACAGGCATAATGTAAGACAGAGAAATGTCTGATGAGCCTCAGACTCGGCCTTGCATTTCCAGATAAGCAGTTATGTCTTGGGAAGCACATATCCCAGGCTGCTCAGATTCTTAACCCATAAAGAAATGCAGACCTTTAATGGGCAGGCACAGAAGCAGATTCATTTTTTGCTAGCAGAGATAATATCACAAGATTTCTTCAAGCTAAACTCCTTTGAGATTTCTATGATTTATAGGGATTTCTTATTCTTTGATGTTCATTTTGCAGGTGTAACTCCTTTATTGAAAATTCCTCAGCGCTCAAGAAGCCCCAAGCAAAGGTGAAGAAAATGCATAATTTGGGCCATAAGAACAGCACCACGCCCAAAGAGCCCCAGCCTAAAAGGATGGAAGAGGTCTACCGAGCCCTGAAGAGTGGCCTGGAGTAAGAGCTTTTATCCTGCTTGGTGACTGAAGCTTTCTGTGACATTTTAGAACCTAGAGAAACAAAAGCAGGGATCCTTCCTCATAAGAGGAAGTCTGGATTGTGACACTTAGTATCTAAAATATTTGTATGGGAAACAGGAATACAGGAGGCAGAATCCCATTTCCATTCACATTTTGAGAAAAGCTCCCAGTCTGGGATTTCAGCATCAGATTTTTTTTCCCCCTGAGTTTCCTAGAGTCCTATCAAAGGCTTGTATTGCCTTTCAGATAACATCCCAGATGATAACAGGGCTTTAATCAGCCAGATACAGGCGTAGCGACTGGAAGGCACCAGCCCATAAACTGAGCAGCAGATTAGCTTACTTGAAACTGGTTGTTCAGTGTAAAGAGAACACCAAGCTCTTACACAGTTAAATAAGTGGGCTCCTATTTATTCCCAAAAAGGCAGCAGGGAGCTGCTTTTAGGACAGATCAACGTAAATGAGTTTTTTGTCTGTAAACACATCCCGTGAGGAAAGCCATTTGTCAGGTAGATTTTCTTTTAGGATGGTCATCAGCCAGCTTGGTATGTGCTGCAGAGCTCATGCATCGTTCTCTGGTTTGCGTTTGCAGTGAGTATCTGGAAGTTCACCAGACAGAGCTGGATAAGCTGACTACTCAGTTAAAAGACATGAAAAGAAACTCCCGCCTGGTACGTGCCATGCTTTTTCATGTGTAGGTGCACAGTGGCCTTCTTGAGGTGCTGGAGCAGCCAAGGGATGGGTGTGGGATACAGGGAATTTGCACTGGTGCTCTTCTTCCCTTTTAGCCATTGTCTTGTTTGTGATTTCTGAGTGTCAAACACTATTTTCTCATGGTGCTGTTGTGTTGCAAAATTAATCAGTTTTGTGTTCTCTGTTGCAGGGAGTCCTGTACGATTTAGATAAGGTATGCTACTCCCTTCAACACTCATTTTGCAAGAAAGCATTAATATCCTTACAATGTACATGGAAACCTTTCTCAGAGGGATCTGCTGGCCATGCCAACACCTGCATTTCAAAGGAAGAAGTCCCACTCCCCTCCTCTTCCCAGGGGCTCTGGCATTGCCCACTAATGCAGCATCAAACACAGTGTGCTCACTGATCTGGTGTCAAACGTGCCCCACCAACCCTTTTTCTGAGGTCTGCCAGGTCAGACTGGCTCTGGGATGGGCACAGACAGAGAGACAGACCCCTGCCAGGCAAGCAAAGAAGGAAGCAGAGGAGAGACTTCCTTTTTCTGTCAGCTGACAGCCATTAAATCCATTCCCTTGTGCAAATTCTCTTAGCCAGCCCCCAGTCAGATGGGGGCGGATAGCAGTGCACAGAGGGCTGGGGGGGATCCAGGTCAAGCCCCAGTTCATTCCTGCTCCTGTGAGTTCTGAAGAAAGAAAAATTGAAAATATATTTTGCCTGCAGGAAAATTTGGGTGAAAGAAATCTTGCAAAAACATTTCCTGAAAAAGTCTGACTTTTTTTTCAGTCAAAATGCCAAGCTTGAGTTTATTCTCAAAACCAACTTGCTAAGGAAGACAATGGATCTTGAAATGCAAAACCTGATCAAAATTAATATGGGATTTTAAAGTACTGAAAACGTTATTTTTAACCTAAAAAAAGCTCTGCTTTCTTTTCTTTGTTTTTTTTTTTTTTTTGTTTGTTTGTTTGTTTGTTTTGTTTTGGGGTTTTTTTTGTTTGTTTTTTTTTTTTTTATAATTTAAAAAATAATTAGAAAATGTAATTTAAAAATAGGTAAAGGAATGAAGAAGCTTCATTGTCAGCAGCAGCTTAACAGTAGTAGGGTGGGACAACTGATTCTGGATTCATGGTCATGGAAATCCTGTGTGTTTTAAGGAGGAATATCTTGGACCCATGGGGACTAGCAGAGCTAGCATGGCAGTGGCTTACTGATTTATTTAAAGGTGCCTCACCTCTGCCTTTTTCTTTCTTTCAGCAAATCAAAGCAGTTGAGAGATACATGAGAAGGCTGGAGTTCCACATTAGCAAGGTAATGAGCTCTCTCCTATCATCTTTCTTCTGCATCTGTCCCTATATTATTGAGGAAACAAACCCTTGGCCTCCTGCTACCCCTTTGTGCTGGGGAGGCCGCTCTCAGACTGGCTGGTTTTTCCATGATAGGCTGGTGGTCAGAGCCAAAGAAAGGGTTTCCACATAGATCCCAAGGTCCAGCCATGCCCCAAGACACTCCCACATACTTTTAGGTACAGAGAGAACATTGGGTTGGAGACCTGCTGGGGAAAATCTATCTCACAGCATGCTTATTGTCAGACTTGAGGCAGAAGGAGAGTTGCATCTGAAAGCAATTTAATTCAGCAGTTATCTCTAGCACACACAGCAGCTAGTTTGGATTTATTCCTGGATTTCACTGCTAATGCTTTTGCTGCATGGTTTGGGGCCCACATCCATTTGAATGCATCGGTAAGAATATTGGTGCAGGTACTTGTGATTTACACTAATACGTGTTAGAGCTGGATGAAATCCATGGCGTGTATTCTCTTACTTATAAACATATCTGCTAGTGATTAGTTGCTTTTTTAAGCCTGACAAAGGAATGAATTATTTTTGACAGATGAAATGTCCTTTGAGAGTCATTTAAAAAGCATTTGTGCAGCTTCAAGTCCTCTAATTATGACAACCTATCCAAACCTTTTAATTTCAGTCCTCTTACTCTTGGAGCTGAAAATAAAAATATAAATCATGAGGTGATAGACTGAGATTTTGTTCCCCAAGCCACCTACTCCCTTGCTGGCAACATGAATGGCAAAAATTAGTACTTAAGGAACATTTCCATTCAAATCCTTCCCACTTCAGCCTGCTCAGAGCTAATGGTTTCTGGGTTTAGAATAAGAGTGAAAAGCGCTAAACACGAGAGGTAACGCTGGTCAGTGTTACTCAGGCTTGCCAACTGCATGAGTTCACTCTCTGTAACCTATGGCAACAGAGACAAAAGGAACCAAGTGTGTGGCATTAAAGCCCACAGGCTTGGGCAGGTGGAGAAACATCTTTGTTCCTAATGACAGAAAAGGTTTTTTCAGCAGTATTTAATCAGGGACACAGAGGTGCCCTCTGTCTTTTACCTGCCACTGCTCTGTAAAGGAAGCAAACCAAGGAAGATGGGGTGCACCGCAGCAGATCCCACATACTTGGGGAGCAGTTGAGCATGTCCTAGCTACATTCACATGGGCAGGAGCAGGATATCAATCCCAGACCAAGGCTCCACTCCAATGTCAGAGGTAAATACCAAGTGACATCTATTTATAGTAGCTGTCTTTAGCTTGCTGGCTAGCTAGAGAAACAGGAGTGAGTATGAGTGCAGAAAGCTGTTTTTGTAACTTCAAAATGGTAAAATGTTACCTTGCCTTCATTAATTTATGCTGAACTCTTTCATTTTGCAAAGCATCCCTGTTTTGGGTGGAGTGCCCTCAGGTCAGAGGCTTCGGCCACCAGTTATCCAAGATAGCCTTGTAAAAATTGACCCAAGGCTTTGAAGCCATCAGGAAGACAAGTCCTGTTCCAAACAAATTAGCAACAGCACTTATTGTTAGAGATTAAGCAGGCTTGGAAAGTGGGATTGGAAACATGCCAGGATTGTCACATCAGGCCCATCTCTAATGCAGTACACAAAGTCACAGACTGATGAAGCCAAGGTGCTGGATGCTTTCATAGAGAGAAATTCTGCCATGAAGATCCATTGCTGAGGAGGAGCACTGTGGGACCCAGAGTGACCTCTTGATTTCACAATTTTTTGGCAAAACCCAAATATCATCCTGTTTTAGGAGGGATGCTAGAAGCAGAAAGAAGAGACAGCTTCTTTCATTCCTGTCCTTCTCCTTACCCTGATAGTCAGATTAGAAAACCCACATCTTCTGTATCTGGCAGATTTAGTTTATAAAAATAAAAAACCACTATATATAGCTTGTGTATATATGTACATATATTACTCAGTTGTAGTAAATGTGTGCATTCAGTACAGGGATTAGAGGGAAAAGGGAAACCAAAGCACAATGTGTGTAAATCCATTGCTCCTCTGAAGCTAGATCCAGGTGTGACTTCAAACTGTGTGTGACTGTGCTTTGCAAAACTTCAGGGCATTGACAATATGTTGGGTCCCTAAGTTATGTCAAGGGAGTGTAAGAAAATTACTAGATGTAAGTGTCTAGGGGACTTGAAGTTCAAAATACTTTTAAAATTTGACATCAGCTGTTTGTAAGCCCTTTTCTTGTGCTGACTCCTAGTATGACTCCAGTTTCTGGAGCATGGACAGTAAAAGTTCAAAATACCACTCCCAGCTTCCAAGACTACCTATTAGTAGTATTGGAACAGGTTTGATATTGCAACAGCTTTGATCCATGGCTGATATTAAGGAACCAGAGCCACTGCTGACCCTGCTAAATGTGTCATTTACCACTTCCAGTTGCATTTGGCAGTGTGGACATTGCAGTTGCCTTTTAAAGAGCTCTTCCACAGCAAGATGTTTGAGAAGCTGGCTGCATTCCTGCCTCACTGGTACGATGGGGAGAACACAAGTAACAATGCTTAGAGGCATGCAGGGCAAGCAGGTGAATTGCTGGCATCTACTGTTGCTCTATTGAGATTTTTACAGTGGAAGTTACTTTCATCTTGTGTTTCTTTTCCACAGACTGTAACACTATCACAGCTTCATTTCCTCAGCTCCTCCATTGGGTATAATGGTTTGGCTGAGTTTTCTTTTAATGCAAATTACTTCATTGTGTTGGCTTTATTTTGCTGGGGTTTCTGGGGTTTTTTCAGTAAACTTCCCTTGTTCCCACTAGGTGGATGAGCTTTATGAAGCCTATTGTATCCAAAGACGTCTCTGTGATGGTGCCAGCAAAATGAAGCAAGCTTTTGCAATGTCTCCTGCCAGCAAAGCAGCTCGAGAGAGTTTGACTGAAATCAACAGGAGCTACAAGGAGTACACAGAGGTATATCCTCATCAGTTCATTCTTTTCACTCTCACTCTGTTTGAAAGCCATGGGAACTTTGCCACTAATTTCAGGAAGAGTTTCATCCAGAAATAAAAGAAAACTCATCAAAGAGGAATTAGTATTTCTTTTTCTTCAGGTGAATACCTGATGACTGACAAAGACAGGTTACATGAGCCCAAAGAGTTCCTTGAAATAACAGTTTAGACTCTATAAGAGCAGGGTTATACCTAGGAACTGCAGCACAAAAGCAAAAGCATCAATCTGCCCCAAACCTACTTAAACTCCAACTACCTCCTTCCCACCTGCAGATGTAGGGATGGCAGCTTGACTGGAAATGATGTGCCTACAGACATAGGCATTCTGTGTGTTGTACTTGCTGTGATCAAAATCTATTTTATTAAACAGGCAGGAGATGGTGAACAAGTCTAACAGTGTTGCAGACTTCCCAGCACACAAGCTGTGACAACCTTCCAAAACCTGAAGGAAGAACTGGAGAGGGTCTAATATCCATCTCTCACAGCCTTCTTTCTTAATGTAGTCCACGTTTCTTGAGAGATTAAATCATGCTGGGAGCCACTTCACCATAGAGCTGCTGCTGTTGGCACAAGTCCTGGCTGGAGAGGACCAGAAAAGTGAACAGGTTACACTCCAAGGGCCAAAGCTTCCCTCTTGCCATCTTGAGGATTAGCATGCAGCAGCAGACAAGCACAGGGTTGCAGTGTCAAAAAAAAGCAGGCATAGCTGCCATTTTTAGGGTCACCCCTAGGTAAACAAGAAGGATGACTCTGAGATTGATTTTATTGCAAAATATCTTGAATCTATCCTTACAAACAGACCTTAAAAAATAAACCCCAGAGAAGTTTTGTCTGCCCTCATTGTTCTCTTTTCCAACACAGAACATGTGTACCATAGAAGCAGAGCTGGAAAACCTATTGGGGGAGTTCTGCATCAAGATGAAAGGTAAGTGCCTTTTCACCTTTCCCTTCTTTCTCAGAAACAGTAGCAGTTGCTGCACACATTGGTGAGGGAATTGAGACGTGCTGTGTGACATGCATTTATGACAGGTGGGGTTTCTCACCCATTGCTGGGCCTTCAAACCCCCTATTCACACCCCTGCCCACTGGAAAGGATTACAGAAACAGAAACACCAATGCTTACAGGCTTTCTGAGGTTCTGCTTTTTGTTTTCTAGACTAATTACCTCCCACAAAGACTCCTCCCAACAGCCAAAGCAGTTCAGTTTTAAAGACTGCTGTCATTTTTGCCTCTATTTTCAGTAATTCTTTGAGAAGGTGACTGGGAAATTATCTGAATTTCCATGGAGCCGAACTCAAAATTTAAAATAGCTTTTTAATTTGACATCAGCTATTTCTAACTCCTTTACTAATTGTGACCAATACTATTTTTGACCAAATGTAAAAAAAGCAAAAAGCTGGGGATAGTTTTCCTGGCTAACTCTGTGATGGCTTCCACTTTTCCATTTTATTCCTTGTCTATATGACAGGAGAGTTTATGGATTTGAATACACTGAAATAAATTTTACTTGAAGCCTCAGTGGATCATCAGGTATTGCTAATGCTGTTATCCCTTTAAGACTCAATGTCTTAAAGAAGATACTAGGAGTGGATATCTTTTTTGGATCTTCAGTTACTGGCATTAGAATGGTTCTATAAAACAAAGTCAGCATCTAAATATTTATGAACTCCTAATTCTTCACTTGGTATCTTGCAATTAAAAACATCCACAGTATTGCTGGTGGAGTTTTGAGAGCTCAGAAATCTCATACAAGGTTTTTATTCTGCCTGCCTTGTCACAGTTGTTTCCTATGATTGCATTGCATGAGATTAAGATTAATCTTAGATTAAATTAAAATAGCTACTCTGTGCTCTCATATTAGAGAAAACAATTGCAGCAGATGTTGGAGTTCTCCTAGCTCAGGAGAACTCAGGTTTTAGATGAACACACAGAGACAGATACTTCTGTACAAGAACCCACAGCAGATCCACAGCACGGACATGTTGAATGAAGCAATGTCACAGAGTGTGTAAAGGGATTTTCCAGCTCCCTTGGGGCATTTCTTTACTTGCTGTAAATGCAGTGCACAGTTCCTGGCAGTGGGACATGTTGCAGAAGGTGTCACAGTGTCATAAATGTCTTGTCTGAAGAGATCTGGACCCTTCTCTTTTGGATGCCAAATCCTCTGGCAGAACTCAAGGGCTCTGGAGAAGGCAGGTGCTATACTCACATGTGGGAGCAGAGCACAAGCAGCAGCTGCTGCTGAACACAGTTTGCATCACATAAAGAAGCCCAAATTAGAAAACAGCAAAGAGAAAAGCCATACTAAGTATTCTCTAATTAGGGCATCTGAGATTTCTATCTAGATAGTTTTCCCTAGGAATAGGAATCCTATAGGACAATATAGCCATTGCTATTGCTAAGGCTTGCAGCAGCTCTGGCAAAAAAGGCTGCAGATCACACAGCAAGTTTCCCCCTCAAGTTATACTGCAGCATATCCAGCTAACTTTAGGATCTAATTTAAAACCAAAGCATTCCTCTCCCCAAAGCTTATCTGTTCCTAGCCATTCCAGTGAAAGTTATTTTTATTTTGTGCCCTCTGTCACTTACACTGAAAGCAAGCCAACCTACACAATGCTGTCAGGAAGCAGGGGAGCTGCACAGAGCTTTTATGACTTATATTTATAGAAAAATAAAAGCCTAATCATTTTGCAGAATCAAGATAATAAATGTGCCAGCAGGCTTAGCTAACTGATCAGAATTAATCAGTTGTTGAAATTTACCAGGGAAAGCGAGTGTGGAAATTCCTGTATGGAATCTGCTTGTCCTGTTGTGATGTACAGGAAAGTGCCCTTATAGCTGTTTGAAGAGCCAGGACAGCAGGAGGTGAAGAGCCCAGATGTTTCACTAAAGAGAGAACAATTTGCTGGCCTGACTCACCAGTGGCTCTGCTACACAGAGCCCACCACCAGCAGCCAGGAGTCCAGCATCCTGTCCACCAGCAGAGCTGCATGTGCTGCATGAGCTCCAGGTGGCCCTGCCTCCTTCCCACAGCCCCGTGATCACCCTGTCCCCTGTTGTTTCCTACGAAAGTACTTATGGCCTATTGTCAAGTCAGCATTTAGCCTCCTCTTCATCATTCTGAAAAGACTTGGCCAGCCTGGTTGGGCCAGTCACAGCTCACCGACTTCAACATCCATATGGAGTTTTAAGCTGGAGTTTCCTCACCCACCCTCCCCATACACTGGGCAAAAAAAAAGACCTTTTATTTTCCTCAGATGCTTTCGATGATGTGTCCCAGGAGAGATCAAATTCACTTATAAAAGCGTGCCTGGGGAGAGAGAAGCAGTGGTGGAGTGCTAGTAATCCTAAATTATTTATTAACAGTAAATAAATTAGAAAGGAATTGGTAATATGAGCTCTGTGCAAGGGCCTCTCTGAACACTAAGATGAGCAAAGAGAACTATTTTCTGGTCAAAGAAATGGAAGAGGCAGATAAGCAGGGAGAGCCCATGACTGCATGCAGGGATTGAGTTGCTCCTACAGTACAGCTAGCAGAACTAATTCATCCCTGCAAATACAGCCAGGACTCCTAGGGCTCCTCATACTTGCCTTGATTTTAACACACCCCAGTGTGTTCTGTTGGGGCATCCCTCTCTCTGCCTCAGGCTTTTAATGTGGCCTCAAGACGCTTTCTTTGGGCACTGCAACACTAGAGGCATAGATTTAGGCTCACATAGGCAAAGCTGAGTAAGTTTTTATACCAAAACAAGTGCAATGGCTGCATACTGAGGGGAATCTGTGAGAAAGGAGAAGCTCCCTCTGTGGGAAAAACAACCAGTTGAATCCTGTAGAAAAGCAGGTCAGCAGGCCAGGAGAGGGCTGGTAATTCCCCTTGGATTTCAGTGTGGAGCCTCAGGAAACTTTCATTTCATATGCATAGTGCTGATATAAAAATAGCATTGTTATGTCCTACCTTAAAAAAACCCAAAACCAAACATAGATCACAAGTGCTTTGCTGTGCTACTTCTCCCACTCTGGGGAAAAATGGATTAATCTGGTATTACAGATGCCAGTCATATTTTGTGATGCACTTACTATTGAAAGACACTCAGCTATTATGGGAATGATAATGTTATGGAAACACTAAGCAGAAGGAGGCCCTGTTGCTTGCTGTGCCTCTCTGAGGATGTGCTAAAAAGGGATCTGTGTTGAAGTGTGGAGCTGGGTCAGACAGCGTTGAGCAGCACTACAGGGATATCAGCAGCTCGCCTGCACCTCGCCATGGGAGGGGCTCTCAGCTGAGAAGCCAGATGATGTCAGGAAGGTGTTTCTCCTTTTTCTGTTGTTACTATATGAAAGGAAACTTCAGGCTCTAATAGGGAAAAAAGATGGAAGGTATAAATCTTTCATGTGCAAGAAACCACAGCCCAATGAATTTTATATAAATTAAACAAGAAAATAGAAAATTAAGATGGTGGGTTGTCTTGGAGGGTGCACAGGCAGCAGTAAGAGGGGAATATAAACATCAGCTGGGGGGCTGCAGGAGAGTGTTGCTCTCTTCTGTCCAAGTGTGGCAGTGGTGGCCCTGGGCACCCCACTGCACCCCACTTCTGGGCTCAGCCATGCTTGGCAGCCCAGGCCCTCCCACATCCCCTCTGTGTCTTTCCTTCTCAGGTCTGGCTGGCTTCGCTCGGCTCTGCCCAGGAGATCAATACGAGGTATGTCTGCATCGGTTTATTTATTAAATAGCAAAAGAATCAAAAGGAAGGCATAACTCTGCTGCTCTTTATGTCACGATGGATAAAACCTTTTCACATCAGCACCTCAATGAACAGGTATTATTTTTCCCATATATGCTCTGAAAAACCTTGCCTTCTCTGTATGTCTGCTTTTGTCAGGGCATCTGTCAGAAGACCTGGATTTTACATTCAGAGAACTGGGTGATAGCTGTTAGAAGAACTTTGAGCTTTTTTTTTTTTTTAAACTTTTAAAAATCTTATTTTTTACAAAAGTTTCTAGTTCCCCTGGAAAAAATCATATGCCCCATCCCATACACGTAGGGCAAATGGAACACATCCTTGCAAGCATTCTTTACTGAATGCATAGGCTCTACTTCATCATAGAGCTCAGTGGCAGAAAGACACAATAACCATTTCTCAAGACCCAGGTGTTACCTGCTGTGAGGCTGCATCAGGATCTCTGGTCATTGCAGTGTTTCAATAGAGATCATCAGGAGTGTGTTCATTAGAGATGGATTAAAATAAAAGCTCTACCAGAACAGAACTAACCTTGCAAGAAATTTGCAGTGGATTGATAGTGAATCCCTCCAACCAGTATAGTACTTCCTAGCTGCCTCAATCATAGATTCTTTTGTTCCCACTCTCATTCCCTGTGACAAATGACTCCTGCTTCCTCTGTGGGGTCAATTAGTTGGTGCAGGTGTCTCCCAGCTGGCCCAAAGTGGTCTTCCTGCTCTTGATGCTTCAAAGTGGGTTACTGCACTAGGGATGTCATTCATTTCCGTCATCAGACAGCCAAAACCTCACAGCTGGGGAGGTCTCTGATGGGGAATGGCCAAAAGCTTACCTGCTGGAAAGGCAGATGCTCCAACAAGCTGTAGATGTTAGGATAGACCACTGGTGCTTTCATCCTGCCCTCCTAAATCTCCTTTGCCCTGCCACTTTCCCTGTAAGTGGAATTAAATGCCTTGCAGCTTTGTTATGAGTCATCAAGTTACATGTAGTTAAAAACTTGGGTGAGGGGTTTGCTACCAAATGGAGCAATAAGAAGAGGTGAGGGATAGAGATCCTCCAGTAGATTTTTCCTTCTGACTCGATGGGAAGTGGAAGGGCAGCACCTACGCCACCTAACTCTTTCAGCCTTTCTCAGACTCTTTCCCCAGTTCTGTTTCTGATATTTGTGCATCATGAGAACAGATTTCTCAAGAAAATGAGGGGATTTTTCTTTTTCAGATTTTCATGCGTTACGGTCGCCAGCGCTGGAAACTGAAAGGCAAGATAGAAGTGAATGGCAAGCAAAGCTGGGATGGAGAAGAGATGGTTTTCCTCCCTCTCATTGTTGGACTGATCTCCATTAAGGTATGCATGCTGACTCCTTTGCCTGCAAGCAAGGCAGGAGTCAAGAGCCTGCCTTCTCATGCACCATCCGCAAAAACACAAATGCAGATCATTAAACTCTTTAGAAACAAGCCATAATTAGTATTTCTGACACACCTACTAAAGTGCTGTAGTATTGTCCAGTTTAGATACTACAAGACTAATCCATTTGTGAGAGCTGTGGGAGAGATTTTCTTCCCAAACTGGAGTCTTTTCATCACTGTTCCATATCTTCATTGCCCTCAGTGTCCCAACATGGTTTTCTCCTGACTGGAAGTCCATATGCTTTCTTTTCCATAAGCCTTCAACCTAGAGATACCCATTCTCTCATCCCTGTCTAGAAATTGCTCCTAGAAACCATTCCAGATGTCCCTGGTTAGGAAGTTTAAACAGAAGAATGTCTTGAAAGTCTTAGGGGAAATGGCCCTCTTAGACACTGCAAAGACTTTATGAAAAAATATGCAGGTGATTACAAAACCCACTACCAAAATAATCCCAGATGCGTGAGACAGTAGGTTTTCAATGAAAGGCAAGTTGTGACACATGGTGAGTCACTCTCCTCAATCTAACACATAAGTTTAAGGTGGAAAGTTAGGAGAGAACCCCTTTTTATAGTACACAAGAATCCCAGTATTATTAAGGCTAATGTGTATATTCTCTTCCCTTTTTGGACTCTGTCCAAACACTTTCACTTAAAAGGCTCAAGAACTGACTTTCAAGCAAACAGCCAAAGGCTGATTTGTGTAGGAGCTGCATATGGAACTGTCACTCTGAATTCCCAGGCAAATATATCTATAAATATGAATAGTGCTCTACTCCTACTGTAACAACATACACAGAGGTTGTTCCTCAACAGTAGATCTGTAGAAGTCCTCACCAAAGGCCATCCTTGGTGCAAACAATTACATGGCTTCAGAGTTACAAGAGAGAAATACCTAGAAGAGAGCTCCCTTGGGAATTATTAATTAGGCAAGTTACATCAGGAGATTCCCAGTCAGGAATTTGTCAGCTGCTGAGACACTCTATGGCCTCCCTGTTCTCACTCTTCCCTTGAGCTCTGGTTATCATTAGTGCAAAAGATCAAATACAAGACTAGACAGCCCCTTGGTCTAAGCCAGTATGGTTGTCCTCTTCTGACTCCTATAAAAAACATAAAGAAAACATGGAATCATGATCATATGCAACTATGCATTTCCTAAAAATAAACCAAAACAAAACCACCACCAAACCCAGATTTTTTCCTTAAGTAATGCAACAGACAATCATATTTTAGAAGCTCTTTGGCAAGAAGGCCAGGCCAGACAATCAAAACTATTATTTTGGGATTAGGGGTTGCAATGCCTTTTGTGGTCCTAAATATCCTGTTCTCATCTCTTACAGGTCACAGAAGTTAAAGGACTTGCTACTCATATCCTTGTGGGAAGTGTAACCTGTGAGACAAAAGACCTGTTTGCAGCCCGGCCTCAGGTGGTTGCAGTAGACATTAATGACCTTGGCACAGTAAAGCTGAACCTTGAGATCACCTGGTAGTAAGTAGAACTCCTTGGTCACTCAATCAATCAGTCAATCAGCTGTTAAACTTCAGTCAAAGAAAAATGGTTCATCCATGTGGGTAGTTCTCTCGATATTTTTCCCTGCCGAGGAAGATTGTGAAGGAACTGTGGCCCAAGTTTGGTGTATGAGAAATAGTTCATGGTCAGCCACAGTTTGCCTGCTTTTCCTGTGGTGAAAAGGGTTGTGCCTAGTTTCAGCTGTTAAATTAGGTTTGGTAAGAACTGACATTACAAGGTATGGGAACTGCTTAGTGATGATAGATCTCAGAATTGCCCAAAGCTTACTTCAAAGCTTAAAAATGGGATATAACTGAGTCCTCATATATATATATATATATATATAAAATCATATTATGGATTCACACTAGCATAGCAAAGTTCAGGAGCTGGCCCATCTTGAAAAGCTGGCTTTTAAGGGCTTCATACACCACAAGAGTGATGGTAAGTGTCTTGGTGTTTTCTATTCACATTGGTCAGCATAGGTGAGCTGGTAGCCTTAGGATACAAACCCAGTTCTCACTGCATTTTAATGAAATAAGTAAATGTCATTTCTGAAGAAGCATTGATGCATTTAACTTTTTACAATCATGTGTGCTGTTTCTTGTAATGCAATAAACATGAAGCCAGCAATAACAGCTCCTGGTTTCCTTTACAATGCAACAGCTCTATTAATAGTTGAGCACCTTTCTCATTAGTATGTGTGACACTTGGCAACTCAAATTCAAGAATACTTTTCATGTGAGAAGAATAACATCAGCCTACACTACAGAAATTATTTCTGAGGGAACACTTTTATCAGAACCGAAAACCACACTTCTGAGACTGCTGTCTAATTAACAACATTTTCTTTAAACACTTCAGTTTAAAAACTTGCTACCTCTGGGTTTTGATGTGCTAATAAACCACCCTTTCAAAAATGCTTTCTATGGACCTGAAAGTCCCTCTTGCTCAGCCTAACAACCTTTTATTTTCTCCCCTCTTGCTTGTGTATCCGTAGCCCCTTTGATGTTGAAGATTTGACCCCATCCACAGGAAATGTGAGCAAGGCATCTGCTCTCCAGAGGAGAATGTCCATGTACAGCCAAGGCACTCCTGAAACACCAACCTTCAAGGACCACTCATTCTTTGTAAGCTCTGTTTGGCCTCGTGTTTATGTAATGAGAAACCTTAGAGCAGTTCAAACACTGCAAACATTTCACTGCTTTACATGTCTAAGCTTTTTTTGCCCTGGTTCCAGCAGGTTACCCTTACAAATACTTATAAAGCAAGTGCATTCCTAGCTGCTAATCCTAAAAAAAGGTGACTATGATCCTGGCATCTTTGAAACTATGTGGCCAATTAATGCATACCTATCCTTCCTGCCTGACTGCTGTGATGCTTGAATAATCTTTAAAAAATGTGTTTTCATTTTGCAACAGTAGTTAAGCAACTATTATAGCACAAGTATTTTTAAGTATCCTGTGATAAAATTTGCCCCTGTACTGAAGATATTCACAGGGTGTTCCTGCATTTTGCATGAATCGAATTCTGAATGCTTAATCAGGCCATCTGTACAGAGATGAACTTGCAAGTGCTGCATCCCATGCCTGTAACTTAGTACTCTGCTGCAAAGCATTCATTTAACTTGCCCTTCCTCACACCCTCTTTGCTTTAACTGTTGAAGAAATGGCTGCATCCCCTGCAAGACAGGCCAAAGTTGACAATCTTAGATGCTCTTCAAGACACTTTCTTTGACAAGCTTCGTCGCAGTCGCTCTTTTAGTGACCTGCCATCGCTCAGGCTAAGCCCAAAAGCAGGGCTAGAGCTATATGTGAGTCCTGGTTTTTGTTTGGTGAAGGATTTTTTCAGTTCCTGTGTGGCATTTCCATTCCCACGCATGCTTTGTGTGTCGCTCTCTGTTGCAACTCGCTCATTTTGCTGACTGATTAGAGGGCAGGACATAACTGTGAGCCCATGCAGTTCCCATTAAATCAAAATTCCTCTTGGTTTCTACAGAGATAATGATCAGAAGTCAACTGTCTGTGGGCAGAGAGCAGGGCAGGAGTACAAGCCACCAGTGTTCTTAAAGATCACCTGCTACACTGATTGACGGTCTACATTTGCCTAGTAACATGACTTTCAGAAGCTAAAAGCACACCCATGTCAAAGAAAAGAAGAAATAAACCTTTGGCTATGATTATGTTTAGGGACAAAAGCTGCTAATAATACTAGAAAAAAAATTCAAGTTTTGGACACTTAACCCTTAAGCTTAACAACATGTGGATGCCTACAGTTCTTTCCAGCAAATTGTCAGCAAAATAGTAGTTGCCTTCCATCTGTGCCGTGCATTTCCATGAGCTGGCCACATAACAAAGCAGGGTTTGTAGGTTAGATAGGCAGGTTGTGACTCCTATAGTGATTTTTCCCCATGTGTCAGTCAGAGATGAGCATATGTATCTATATCTATATCTGCCCTGATAAGTCTGGAGTTTGCATAGGCTGGTTTTGCTTCTTTAATGAAACACCACCAATTTGGCTGACTCATTTCAACAGAAACTCATGTTGGAGAGAATTCCTGTATAACTCTGGTTCAACAATTGTTACAGACATCCATGCCACGTGCAGGACATTGAATAAAAGGAAATAGCACAGTACTATCACCATTTAACCACCATGACACTAGAGAAACTTGGAGCAAACTGTGTTACATTTTACGAATTACTACTTTAGAAGTCAGAAAATAAGTAGAACAGAAATCTGTAATGAGTAGGAAAATGCAGACAAGGTGGTTTATGTACAATCTTATTAAAAAGAGCCATGATACAGGAACTAGAGCAGTGCACTGGAAATGCAGTTTGAGAGGATATAATAGGGTGAGCAGATTTCATAACTCTCTGGAGATCATTTCCTAGAGCTCTCTTTTTAGCAGAGGCATGGCAGAGCCCAGGTTTTCCAGAAGTTTTCATGCTGAAATTGAGGACCTGTGCCAGATGAAAGCGGAAGTTTGATTTGAAATATTCTTTCCATCTCTCAAGTCTTGAATGCTTCTTTAATCTTTTGCCTTGCCTTTTTCTTTCCTGGGCACATGCTGTTATTTTTTTCCTCTTTCAAATGCTGATTGATAAACACTTTCTCCCTATTATCTTTTCAGTCGAATTTGCCAGATGAAGTCTTTGAAAATGGCACAGCGGCCACTGAGAAGCGGCCTCTCTCCTTCACTTTTGGTGACCTGCCTTATGAAGATGCTGTGCCCCCTGCCAACTCAGCAGAGTCCTCCTGTGCTCACGTCAGCTCCAGCCCTGACATCACTGCCACCCCCAGCCAGCACCGAGCCCTGGGGTCCTCCCAGAGCTCCAGCCTAGACTGTAGCAGCAGCGACTCCCGCAGAGACTCTGTTGCTGAGCCAAAGGACCTGCTGTCCCACGGAGAGGGAGCGGTGGCTGAGAGCAAGAACACCCCCAGGGCAGCTCCTGAAGTTTGCCAAAAGGTCTCTGATGCTGGGAGCGATCATATCTTTGTGGAAACGAGCGTCCCGGTGTCTCTCCTGCAGGACACGGATGAAGGCTCAGAACTCAAGCCTGTGGAGCTGGATACCTATGAGGGCAACATCACAAAGCAGCTGGTCAAAAGGCTTACATCAGCAGAGACACCCCTGACCCCAGAGAGGCTGCCTTGTGAGGGATCCATTAGTGGGGAATCAGAAGGATATAAGTCTTATCTCGATGGAAGCATTGAGGAAGCCTTGCAAGGGCTTCTCTTAGCTCTTGAGCCACATAAAGAGCAGTATAAAGAGTTTCAGGACCTGGATCAAGAAGTGATGCATCTAGATGACATCCTAAAAGTGAGTACAATTTCAGAAAATGCTACCCTAAAGAAAATCTGAGCAGGTACAAACTCCTTGCCTGCCTCGCAAACATCAAAGTAGGCTTTCTGGAGAATAGTAGAATTCCCTGGTAGCAGTAGATTTGCTCCTGCTTGGAGCATCCTTTCACAATGTTGCATTTTTAAACTTTTGTCAGCAATGTGCTTGTCATAGCCTTGTGTCCTCAAGCAACAGAACTTTTATCAAAACCTGGGGGAAAGAGAAAAAGGTGCTGTGACAGAAGGGTAATTAAATTATACCCTTCCCTGAATGCCTTGTGAACCATTGTGAATCACCTCTTGTGAACCCATTGCTTGTGCCATACTGGGGATCAAATATAGCCAAACTTCTGCCTTTGAAATCTATGAGTCACATCCTCAGTGGGTGTACTTTAGCATACTGCCCCTGAACTGCATGGAGCTGTGCAAAACTGCACCAGCTGAGGATCAGGCCTTGTAGCCATACAAGCTGAATTTTCTAAATTGCCAAAGGGATTTAGAAGCACAAGTGTCGCTGAAGGTTGCTGTCCCCCATGTCACGTCAGCATGGCCTTTTCCTTTTTCCCCTCATCCATTTTCATAATGAAAGACATCCTGTCATCACATCAAGATGCAGAGAATAATGTTAAAAATCATAAGAAAAGTGGTTTGCATGTGTGTTGTTAATATGTTTACTGCAGGTCACTGTTACTTGTATCTCCCCTGTGAATAACAACTCGTGACACGTTACTCTGCAAACAGTATTATATGGGAAATAATCATTTCAAATGCTTCATATTCATATGCAAGTTGGTCTGCTAGTCATTTAAGCCTCATTATTCAAAAATATGGCTGAGGAAGAAGCAGGGAATAATTTATTCTTCTGCATTATCTTTTTAAAAGAAACTTTGTTAAACCCCTTATTTCCATTGCATGGTATTTTTCCAAATTAAGCATCTTTTTTTGACAGCCTGCAGCCTCCATTCCTTGCATTATTTATTCCTAGAGAGGTTTGAGCAGGCAAAGGTACCATTACTATTATTTTCTAACTTGGTACAAGAGGATGACTATCCAAAGGGCAGAGAGACACTCTTTATTTAGGCTGCTTTGATCAGAAGTTACAAACAGACAGACATGGGATGGGGGTGAGAGGATGGATGTGTGCAGACAGGATTCCTGCACACTCGAGATGGACGCCTCTTCAGACCTGTGGAAGTCTGGGTGTCACCTGTTGATCAGCTCACAGACTGGCACTCAGCATCACCAGCAGCCATGCAGAAAAGGGCTCCTCATGCAGAAGGGTTGAGCTGGATTCCAGCTGTGGCTGAAGAAACCTCTCCTGGCCATATTGGATGAGCAGAGAAAATGGCCCACATGTTGCTGTTCCTGTCTGCTTGAAGAAGCTGCACTACCAAGCCCTGAAGGAAATGGAAGCTGAAACCATTGGTGCTGCACAAGAAGCAGGATACAGTACTCATCCTCATCACAGATATGTTGGGAATTGTGTCTGATCAGCTATTGACTGTACAGTCAGTTTAAGGACTCAGACATCCTAAGTGCAAGTGTATTACCATTAGTATTGTGTGCAAATGAATTACAAATGGAACTCCAGCTCCCTTCAGCTCTAGAGCAGCTGGTGCTGGATCTGAATTCCTCAGAGGCCAGTGCATTTTTCTGTGAGCTGAGACAAAGTCATGGCTCCTGCTTGGGACTGGAGGATGTGGCCTGTGTAATGACACCAGTGGCTCATGACTGTTTCTGATAAATAATCACATGGTATGAAAGATGTTGAAGTGATTTCACCAACCAATGGAGATGATCCCTCAAGTTACATCTGACTCTTCAGGATAACCCTGGAAGAAATTTTGAGGGCACATGTGGATGAAATGCCACATGGGGCCAGGGTATTTCATACTTCCTACAGCAACAGCAAGGTTCCTTTGCGTTTCTTCCCTGCAGTGAGGTGGGGATGGTTTCCCCCCTCTCTCTAGCACTGTTAATTTATGAGTTACAATACTGCCTTTCTCTGTCGCCTAGGAATCTGATACCTTATTGGCTTTTCCTTGATAATCCATTTGGCTTCAAAGGCCACAAAACTCCTTTCATTCCATTAATAAATGTGCAGCTATGGGATGAAATTCATTCCTGGCTAAGGTCTGTTAGAGTTATGTCTGGAATAAATCAGGTAGTGCCATTGGATATGTATAAATTGGCTTCTGTAGCTAGAACAGCAATTAAGGAATGTGCCTTCCCCTTTCAACTTCCATTGCATTAATTCCCTTCATTCCTTTTGCAAAATGCCGAGAGCTGAGAAACTTGGATTCAAGAAGTTCTTCTCATTTCTATAAAACATGTTGAATTTTGCCTTTGAGGGTTTTCCTTTGGGGAAGAGAGTGGGTAGCATGAGGAGGGGAGGAGGAATGAAAGGCTTTCTCCAGTTCTCAGGCTTTGATTGTATATGCTATGAATATGAAGGCTTGAAATGAAACACCCAATAAAATGAAGTTTTAAAAATAAAATGAAGAATTTGAAGTTTTAAGCTTTATCAATTTTTTTCTTATCTTTCTTGTAGTAGCTAATACCTGGGGTTTTCATTGGTTCGTTCTGCCTTTGCAGTGCAAGCCAGCAGTAAGCCGAAGCAGGTCCTCCAGTTTAAGTCTAACAGTTGAAAGTGCTTTAGAAAGCTTTGATTTCCTGAACACCTCTGACTTTGATGATGAGGATGGTGGTGGTGTGGAGGTTTGTAATGGTGGAGGAGGTGCAGACTCGGTATTTTCAGATACTGAGATTGAGAAGAATAGGTAAGTTTGTAGTACCTGCCAGCTGTGCTTACGCCAAACTGACACCCTGGCTCTTTGTCACTAACAGGGGATCCTGGTGCACAATTTATTCAAGGAAGACTGACTAATCCTTTATGAGTTTTAGGGTCAGAGGGCTCCCCATGGATGCTGCATACAAAATCTTTAGTTTCCAGGACCATTTTTTTTCCTCTGTTGAAATATATGCAATCTGTCCTCCAGAGGAGAAGGGTAAATTAAATTAGGCTGACATCAATACTGGCAGAGCCTCTTCCTTGACATAGGTTTGGACCTGGCTTTCCTTGGATGTAATTACTAATTCCTCTGTGGTTTTTCCCCCCTCCCTTTGTCTTTTCTCTCTAGCCGAATGAGTCTTTGCAGTGGATTAAGCTTGTCAGTAACAATAACACAGGGCCAGATTTAAGCAGCATGATGTAGGTTGCCTTTGGAATGTAAGAGTGATGACTGGTACTCTGTTCATGGCCCTGCGTGTCACCTGCCCTTTTTTCATCACTTTTGGTCTTTCTGAGAAAAAAAAAAAAAAAAAAAAAAAAAAAAAGCAAAAAAAGAGAAAACAAAAAAAGCTGTGGTGTTGTGCCGTGGCCTGCCATTGTTGTGTGACTTTAAGATGCTGTGCTTCAATCATTAGATCTTGAAAGCATGTTTGCCTCCTTTGAGCTGACACGATGCCCAGCAGGCACGTAAGCGGCACTAGAGCTGGAAAAAGAGAAAGGAACACAGTTCCCTCCCTGCCTGTGCTCTCTAGCCAGGGAGCTGTACTACTCACAGCTTGCTTAAAGCAGTTTGAGTGCAGTGAGCAACCACCGTGCTGTTCCCATCATGTCCCCATTCCAGAATAAGACTTGGTGGGAAAAAAAATTTGGGAAATTGTGTTGCTTGCTGAACTGGCACCCTGACCTCAGTCCGGTCTGTGCTGATTTAAGGATCTAGCTTCAACCCGTTAAAATAGAAATTAAAATTTCTTTTTTTCCCCTCTGGCTCATCCCCAGACAGTGCAGATTCCCACTTCCATTTTTAGATGTGTAAGTGTGTGACTCAGTGTAAAGACTGCATGTGTTGAAACTTCTGAACTTGCAGCCAAACACACTTGCCATCTGGGGACTGACCTCAGGCTTTGCATTTAAACATGGGGAGGATCATTTGTGCAGCAACACAATATTGGAAATAATTATTTAAAACACAGACTAGCTCAACACTCTTGCAGAAACAATTTGCAAAGTAAGCTGTACACATTGTGTCTAAAACTGCATATGAAAACATCATGTCTCTTACTTCAGCAGTGGTTTTCCTTCTGCAATGAACCTTAAATTTGACAGCAGGAGGATTCTGCAAGCACAGAGCTGTTCTTAGCAGAAATTGTCATGGTTCTTAATCCAGAGTAACTGGGCAGGTGATTCGTCACAGATGGGAGAAAGCTGTCACCACCAAGGGACAGTAACCACGACAAACCTTGCTGTTGCGGACATCACATCACTCAGGGCAAGCCAGTCAGGGGACAGGTCTGTCCCCTGGATGGGCACGTCCCTCCTGTTCCCAGGCAGGGCAGCCCTGCTCCTTTGTGATATGATGTGCCCATCACCAGGTTTCTGTGCACTTTCAGCTCTTCTGCCGTGCTCTTTGCTCATCCCCTTGTGTGTGAGTGGGGCTGTGGGTGTGGGTGTGTGTCTGCTGTGGCAGCTGCTGGCCCTGCACTGACCTCCTCTTCCTCCCTGCCTCCTCCCCAGTTACAGGACGGAGCACCCAGAAGCCAGAGGCCACCTGAGCGAAGCTCTCACCGAGGACACGGGCGTGGGCACCAGTGTGGCTGGCAGCCCTCTGCCCCTGACCACAGGCAACGACAGCCTGGATATAACCATAGTTAAGCACTTGCAGTACTGCACCCAGCTCATTCAGGTACCAGCCCAGCCTCATTTGGGCATTTATTTTAAATCCTTCCTGCCTGCAGGCTGGCAAGGTCAGCGCTGCTCCTGCGAGGCAGTGGGAGCTCAGGGCTGGCACAGACACCATGCTGGGGTTGGATGGTGACACCCTGACCCCAGCCAGAGGTGCCTCCATCGTTTCCATCCTGGCTGGTTTTGGAGCAGACCTGACCTGTGAACTAAGGGGGGCTTGGCATGAGCTGCCCAGGAGGGCTGAGGGGCAGGGCAGTGGGGACAGGGGCATCCCCTGCTCTGGGTTACATACTCCTGCTGGCTTTGCTGGGAGTGAAGTCAGTTCCCAGTTAAAGCAACCTGTGTCTTCAGGGGTAAAACAGGAACCCCATCTCCACTGTTTAACTGAGCCCCAGATGAGCCTGCAGCGTTCAAGAGCAGAGATGAATTTTTGCACGTGGTGCAGAGAGATTCTGTCTGCAATAGGCACGGTGAAGGCAGCATGAGACACCTCCTCTGGGACATCAAAATTGTCAGTTCATGCTCACAACTAGAGGGGCTTTTCTGTAGACTTTTTTTTCAGAGCTCATGCACAGCAAATGCGAATTTAAACATCCAGTAAGTGAGGTTATCAGGATTTTCCTGACAAATCAAAACATGCTGCAACTTCCTTGTCACAATTATTTTACTCTTCCATCTTATTTATAATTAGCTTTTTTTTCCCCAAAAGCTTGTTGAAGCAGGAGAGCGTGAGCCTGATTCCAGCACCCTTAGTGCTGAGCCAGAAACTCTGCTGACTCACACTATGAGGAAAAGGGAGGTTTTTTGGTTTCAATACAAGAGTATACAGTAAATATGCAGGTGAGCAAGGTGAACTTGAACCACATCCACACACACAGCAGATCTGATATGAATATTATTTACATAAACTGCTGAAGAAGATGTAGATAGCAGCAGCAGGGAGTATTAGCAAGGATTAATTAATTAATAAAATTAATAAAGGCACCTAAGTAATTGATCAAAGCTGAAATGGAATAGAGAAAGAGCAACTTGTGGTCTTCCCCTGTACAGGGTTGTCCTGAAAGTCTATGGCCCACATTGTGTGAAAGTCAGACTAATATTCTTGCCTGGCTTTAAGTCTCGTGGTGATGGGTTTCTTTAGCTTTGTGGAGTGTGTAAATCAGAAATTACTTTCACAAATGGCTACTTGGATTCTCAGGTGTCTGGATGTGGATGTAGATGTTGAAGATACAAGCAGTGATGCATATCAACTAGGACCAAAAAATATCCCAACAACAAAAAATTTTTTAAGTTAAGGAGATTCTGTAGTTCCAGGCAATGAATTTGTTGTTGCACTTCAGGTGTTTTGGAGTTTTTTTGTTTTTTCTGAGGCTGGGTTTCTTTTTGGTTCAATGACTCCTTTTTGCCTCTTCCCATTTGTCTTCACCAGCAAATTGTGTTCTCCAGTAAAACACCATTTGTGACAAGAGACCTCCTGGATAAGTTGTCCAGGCAGATCCTTGTGGTGGAGAATATTGCCGAGATCAGCACTGAGAACTTGGGAAACATCACCTCTCTTACTGATGGTAAGAAACAGCTTAGGGGCTTTCCTTCTGACAAGGATTTGCCTGGGCATGTGTGTCTGCTGAAATAATCACTGTGCAGAGCTCACCAGCAGTGCAGGAGGGGCCATTGTAGTAAGGGCTGGCTCAGGGTCACCAGGAGACGCAGCAGGCAAGGCAGGTGTCACCTACATCTGTCCTCAGTGCTGAAATGCAAGTGAGAAGAGAAAGCACTTATCCAACCTGATGTGCAGAAGATGGACAGATGTCATTGGTGTTATGGGCTAGGGATACTTCCACCTCTGAAGACCCAAATTCTTCTTCCACCTTTCTTTCCTGAGGAAAGGCACAATTTGCATTACAATATCAAAGGCGTAATACAACTTCCTGAACATTTTCATTTTTAGTCGTCTCTATGGAGAACTTCTAAGTTATTTTTCTTTTTGCATCTATTTTAATACATGGAAGAGTTTGCCAAACACATAGTTACGCTCTGGCAGGATGGGTAAATGCTACAATGAGTATTTACTATATCAGAAAATTGGGTCAAAAACTGTGACTTACTTGAAGCCATGTCTAGTGCTAGGACAGGGACCAAACTTGTCCAGACCATTTGTGGTGTTCCCCTAGTATTTTGTGCTATTTAAGAGGAAGGGACATCAATGCCAAGAACTGGATCAGGAGCAAATTTTCTCACATTACCATGGGAAACAAAAAAAACACGTTACAAACCTGGGGTGAGCACCTGGTCATGCTCATGAAGGTAATGGCTTAGGGAGACCCAGCAAACAGTAACTGTTTATCAGTGGGATTGGGTGAGATGTCCTTTATTCTTACCTTCTTTTTTCAAAGCTGATGTTTCTAGCATGGCTTTGTTTCATTATTCATTTTGTCTCCCCCAGCAATTCCAGAGTTCCACAAGAAGCTGTCACTGCTGGCTTTCTGGATGAAGTGTACTGGCCCTGCAGGAGTGTATCACACCTCTGCAGACAAGATGATGAAGCAGTTGGATATCAATTTTGCCACCACTGTGAATGAGGAGTGTCCAGGACTTGCAGAAACAGGTACAAACTGCTGCAAAAAAATGTGTCAAAATGGAGAACAGTTGTTTACTGAGCTTTGTTTTCCAACCCCTCGGAGATCTGTTTGGCCACAGTTCCAAGATCTCATTTGAAAACTATTGCTACAACTCTTGAAACAGTTTGGCCCCAAATAATAAAAAAAGGTGAGGTTAACAGAAAAGAAAATACTGTTTTAAGGTTTATGAGCTAACCAGAAAGAAAAGTCTATTCCAAAATACAGGTTTGTAAGTGATTCAGTAAATCAGGAATCCTTGGACTTAATTTTGTGTATCTGTATAATTCCCACACCCATTACAATGCACTGGGATTGAAATTAATCCACATTCAAGTGAGTTTGTCTGAGCACAGGTTCTTGTCTTGTGGGGGATGTACCACACCTCAAACTCTAGTTATGCTGACTAGCTCTCCCTTGGACAGAATGGGGATGGAGGCTGATTTGCCCAGGTGTGGGTGCCTACACAGGGCAGTGTTCTCCTTCCTGCTCCATGCTACAGCTCTCACAGGCAGTGCCTCAGACTAGCTTTCTGCATGCCACACTAGTACAGGAACATGAAAAATAGCAAAGCCAAATCCTGCCTCAGAGGCACTGTGGGGATGTACAGGCAGTGCATGTGGAGAGGGGGTTATGATGCAGGATATTGTTCACGCTAGAAATTATGCTCTGTTGATTGCCCAGGGAGCTGCACTAGCCATCTGTAAACTGGCAGAGGTTTGTCCTTACAAAGAAATTCTTTGGCAATGAGACCCAGACAGGGAGAAGGCCTGTCCAGCTTCTAACCTAACCACAGCTGAGCTTAGAAACATTGGGAACATCACTTAGAAACATCACTTATCTGGCCTTGCAGATGAGGTTCTTTCTTTCCAGTTTTGAAATGGATTGTGTAATTTTGCCAGCAGCTTTTGCTCTCACTAACCTGTGCCTTTGTCCATGGCCTCCTGCAGTCTTCAGGATCCTGGTGTCTCAGATCCTGGACCGGACGGAGCCCGTGCTCTACTCCAGCATGTCCTCCGAGACCATCACTGTCTTTCAGTATTACAGCTACTTTGCCAGCCACAGCGTCAGTGACCTTGGGAGCTATTTGCTGCAGCTCGCCAAAGAAGGTAGGGTTGTAAATTCTGCTGGCTGCTTAGGGAGTACACCCCTGTCCTTCTGAGCTCAACACAAGGCAGTCCAGCCCTGAGGCTGGCTTTACAAAAGGAGGAGAGAAAAGAGACAAAGAAGTGTCCTGGCTATTAGGTGAATGCACATGAACTGTTGTGCATGTCAAGGAGCTGATGCAGATAGACCCTCAGTCAATCCTATTTCCATATTCAAATGGGAAAAAAACTGTTTTGAAAGCACTGTTTTTCAGGGAATGGCTGATGTGGTGGGCTGAGCCCAAGGTCTGGGAAGTTTTCTGTGCCCACACCTTGGATGATTGTGGTGGTGTTCACAGGGGTCCCAGGATGGAGACGAGAATCTTGACTCCATGTTTCAGAAGGCTGATTTATTATTTTATTATATATATTCTATTAAAATAAAATTATATATTAAAACTATACTAAAAGAATAGAAGAAAGGATTTCATCAGAAGGCTTGAAAGGAAAGGAATGGAATGATAATAAAATCTTGTGACTGACCAGAGAGTCCGAGCCAGCTGACTGTGATTGGCCATTAATTAGAAACAACCAACATGGACCAATCAAAGATGCACCTGTTGCATTCCTCAGCAGCAGATAATCATTGTTTGCATTTTGTTTCTGAGGCCTCAGCTTCTCAGGAGAAAAAAATCCTAGCAAAAGGATTTTTCATGAAATATGTCTGTGACAGATGATGTCTTGGTCTTTCACCACCTGTTATGGAGACAACTCCAGAAGTGCTGAGCAATTCTCAGGGATCACAGCACTTCAGAGTTTTGCAGGCCCTGCCACCAAGAGCTAAAGAGAGAAGCAGATGCTGCACAAAGTGTGCTGAACAGCAGTCCCTGGCAAGCCAAGTTGTCTTCTCTGTTTGAGAGGGAGTTTGAGGAACCTTGCCTAATTTTCCTTTTTATTTGGGCATATGAGGGAGCTTTTGCTCAAAAGCCTGGAAGCAAAATGACATTTCAACTCACCTCTGAAACATATTAGCCCTAGCTCTTTTTGGCAGACACCAGTCTCTCCAGGAAAAGCTCTCATAAAGATGCTCTGCAAGTCAATACCCTGGCAAGGATATTTAGTCTCAATTGTTAGAGTGAGAATTGACATCTTCCAGCAGAAAGCAAAGATTTGACAGGGCTGCTTGTAGCTCTGGGTAGGCCTAAGTGCTGCACTTGGGCCCATCTATTCATCTCCTTCTCACTTGAAGAAGGTCTGAGAAACTAGCCCAGCTTAAAGCCCAGACAATTCCCCATGCAGACACACTGCCATGCTGCAGTTGCTCAGATGGGAATATTTTTGTATCCTCAGTGTGTGTAGTATAAATCAAGGATTGCTAGTGAGGAAAGGATCAATCCAAAGTGCTGAGAGGACAAAGTAACACAGACCTTTTTCTTGCACTTCCAGCATCTGTGGTTCAGGTGCTGCAGTCAGTGAAAGACGGAAAACTGCAGCACAACGTGTCCAAAATAAACTCCAATAACCTTCCACCACAGCAGGAAGTTTTAAGAGCTTTGGCTTTACTTCTCAATGAAAATAAAAATGAAGTCAGTGAGACTGTGGCATCACTTCTGACAGCAACTGCAGAAAACAGGCACTTCAGGGAGAAGGTAAGTGGCAGAAAATCACCTGTCACATGACTGACCTGTGTCATCATGACTTTTTCTACCTGCATGTCTCAAATATCTGTGCGTATAAAATAACTGATCCAAGATTGATTTAAACTGATCCAGAGGGATATCCTGTCTAATTTTTCTGCACATGTGAAGGTCTGTTTCTGTCTTTATGCCAGTTTGCTTGTACCTGTCATTACGCTGAACAGGTACCAATCAAAACTGCAAATACTCACTGAGTGCTGTGCGCTCCAGCTATCTTCCACACTTCAGCATTTCTGCTGCCCTGTCTCAGACTTGCCTTCAGTCCAAGGCTTCAAGGTAACAGTCCCCACCACATGCAAAGATGTAGGTCTCAGATTTTTTTTTCCAGAGGAGTCTGTCATCTATGGAACTTCCCAGCATTTCCAGAGGGGACAGACTGCCTTGGACAAACACAGCTCAGCTGTGAGACCTAAGATTTGAGTCTATCTCTGATACCAAATGCAACAAGCAGGGCCAGATTAAGCACAGAAATTAAATAGAGGGTATAAGGAGGAGTAAGAAGAAATTAGGGATTGGCTCCTACCCTTTCATGGCAGACCTTTCCCTACTATCCATCTTGCTCTCTGTCAGGAAAGAGCAACAGAAGAGGCAGCTGGAAGAGGAAGAGTGGCAGAAGGAAGGCAAAGGGAAGAGAAAAAGTCTTTGCTTTTCTTGTCCCCTCTGTGCTTGCCCTCCCACTTCATCTTCCATTTTTGCAGCCTCTTGGTATTTCATACCATCCTTCTCCCATCCCCAGCTTCCTAGAGGCAGCATCTCAGGGCAAATATAACCTTCTCCTGGAACAGGCATGTGTAGCTGATACCTGGTCCATTGCCTGCAGGAAGGACCACAGAGTGGCTTCTGTGAGGGTATTATGCAGCTTTATGAATTATGCTGCAGATGGATTCACTGTACAGCCGAGTGCTGCTGAGATTTGCTGCTCAGTAGTAGCTGCTAATTTCTAGGGTCAAGCAGTAAACTGGTCTAGCAGCTCATGCTGACATTGTAATAATTATGTTAAGTCTCCCTAGGGTCTATACCAACTAGTTCATTATTATCCCTACATTAAAGAGACCATCCCAAGGGCCACCTCTTGAGATATTAGACTCCAAAGCCCATTCAAAGCTCTTTGGTGATGTATGGTGAAAGGCCTTCAAAGGTGCCAGATTGTGCATCTCACTTTAATATGAACTTCTCCTCACCAAAAGCTGCCCTGAGACTGCTGATCTATGACTGGTGGTCTGGCCTGGACCTGCTGTAGGGAATTATCCCAGCTGTGCCATCCCACATGCTCCCTGCCAGGGAGGCAGGCTGCAATTGCTGTCCTTTAACAGGGTAGCAATATCTCCATGCTCCACCCTTCTCTGTGGAAGCACAGACATTTTCATTGCTGTTCTTCTTTATCTGTTTTCAGGCATTGATTTACTACTGTGAAGCACTAACCCAGCCCAACCTCCAGCTGCAGAAAGCAGCTTGCTTGGCTCTAAGATACCTCAAGGTAAGAGACAAGGAATACACTGTGGTGCTTGGCTTTGTTTTTGAAAGGACATCTGATAGGTACAAACAACAAAACAGAAATTTCAATAACAGCAGCAGTAGTGTTTTTGTTTTGTTGCTGTGCTCCATCCTTTTTCAGATAAAGGGAATTGTTTAGAACCTTCTAAACCACAAACACTTGGGTTCTGTGACCTTGGCAAAGTTTTATCTTTTGCATATCATCTTTTCCTCCCTCTCATACTGACTTCAGGAGACTCGGTTCCACATCACAAAGAAAAAAAAAGTTAATCCGTAAAGTACTGACTGAGAAGGATAAAAAAATGCTTTCCCAGGATAAAATGAGCTCTAATGCATGTGGGCTGCAGTAGTAGAGAAGAGAGATCACAGCTTGTTTTGTGACAAATAACTGGTCATAATATCTGGGCACTGCAGCTTCAGCTAGCATCTGGTACCATCTTTGCACTCCAGCCTGTGACAGGATGGGAAAATGCACTTTTGTTTTGGTTGTATAGAGCCATGGGAGACAGCAGCCACCCAAGCCTGGCTGGTATGGGTGGCTGCTGGGGCAAAAAATGTGTTCCATGAGACTGATGCACTTTGGACTGACTATTTCTCCCTCTAGTCTGTCCTCTGGAAGGCAGTTCTAAACTGTAGCTTCATCCCAGTCACAACTGATGCCATTCAACACATAATCCAATATTGTTTAAATATGAAAAAACCTTTCCCTTAAAGGAGAAGCTAGCAGGCATCCCTGAGAGGCAATGCTGAGGGACATTACATCTCTGCTGCCTGGGGGTGCAGTGGGGTTTTTGATTGCTCAGGAAAACTCAGACTAGGAACCAGTGGTGGGAACTGGAGCTAGGCAAGTTTAACTTGAGCAGTGTGGCTCCAGTGAGTCTTGAATGGTGAGAATGGCTGAGCAAAAAAGCTGCTGAGGGAAAGTATCACCATTTGGAATCTTCAAAGCAAAAGCTGAAGCTGGAAGTTATTACTTCAGAGATGGAAATGCTACAATGGATAGGTGGCTGTGGATGGGGTAACCCAGGGCAGTTTAATCCACAATTGCTTGTGGATTAAGCAAAGGGCCCAGTGAATCTCTGAGGTTTTTTTCAGATGGCAGCAAGCTCTGTGTGGCTGTGCCCCATCACTCTCAGGCATTTGAGCTGTAGTCAGCAGTGCAGCCTCACCCCGAGTCACACACGAGTGGCCACACTGAAGGCAAGGGGGTGAGGTGTAATGGCTGTGGCAGCAAAGCCCTCATTCAGAGCATGCAGCCCAGGCCTTGTGCCCCTTGGATCGACAGGGCTCATACAAATGCTGACTCTGTGCCTCAGTGCCTCTTCCGTGTGTCACACTGGGGCAGCACCTGCCCTTCCTTTCACTCATCTCTCTTGTAGTATTAAATAGCCAGCCAGAGACGCTATGACAGCTGCTCTCCCCAAAGACCTGACATTTTTGTATCACAGAACAGGATTATTCCTTGCTTTCTTCCCAAAAATAGCAGAGGCAAGGCAGAAGTCTGCAAATGCTCGTGAGCACAGGCTTACATGCCTTATAGGAAACCCATTTGCTAGACCCCTGTCTCCTGTTCATTTCCCTGCTGTACCCCTACCTTGGCATTTTATGGCCTTGGTCCACAGCCCATCACCTATCCTACAGTCAGAAGTGGCAGACATAGGTGGCCTGTCAGATTTATGTATGAAGTGCATAGGGTAGGAAAATTAGGAAGGCTCCACACCAGCAGCAGAAAATACACCTCCTCCAAATGCTTCCCCTCAGGGAAACCCCATTCCTCCTGTCTCCACCAAAGCCCTTTGCTTGCAGTGGGAAGGGCAGTGCAGAGGATGGTTCCTATTTACATGCAAGGTTGTGGAAAAACCCCAGTGTCCTGTGTGGTGCTGAAGCATTTCTCTTTGCACTTCCCAGGCTACTGAGAGCATTAAAATGCTGGTCACGCTCTGCCAGTCTGACAATGAAGAGATCAGAAAAGTGGCGTCCGAAACCCTGCTCTCCCTTGGTGAGTTGCCTGGTTTAGAGCAATATTTAATTTTATTTTTGAACAGAGCAGCATGTAAGACATCTGAGCTATGTCAATGTGAGACTGTAAATTGAAATAGAACTTTACAGAGTGATTTAAACAAGTCAGAAAATACACATTCTTAAAAATCATTCATTTTGAAAATGAGCTAAAAAGAGAAATTGAATTGTGTGAGTCTGGAGGGGGAAGTAGCAAAAGGAAGGATAGCAAAGGAGAAGTTGAGAAACAGAAAGAACTGATAATTAATCTGCACAGTTTCTGGGCACCAGTACTTCAGTGGCACGGAAAAATTGTGTTTTTCTGGTCTTTCAGCTAGGCATGAATTTCTACTCCGTGGGGGAGGTGTCCTTGTGTTATTTTAATTATGCAAACCCTTCAAATATGCTCTCTTCCATTCACCACTTCAGCAGGAATTCAGTCTGCTGTTGGACGTGTTATCGCTCAGATTATAAAACAACTAGCCCAAGGACACTTGAAAACTGATTGTTCTGCCATTCTTCTGGACAACATACAGAGACCATTTTTGGTTGATTATTGCCAGTTCAACACATTAGGCTCAATGCTGTCTTAGTGGAAGTGCATATAGATGGCAGTAGCTAAGGAAAAAGAGGTTGAAAGACACAATAACATTTAGCAAACATACTGCTTCCTCATTTTCAGCAGTATAGAAGTAACATTGTAGATAGACTCACTTCTTTAAAGTGCCAGGAAGTGGGAGATGGATAAACTTTATATTTTCCAAGGTTGAAGTGGATAAACATTTACCTCAAGTACATCACAGCAGCAGCTGAGACCTTGAGAAGCACAATAGGTCATTCAGTACAAGTGTGCAAGATAGTGTCAACTCATCATATAAGCCACATCTGCTTCTGTCTGGCTTTAGATAACCAAACAAGTTACATGGGAAGTTAAAAAAAAAATAGTTTGAACATTCAGAGCATGTTTAACTTTTCCAAATAATTTCTGAAATTGCTTCTCACAAGATAAAGTTTAAGAAGGGGTAGAAGTTACTGGCCAATCAGTACCTTCTAACAGTATTTAAATGTTCTAGGGCAATGACATAACACATTGTTATGCTTTATCATTTTGCATTCAGGTGAAGATGGGAGACTGGCATACGAGCAGCTGGACAAATTTCCCCGGGAATTTGTTAAAGTTGGAAGCCGCCGTGGAACTGAAGCTGCCACAGCTTTTTAGGTGGAAAAAAACGTGCTAATATTTAACAGGCATTAAAGTAGGATGGAGCTGCACTTGAATTGTTCCCCACAGTGTGGGGAACAAAAGGAAGACTTTAAAGAATGCTATGAGAATGTTCCAAAATGTAGCAATTTACAGATTTCTTCAAGAAAAGCAAAATCTAAAATCCAGCTTAAGGATTCCTATTGGCTCCTCGTTGCAGCTCATGATGGAACAGTTGGATGCTGAGGAACAATACTTTCTTGACTGATTCTAAACAAATAATATAATTGCAGTTATTCAGCCTCAACAGACTTCTGTGAGGTTTTTAGAATTTGGCATCTCCATATATTTTCCTACTATATTTACTTCCTTGAAGTTGTTGTGAAAGCTTGAGATGTGTGATACCGTATCTATCAAGGACAATCAGAAGGCCACCTGAACAGGCATGCAAAGTTTTCCCTTGAATCCCAAATGAAGTGTCTGCTGCCATGCAGTGTCCCCAGCAACACTCCAGCGGCAGGAAACGCTGCTCAGCTTTCTCAGTTGTGTCTTGGAATTGAAATACAGGAAAGTTCTACAAGTTTTGCCTTGAGAAACAGCATGATGTAAACCCTGGGAGGCATCACTTTGGTGACTCATTCTAAATGCCTCCACTGGTCTTTTATTCCCTTCTCTTGCCCTCCAGCAGCAAACCATCATTAATCCAGCAATTTCTGAGGGGGATCAAACAATCATGTAGGTTTCTGAAAACTAAATGAAAAGGTAAAGAGCATTTATTTATTCTGAGAAGGAGGAGTGAATACCGCTAATTGCACAAGTCCCCAGAACCATTTTGTCCTGCAGTTGCAGGCAGGATTGGATTTTGTACCTTCTAATTAGAGGAGCCTAGTTTCTATAGAGCGATTTCCATATAAAGAACAGAACAAACTCAAGTGGACCTGGGAGGCAGTAATAAACAGAGGGGGAAGTGAATGCACCCCCCTGCCTGCACTGCAAGGCTGAAAGACAGCAAGTGCTTCAAACTGTTGATTACAAGCCTTAAGGTAACAGAGGAGGTGAACAGAATTTAACAGAAGAGTGTTCCTGTACTGTGTTCATTATGCATGAAATGCTGTTTAGATGTCAATTGAAGTATCCAAATTTGCATAGAACAACATAGAAAATATTGCAAACAGTTCACATCAAGAGGAAACCTTGTGAGCCAAACACTTTGGCAGGCAGGGATCATTTGTTTTGTTTTTTTTTTTTTACTGTGAATGTTACAAGAATGTACATATCTGTATATTTATAAATATATATATTCTTCCTTTAATTAAAGAAGTACATTTTGTACACTGCAAAATGTTTACTTGTTTACTGAGGAATATAAACTCTTTTTGCAAAGGTGGAATAGCCATGTTATGGTTTTTATACTACACATGTCCCATCAGTTGAATTCTTTCAAGGTGTCCTTTTGTATCTACTACTTTTTTTTTTTTTTAATTTTTTTCTTTTAGTTTTGTGGCATTTGTACTCACCATATTTCCTATCACATTTAAGTTATAATAAAGATTATTTTTAATTACTAAGCACATCAGTCCATATGTACAGTCACCCTTTCCATCAGCAGCCTCTTCACTGTCAGGCTCATAGTTTAAGTTCAGAGCAAGCCAGTTCTGTGTATCATTCAAGATACCAAGGAAGGCTCCACAGGGACTACCAGAAAATGTGCTGGAGAGGCTCCAGTATTGTTAGCTAACTTGCACTGATTACTCCTCCCTTCTATGAAGACAGACTCTCCTCAGACAGAAGACATTCCTTCCATTCATTTTCCCTTTTCAAACATTCAGGCTGACACACCTTGGGGAATGTAGAGCTGCCTATGGAGCAGCCAAAGCCAGAAAGAACAGGGAGCAGCTCACATACAGAGGTCCTGCACCAAATGGAGGGTGTATCTCATCCCATTATAGCTTGGAGAAGTTTATTAGCCTAAAGCTGATCTGCTACATCATTGCAGCCAGGATTCATGACAGCTGTGACAAAGCTTCCAAAACCTGAAGGCAAAGAAAAATGACCAAACCATTTCTTTGTCTCCAAGCTTGTACATTTCTTTGCTTCCAGAGCTGACAATGCTGCCTTTTCCTGGCACATTAACACACTCCTTAGCAGAGTAGGAAAAACCAGATGCACAGAGGTGAGCATCACAAGGCTCATGCTTACCAACAGTAAAGAAGGAAGCAGCAGGCAGTAATTACAAAAGCTCTTAGGGCTGCAGCAGGCTTACTTGGACAAATTCAAAGGTCAGGGCTACCCCAGGAAAGTGTGTTAGGAAAAAGTTCCCATACAAAGTAGCTCAGCAGCAGTGCAGATGGAAGAGACAGGCAGCTCGCTAGAAGTGCACTTGTGGGAAAGGGGTTTGTTTATCTGGTGGTAAAGGTATCCTTACCTTATGCTGTGGTGGTTTTTACTACCCCTGCCATGCTGTCACTGTCTCAGCATGTGGCCCCATAAATAGAAACCTGTAGCACCCCTATACTACTGTAGCCACAGCAGCAACATGTTAGGCTGCCCAGTTTCACACTGTTACTGGCAAGGCTGTTGTGTCCATCAGGCCTTCAGAAAAGTTATCCTCTATAGCTTCACCCTGTCCTGCAGTCGGTAATATATACTTCATAAATTATACTTTATACATGCTTATCACTAATGTGGACTTCAAAATTAAGAGTCAGCAACTGCCAAATGTATCTTAAGTATGGCTCCTGCTTTGCAGGGGGATTGTCCTGAGGAGAGGATCCACAGCACCCAGGTTCAAATGGCAGCAGTGTCCCTGAGGGTAGGATAGATGTGTCCTCACAACTGATCACATTTCATTACAGGCATCTGCCAGCAGTTCAACAACCAGCAGCACATTACAGTTCCTCATAGCACTATTATCAGCTGCTTAACTGTTTTGTCTTATTACAAGAATGGAAAGATAAATGAATAGCACAATAAACAATAAATGCTGAAAAAAAACATTGATGACAATGCAACTCAGTCTTAAGAAATTGGAGTCTTAAGAAGTTGGAGTGCTGGAAAAGCACAGCCTTGACAAAGTTTGCACATCATCTTATTAAATTCTTAAATCCAGTTCTGAAAACAACCTGAGATGGCCCTTGAGGAAAAGTAAATGAACATGCATCGCATGTTCTTAACAAAAACTAACCTATGACAAACGTCATGACTTATGCAGAGGCCACACCATGAGCTGCAGCACAGGACAATGCTGCAGCCCTCACATAACCAATCCCATGCCAAACACCCAAGGGAGTTTCAGCTGCCCAAACAAGGAGCTATTATGGTCTAATTAATTTCTCCGCACATAGTCTTAAGTACAATGGGTGCTTAGCAAAAATAACAATTTTTAGTGTAAACCAATTATGAGTTCTTCCTCATAGAAACAACCCACCAGCCCCATGGTTTGCTTGTTGCTGCCATAGCTGCTCATTCTTGAAACGTGACACCTGCAAATGATTCACCTCCCCTTTGCTCCTGCATGGCTGAAATTCAGCCCTGTTCAGACATGCACATTTTATGGCAGAAGTGCAAGCACACTGCAGATACATCCCACTTCCACAGAGCCTGAGCCTGCCTCAGTGAAAGACAAGATTGTGTCTATCCTCTGCAGTGACAGAGTGGTGACTCCTTTTGCTGGTAGCACACATGCATTGGATTTCTTGGAAAGAATCACATTCTGTAGTTAGGTTCCAAAACTGACACTTTCATTGTGCTAGATAAAATGCTCTCTCTGTAACTTAGCCGGATATACAGGCTGTCTTTAGTGATGCCGATTTTCAGCTGCTACAGAGCTGTGTTCCAGTGATAAATGAGTTTCCCTATATACTTAACATGTCAGATTTTAAGAGAACTAATCACAAACAAATCTCTGTATAATTTCTACACCTTTGACAAGCTGTGAGCACATAAATACCAAGTTCCTAGACTTCATATGTAGCACAGTGCTACTGCATGCATGTTCATAAAAGCACTCAATTTTCAGAACAAACTCAATCCTTTTAGAACTCTTTAAACAGCAGTTATCACAGCATCCTAAAACTGCTGAGAACATTTCCATGCATTAATGTCTGATAGAATAGGTACAGTCAGTGTTTGGTCAAGATTCAGTGCATCTGTGACAAAGCATGTGTAGAGGTTTTATTACTGTGGCAGTTCAGCTCTCACACCTAACCTTCTGGGGCATCAGGGTTTTTTTCCAATTATACAGCAAGCTATCTGCTAACAAACTGCACTTAATAAAACCATAATAGTCATAGTTTAAAGCATTAGTATGTATGACTAAGTTGCACATGCCTTTTTGATGTAAAAATTTACTCTGTTAGAGGTGGGCCAAATGCTGCAATACATCCATCAGCCTGCTTGCAGAACTTCCATGATTTATTTGTACACAGTCTATTTCAACAGAAGGATCCAGCATATCAGACTGTCATATCTTTTTATTTAAATAAAATCAATCCAGAAAAAGCATAAGATTTAAACCTAAAGCATTCTTCTTGATCAGCCTGAAAGTAAGAAACACAGGCAGATACTGCACACAAATTCTGAATTTGTCTCTTTCTGGCAGTTCTGTTCCAACAACAGCACCTGTACTACAGCAGTTGACACAGCAGGAAGTCAAATAATGGAAAGTTGCACTTGCTGTCTCATTTTGGTCTGCTAGTCATGTCACAGTCCTTTCTTCACTTCTACAGCCTCTGCAAATACAATATGCCTGATGTTTAAAAATAAAACCACCTCTAAAAATTAGAGTTAACAATCAATAACTTAAACTAAATTGAACTGCAAAAAACAATTACATCAAAATGAAATTTATGTTTCCTTATTTACTAATGTGGAATTACTTTGTTAAGAAAGTTGCTTAGAATGTGAGATAGGAGAGGTCTAAGTCACTTGACAAGCATTATCCACTTCTCCTTAACAGAAATCCAAGGTTACTCTACAAGGCATTTGCCCAGCACCCAGTTTTGTATCTTCTTCAAGACAGCATCAGTGCAAGATAAAGGACACACCTTTCTCACCTCTTCATCCTGTGATGGAAAGGAATATGTCTAAGCAGCCCCTGGAGCACACACTGGAAGATACAATCTCGTGCTTGCAAAGTCCACAAGAAATTGTGATGCCTGATTTTCTAGTTAGCATTCGTGAGGTAAAATGGCAGCCAGGAGTATCACCTCCTTCAGTAGCTTCTGACATTTCCTGGATGTCACAACAGAAATCACTTGTAAAACATCTGTTAACTGATCAACAGCCACAGGAAGTAAAACAGAAGGAATATAAAGGTGCCAATCTGATAGCTCCAGAGTCATTCACACATACCCTGCAGCAACCATCTTTGGCAAGGCCAGAGAGATCCACAACTCAGGATGCTTCTGTTCACTTCTGCCTCCTGAAGGCCACTCAGCTTTAAGCTCCTCCCAAGATATGGCACCAGCCCCCATCGTTAAAGCCTTGTTACAGAACAACTGCCTGGAGACCCCTCAGTACTGGAAAATCTGTATCCAACTTTCCTACTCCATCACAGCCCAAGCAGATACCAGATAAGGTGCTCAAAGTTTTAAAGACCTTTTCTACTCCTGCAAACCTTTCAGAACCGAAGTACCTTGGTAAAAGGGTGTCTCATCTCTTGGTAAATACCAGAGCAGTACCTTGAAAACACCGAGTTTCTTTCAGAACAGCTCTGAAGTATAGGCTGCTTTGTCTCCACCTAGTTTTCAGTACAGCTGCCACTGGGACCAAGAACATATCACCTTCTCTTCATAAGCCAATTAAAGTATTACTAAAATAAATGGTCTAATATTTCCTACTTAAGCTCTCATTACACAGATTGCAAAATGTTTCCTTAGCAGGCAGAGGAAATTAATTTTAAAAAATCTGAAAATCATAAATCTGACCTTTACATTTTGACTCTCATTACCCAGGAAGATTTTCTGAAACCTCACCAACAGCACACAAATTTTTTACTTCCCCCCCCCATCCCCAAAAAGCCCAATTTTGTTCTCCAGAATTCTGCAAATCTAAAAAGAACTAAAACCTGCCCAGGCATTCCCCCTAAAAACTTGAAAGCTTCCATCTACAGGAGTCATAATTGATTTGTACCAAGGATTAACCATTCCCCTGTCAATTAAGACACTATTTTGGTAATGCAAAGATTTATTTATCAATTTTCATGCATCAATTCAGACCAACTGATAAGAAAGATATTTACACAACAGTTGAAATACACAGTATTTGCGTTTCCTACAGGCAACTACATGCAGCCTGTAGTAAATTTTCCATGCAGTATTCAGATACTCCTCCCACTGCCACATAATTCCAGTTAAAAATACCAACATCTGTAATGTTCCCACAAGAGTTTCTGTACCTGAGGTTTAGTATATCCTTTCAAGAGGAAGTCTGCAATTAAAAGCCACATACAAAAGCCTATTTAAAGGTTGTCATTCCAGTTGCAAATGGCTTGCTTCCTTTGAAGGAAGATCTGATCTATTCTCCCTTAAACCAGACAATACTTGTGATGGCTCTTCTTCAGAAGGGCAGTCTGCCTCATCTCCACAGTTGTGCTCTTCATTTTCCTGTCTGGATTCCTCTAGAGCCAGACTCTCCAGTGTCTCAAGATTGTCAGGTGCTTGCCCAGTTAGCCTCTACAAAGAAACAAAAGACAGCAAATTTAATATTTTTCTACTTAATAACTATGAAATAGTGAAATAAGATTCTGCACATGAAATTAAGCCAACTAATTACCTTCATTGGGAGGTTGTTGATATAATCAAAACATTCCTCAGTTACAAAAATCTTAGGATACAAGTTCAACTCAAATTACTACCTCTTAACTTGCAAACCACACTTGCTTGTTCAGTTTTTCTTAGGTTCTTCAGTAGGACAAGTTTCATCTCATGCAATCCAAAACACAGGAAACTGGTTCCCAAGTTAAGTATTTACTATAGTACCCTATAGGTTTAATTTTAGAAAACTTACTGTACAACCAATTTACTCAATTTTTAGTTAGAGATGATAAAGCTACATTAAGTTGAGACGAGCTTTAAGATCCAGAAGTATCTAGCACTTGATCAACCTAGAAGTTCCTCACCTAACCCAACCTAAGGAAGATAAACAGGACTGTGAAGAGGCTGGTTTTGAAGCTTCTGGTCGTTTGATGGATCCCTTAAGGCTCATTTAAGCCTCAGAAGGAATGACTTTACAATTAATAAGTAATCCTAACTTTTGAGAAACAGTAGAGAAGTTCCCAACTATATTAGTCCAGTTCCTCAAGTAATGTAATTTCTGCCAGCAAGTTTATCACTAACAAGCAGTACTCCCCAAACCCCCAAAAAATTCAAGTGTAGCAAAGCAGTCTTTCAAGGATGAGCTAAATAACTGCACTATCTGAAAAGTAACTTGATGAAATTTAATTCTTAATTACACAAGTTACTTGCAATAATATTGCATTTTGTTTCCACCTCTCAGTCTAGCCATCACAGACTCAAAGTATTTGCCAGGCACCCAGCTTCATATCCCAGCTTAATGAGAGCTTAATTCCTGCAAAAAACAACCTGAAAGCCACAACATCAAGGTTCCACACCTATCTATGTATTTATCACAGCTTCAGAGGCTCTTACAAACAATCCTCTCCCATTGAAGGAGCCATGGAATTAGTGACAACTACTCACCCCAAGGAACTCTCAGAGGGAGCTGTTAGGAAATTTGAGTTTATGAACCCTAGAGACTCTGTGTACAGCCCTTTTTGGGCAGTGAAACTGGCACTGTGCCTTGACCTCAAAGAGAATGCCTCTCACTGTTCTATTTTGTGACTGTTTCAAGTTCAGTTTCTCAAAGGACACAGCCAGTACCAACCTATTAAGCACATGAATTTAAGTAATCCCAAAAAAAGTGAAAAATCAACTCTTACTTCCCTTATCACAATCTCCAACATGCAAATCCTAATTCTATTGAGAATAGGTTGAATTCCTCCTTCAGAAAACATCCATCTTAGTATTCTCACTACTCCTAGGTTCTAAGATGGGAAAAATTCATCCCCTAGAAGGGGCTTTTTGACTCTAGAATTAGAGCTATCCTGCAGTAAACAGGTCAGGGAGCAATTTAAAATGAAAAATCATGTGAGCACATATAACAGAAGTCATGATTCGTTATAAATACTTTGGCTGGTTTCTCACTGGTTTGTTCCACAACATTAACTGGAAATTACTTTGAGTACCTCAATCACACTGGTCATATAATGCACATGCTCAGCAAGGGACATCAGCTCTTCATTTTCTTCTTTTAGTCGGGCAATTTCACCATCCTTCTGCTCGATTTCCTTGTGCAACTGAGTTCAAATAACAAAATGTTAGAAGAGGAAGACAACAGCCAGGTAACCTTAGCAGTTAGGCATCTTTGAGTAGCTACCTTTTCATTTTCTTGAAGCACTTCATACAGAGCCTTCCTCCTCTCTTCAGCCACTTCTTTCCAATACCGAGATGAAGGATCTCCTGAATTTAAGAGGCTACATTAAGTCTGTGGTAAGACTGACTTTTTAAGAGCACCTTAAGACATCCAACTTGTATACAGGTATACAAGTGTTCTATGAGCAGTGATACTAAGCACTCACTCTGTATAGTGTTTTCAAACATTAGTTGCAGAACTACAACTAGTGACACAAGCTTACAGGGAACAGGGCCTACACTGCATTAATGGCTGCACAGTGCCTTCAGGAAGCTGCCTCAAGCATGGCAGCAGGCTCTGCAAGATGGCCACATCTGCAAATGCTGCTCTCAATT